>NC_141699.1:148661856-149249356 GCF_964263255.1 Lissotriton vulgaris | reverse complement strand
AGGATTCGCTTAGGGTCCGCCAATCCGGCAGAATTTGTTTTAATTCCCCTGTGTGGGACAGGTCCCTGGGGCAATGTTAAACTATGTAGTGGGAGCCGTGGGACTCCCTCTGCCCCGGGACCGCCAACTCCCTGGTGCGAAACTCATTTAAATGTGGAGGGGGCACACGGGCCCCCGCAGCCCTGGTGGCCGCCACCTCCCCGGGGCTTTATTTTATTAAATAAATGCGTGGGGGGCTCCTGGCACCCAATGTAGCCCCAGGGACTGCCACCTCCCCGGTGGCAGTCCCTGCTATAATTATTAAATTCGGGGGCATGTGGCCCCCCCGCAGCCCCAGGGACCGCCATCTCCCCGGAGCTTGATTCATCAAATAAAAAATTTGTGGGGGGGCTTCTGCCTCCACCACACTGTCCGGGGACTACCACCTCGCCGGGGCATAGATTACGTAAATGCGGGGGTCCATTGCCCCGGGGACCACCACCTCCCCGGGGCATTACATCTGTTGGGAGGGGTGGCCATGTGGCCCCTCTCCTGGAGCCTAGATGGTCCTAGGGACTGCCAACCCCCAGGGCTGGCTCCAGCAATGTACTGGGGTGCCCGCCCCTGGGATATTGCAGTTTGCTATGGCATAGCAAACTTCTGCTTCGCATCATGGAAGCCAGAGCAGGAAAACTGCTCTCGCTTCCATGAAGCGAAGCAGATTTGCTTTTGGGCAAAAGGAGCCGCAGGAGAAGGGGAGCTGACAGGCACCGCAAAGGGAATTAGGGCTGTCCCCAACACAGAGGCCATGCCCCGGGGATGGGATCCTGGGCCAAAATGGCCCGTGATGGGGGCCACTTGGCTGCCCTCTCCTTTTTAATTTAAAAAAAGATAAAACAAGGCTGAGCGACTGAGGATGGGAGCCCCGGGCCCAAAATTAGCCTTTGGAGGGGGGAGCCACAAGGCCCCCCTCCCCTTTAAAAAATAAGTATAGGCCTAGCACCCCTGTTATTTCATTCTGCACTTCTCTTGCTTCTTTTTGTACCTCTCTTGCTTCTTTCTGTACCTCTCTTGCTTCTTTCTGTACCCTCTCTTGCTTCTTTGAACACTTCTTCCCTCTTTCTGCAGTTCTCTTGCCTCCTTCTGCACTTTTCTTGCCTCTTTCTGCACTTTTCTAGCCACTTTCTGCTCTCGTCTTGCCTCTTTCTGCACCCCTGTTGCTTCAATCTGCACTTCTCTTGCATCCTTCTGCACCTCTCTTGCTTCTTTCCGCACTTCGCTTGTTTCTTTCTGCAACCTTCTTCCCACTTTCTGTATCTTTCTTCCCTCTTTCTGTATCTTTCTTCCCTCTTTCTGCACCTCTTACCTCTTTATTCACCTCTCTTGCCTCTTTCGGCACCTAGTGCTTTTTTTCTGCACCCCCTACCCTCTTTCTGCACCCCTACCCTCTTTCTGTACCTCTTTGCCTCTGTCTGCACCCCGTTCCCTCTTTCTGCTACTCTTGCCTCTTTCTGAAGTTCTCTTGCCTCTATCTGCACCTCTGTTGCTTCATTCTGCACTTCTCTTGCCTCTTTCTGCGCTTTTCATGCCTCTTTCTGCACTTTTCTAGCCTCTTTCTGCACTCGCCTCGCCTCTTCCTGCACCCGTTGCTTCAATCTGCACCCCTGTTGCTTCATTCTGCACTTCTATTGCTTCTTTCTGTACCCCTCGTGCCTCTTTCTGCATCCATCTTCCCTCTTTCTGCATCCCTCTTCCCTCTTTTTGCACCACTTTTGCCTCTTTCTGTACTTCTCTTGCTTCTTTTTGCACCTCTCTTGCTTCTACCTGAACCCGTTTGCCTCTTTCTGCACTCCGCTTCCCTCTTTCTGTACCTCTCTTGTCTTATTTCACCTCTCTTGTCTCTTTGCGCACCTCTCTTGCCTCATTGCGTACTTTTGATGCCTCTTTCTGCACTTTTTTTGCCTCTTTCTGCACTCGTTTTGCCTCTTCCTGCACTCCTATTGCTTCAATCTGCACCCCTGTTTCTTCATTCTGCACTTCTCTTGCTTCTTTCTGTACCCCTTGTGCCTCTTTCTGCATCCCTCTTCCTCTTTCTGCACCTCTTTTGCCTCTTGCTGCACTTCTTTTGCCTCTTGCTGCACCTCTATTGCTTCTTTATGTACCTCTGTTGCTTCTTTCTGTACCCCTCTTTCCTCTTTCTGCACCCTCCTTCCATCTTTATGCACCTCTCTTGCCTCTTTCTGCACCTCTTGCCTCTTTCTGCACCACCTCTCTTGCCTCTTTCTGCACCACCTCTTTTGCTTCTTTCTGCACCTCTCTTGCCTCTTTCTGCACCTCTATTGTCTCTTTCTGCACCCCTCTTGCCTCTTTCTGCACCCCTCTTGCCTCTGTCTGCACCCCTTTTCCCTCTTTCTGCACCCCTTTTCCCTCTTTCTGCACATCTTTTGCCTGTTTCTGCAACTCTCTTGTCTTTCTGCAGTTCTCTTGCCTCCTTCTACACTTCTCTTGCCTCTTTCTGTACTTTACTTGCCTCTTTCTGCACTCAACTTGCATCTTTCTGCACCCCTGTTGCTTCAGTCTGCACCCCTGTTGCTTCATGCCACACTACTCTTGCCTCTTTCTGTGCATCTGTTGCTTCTTTCTGCACTTCTCTGGCTTCTTTCTGCACCTCTTTTGCTTCTTTCTTGACCCCTCTTGTCTCTTTCTTCACCCTTCACTCTTTCTGCACCTCTTTTGCCTCTTTCTGCATCTCTCTTGCCTCTTTCTGCACCTTTCTTACCTCTCTGCACCTCTCTTGCCTCTTTCCGCACCTCTCTTGCCTCTTTCTGCAGTTCCCTTGCTTCTTTCTGCACCCATCTTGCCTCTTTCTGAATCCCTTTCTTCTTTCTGCACCTCTCTTGCCTCTGTCTGCACCCCTGTTCCCTCTTCCTACACATCTTTCGCCTGTTTCTGCAACTCTCTTGCCTCTTTCTGAAGTTCTCTTGTCCCCGTCTGCACCTCTATTGCTTCTTTCTGCACCTCTATTGCTTCTTTCTGCACTTCTCTTGCCTCTTTCTGCACTCGTCTTGCCTCGTTCTGCAATCGTCTTGCCTCTTTCTGCACCCCTGTTGCTTCAATCTGCACCCTTGTTGCTTCGATCTGCACCCCTGTTGCTTCTTTCTGTATCTCTCTGGCTTCTTTCTGAATCCCTCTTGCCTCTTTCTGCACCTCTCTTGCTTCTTGCTGCACTTCTCTTGCCTCTTGCTGTACTTCTCTTTGCTCCTGCTACACTTCTCTTGCCTCTTGCTGCTCTTCTCTTCCCTCTTTATGCACCTCACATACCTCTGTATGCACCTCTTATGTCTCTCTGCTCCTCTCTTGCCCCTTTCATCACTTCTTTTTCTACACTTATTTTGCCTCTTTTTGCACCACTTTTGCCTCTTTCTGTACCTCTCTTGCTTCTTTTTGCACCTCTCTTGCTTCTACCTGAACCCGTTTGCCTCTTTCTGCACTCCGCTTCCCTCTTTCTGTACCTCTCTTGTCTTATTTCACCTCTCTTGTCTCTTTGCGCACCTCTCTTGCCTCATTGCGTACTTTTGATGCCTCTTTCTGCACTTTTCTTGCCTCTTTCTGCACTCGTCTTGCCTCTTCCTGCACTCCTATTGCTTCAATCTGCACCCCTGTTTCTTCATTCTGCACTTCTCTTGCTTCTTTCTGTACCCCTCGTGCCTCTTTCTGCATCCCTCTTCCTGCACCTCTTTTGCCTCTTTCTGCACCTCTTTTGCTTCTTTGTGCACTTCTTTTGCCTCTTTCTGCTCCTCTATTGCTTCTTTATGTACCTCTGTTGCTTCTTTCTGTACCCCTCTTGCCTCTTTCTGCACCCTCCTTCCATCTTTATGCACCTCTCTTGCCTCTTTCTGCACCTCTTGCCTCTTTCTGCGCCACCTCTCTTGCCTCTTTCTGCACCACCTCTTTTGCCTCTTTCTGCACCTCTCTTGCCTCTTTCTGCACCTCTATTGTCTCTTTCTGCACCCGTCTTGCCTCTTTCTGCACCCCGCTTGCCTCTGTCTGCACCCCTTTTCCCTCTTTCTGCACCCCTTTTCCCTCTTTCTGCACATCTTTTGCCTGTTTCTGCAACTCTCTTGTCTTTCTGCAGTTCTCTTGCCTCCTTCTACACTTCTCTTGCCTCTTTCTGTACTTTACTTGCCTCTTTCTGCACTCAACTTGCATCTTTCTGCACCCCTGTTGTTTCAGTCTGCACCCCTGTTGCTTCATGCCACACTACTCTTGCCTCTTTCTGTGCATCTGTTGCTTCTTTCTGCACTTCTCTGGCTTCTTTCTGCACCTCTTTTGCTTCTTTCTTGACCCCTCTTGTCTCTTTCTTCACCCTTCACTCTTTCTGCACCTCTTTTGCCTCTTTCTGCATCTCTCTTGCCTCTTTCTGCACCTTTCTTACCTCTCTGCACCTCTCTTGCCTCTTTCCGCACCTCTCTTGCCTCTTTCTGCAGTTCCCTTGCTTCTTTCTGCACCCATCTTGCCTCTTTCTGTATCCCTTTCTTCTTTCTGCACCTCTCTTGCCTCTGTCTGCACCCCTGTTCCCTCTTCCTACACATCTTTCGCCTGTTTCTGCAACTCTCTTGCCTCTTTCTGAAGTTCTCTTGTCCCCGTCTGCACCTCTATTGCTTCTTTCTGCACCTCTATTGCTTCTTTCTGCACTTCTCTTGCCTCTTTCTGCACTCGTCTTGCCTCGTTCTGCAATCGTCTTGCCTCTTTCTGCACCCCTGTTGCTTCAATCTGCACCCTTGTTGCTTCGATCTGCACCCCTGTTGCTTCTTTCTGTATCTCTCTGGCTTCTTTCTGAATCCCTCTTGCCTCTTTCTGCACCTCTCTTGCTTCTTGCTGCACTTCTCTTGCCTCTTGCTGTACTTCTCTTTGCTCCTGCTACACTTCTCTTGCCTCTTGCTGCTCTTCTCTTCCCTCTTTATGCACCTCACATACCTCTGTATGCACCTCTTATGTCTCTCTGCTCCTCTCTTGCCCCTTTCATCACTTCTTTTTCTACACTTATTTTGCCTCTTACTACACTTCTCTTCCCTCTTTCTGGACATTTATTACTCTTTCTGCACCTCTTGTTTTTTTCTGCAATTCTCTTCTTTCTGTACTTCTCTCGCCTGTTTCTATTTTCCAATGGGAAGTACAAGCTGTCCAGTTTAAAGGTCTGTCTGCTCTTGTGACTGAGGTATTTTTCTACTTGTACTTGTATTCTTACATGTGTTATGCATCTGAAGATGGTAGCTTAAAAATCATGTAGCTTCTCTTATAGGTGGTCAAATCTTAGTTCTGCTCTGTCATTCGGTTGCAGAGGCAGACATGTCTTATGTATATAGGTGTTATACAGCCCCTCAAATATACTATTGAAGACCCTTGTGCCCTGTTTTATGCGCAGAAAGAAATACATACACCTTTTTGTTCACAAATTTACTAGGTATGCTGTGTGAAACACAGGTATTCAAGTATTTGTATGTTTATTTTTATGTAGCATGTCACTAGGTAAAAGCACAGACACATGCATGCATACCTTTACCAACTTGGTCAGACTTACAACAGTGATATGGTTAGGATTGTAGTTTTACATTTGGTAGGCCTAATATTCTGAGCAGGTACTGAATAGTGAACCTTCAAGAGAAATGTAAGGTTTAAGACATCTCGGGATAGTGATTAGGCTACTTTGTAGGAGTCTGTGGAAAGTTACAGTCAAAGTAGGCCTCTTTCTGCACCCCTGTTGCTTCTTTCTGCATGTCTCTTGCTTTTTTCCTCACCTTTCTTCCTCTTTCAGGACTTCTGTTGCCTCTTTCTGCATTTTTCTTGCTTCTTTCTGCACCTTTATTCCTCTTTCTGCACCTCTCTTCCCTCTTTTGTTTTTTTTTAATAGAGTTTTATATAGCGCGATCTAGACCCGAAGATATCGGGTTTCAGAGAGCTTTACATAGCACCAGATTCGTTACACAAGGACACATTAATTTTTTGATTAGGCACGGGGAGATGAAGGGATTTGTCCATAATCACAGGATGTTGATCGTTGTTGCTGAAACTCGAACCCGATTCCCCAGTTTCGATGACTACTGCTCTAGCCTTAAGGCTACATCCGCTTTCTGCAATTGCCTTGCTTCTTTCGGCGCCTTTCTTCCTCTTTCTGTACATGTTCTACCTATGTAGGCATTAGTGAGAAATAAGCATTTATAAAACCTTAGAAATTCACTGAGAATAACAGGTTTCAGGGACTTTATAGTTAGTAATTAACATTTAAAAAACCTTAGAAATTCACACAAAAAAACACAGGTTTCAGGGACGTTCTAGTTAGGCTGGCATTTCACTCGTAAAAAAACAGAAAAGTTCAGCTGTTATACTTAGCTGAGCTAACTATAATTTGCGCCCCCGCAATGTACTGCTGATGACGTCACATGTTACATCACTCATGACATGATCAGTGACATCACTCATGACATTACTGAGGACATCTCAAATGACATCACTGATGACATCACCTACTTAATATCTAATGCACCTTCTCAACCCTAATAACTTTTCATACACCCACTCTAAAATACAGGCTACCATTCTTTAAACCATAGGCACACCAATACCAGTTAGTACATAGCCACTTACTGATTCATAGGTCTAAACACACATCCACTCACTCACCCATGGTTACCTATACACACAGTCACTCATCAATACAGCCACTAATATATGCACTCATACACCCATACAGACACTCACATACTGCCACTTACCCATAGAGTTACTCACACACCTAGTCAGTCACCCAAAGAATCAATCACACTGCTATTTACTCACCTATACAGTTATACACACACACCACCTTATACATTACACCCACCATCTCCTGAGGCGGAAGCCGGGAGGAAAACTGCCATATTTTTAAGAACTTTGCTAATAATTTACCTGTTTTTATCTGCACGTTCTCCCCCCTTGGACACTAGACCACAAGAGCCTTTGTGATTAAACAGACCCGCACAGCGGATATTAACGCTGTCACGGGCTGAAAACAAACACTGCCGCCATCAGCGAGGAAATTAGGCCACGCCCACTATCAGGAGGCCACGCCCCCCAGCCTACTACATAAAAAGCGTTGAATACAAGCGTTTCCTAGATACGATCCTACCATCTCCTGAGGCGGAAGCCGGGAGGAAAACTGCCATATTTTTAAGAACTTTGCTAATAATTTACCTGTTTTTATCAGCACGTTCTCCCCCCTTGGACACTAGACCACAAGAGCCTTTGTGATTAAACAGACTCGAACAGTGGATATTAACGCTGTCACGGGCTGAAAACAAACACTGCCGCCATCAGCGAGGAAATTAGGCCACGCCCACTATCAGGAGGCTACGCCCCCCAGCCTACGACATAAAAAGCGCTGAATACAAGCGTTTCCTAGATACGATCCCACCATCTCCTGAGGCGGAAGCCGGGAGGAAAACTGCCATATTTTTAAGAACTTTGCTAATAATTTACCTGTTTTTATCTGCACGTTCTCCCCCTTGGACACTAGACCACAAGAGCCTTTGTGATTAAACAGACCCGCACAGCGGATATTAACGCTGTCACGGGCTGAAAACAAACACTGCCGCCATCAGCGAGGAAATTAGGCCACGCCCACTATCAGGAGGCCAAGCCCTCTGTTGGCACAACCCAAACGTCTATAAAACATGTGTATTCCTAGGACGCGCAGCGGACTAGCGCAACGGGAGCGCCTAAGGCAAGCCCATCTGCGCCCGTCCGCGCCAAGACCGGGCCTAAGGCCATGCCCCCTGACCAAACTCATGTATATAGCAGAAGACATGTCTACTCCAGCCAGGAGATTCTGGCATTAAGACCACACGCCAGATGTAACCCATTGGATCCATATAAGGAAGGTAAGACATGCCCAACCTGCTCACGAACATTCGCCTTTTCACAGATTAAAGATCTTAGCATAAACCATAACAAACCTGAAAAGACAACTTACAAGAAAACATCAATTAAAGCTGGCCTCTTAAATGTTAGATCTATGGTCAAGCATATTGTGCAGACAGCTCAGCTAATTGAAAGCCAACATTTGGACCTTCTGTTCGTAACCGAAACATGGGCAGATGAGGCCTCAGACACAGATCTGACTCTAGCAATCCCAGAGGGCTTCTCTATTTATAGAGCAGACAGAAAAATAGTACGAGGAGGAGGTTTAGCAATCTTAGCGAAGGAGGGATTACAGATTAAAAGTTCAGACAAAGGAAGTAACCCAGACTATGAAACGTTATCCTTTCAAATAAAAATCACCAACAATTACACCTTTAGTGGTCTACTAATTTACAGACCACCAAATGCTAAAACACCTCTAATAGAACTATTAAGCCCATTTCTAGAATCTAGCTTGACGTACAGTGACTATACAATTCTAGGAGATTTCAATGTACACCTTGAAAAAACATTAGACCCTAAGGTGAAGTCATTTAAAGATGAAATGGCAAATTTTGACTTAGAGCAGAAAGTATATACAGATACGCATTGCGCCGGCCACACTCTGGATGGAATTTTTACTTCATGTCGGAAGTTAGATATAACTGATACGCTCTTGATCCCGTTGTCAGACCATAAGATGGTCTCTTTTCAATTAGAAAATACGCAAGAGATGGAAAGACCGGTCAAAACCAAAAAAAACACATATCATGAATGGTCCAAAATCCAGCCCCAAAGACTCCTAGATACTTTATGCTCCTCGGACCCAACTTTAGATGCAGACCGCAATAAAGCCTGTAAACAAATTAATACATGGCTAGAGAATGCAGTACAACTAACTGCTCCAATGAAGCAAACTACTATTAAAAGAAAAACTTCTTCACAGCCATGGTTCTCAGAAGCTTTGAAGGAAAAAAAACAAGAATGTAGAAGAGCAGAAAAGAAATGGAGAGCTAACTATGAGGTACAGAAAAGACTAGAATACAAAACAGTTCTTGCAAACTATAAAAAAAATAATAACATCTGAGAAAAGTAGATACTTTGTCCAAAAAATTAATGAATCAAAAAATTCTAGCAAAACTCTTTTCTCCACTGTCAAAAAACTTTCAAAAATAGAAAATAACATGCCAGAAGAAATATCACCTGATTTTTGTAATACCCTGGGTAATTTCTTTGTAAGTAAAGTCTTGTCAGTCTACGATTCTTTTAAAAAATACAAACCTGATAACACCAATCAAACAGATAAAGCCATGACTCAAACAATAAATGTAGAGGAACAATCAGCCCAACCTACAAGGTTCAAATTCACTAGTCCAACAAAAGACCAAATTCAGAAGGAATTACTTAACATTAATTCAGGCAGCCCACCAGACCTATGTCCGCCCAAAATAATGCACATTTGTTCAGAACAATTGAGCATTGTACTAGCAAGATTATTTGGCCAAATAATCAATACCAACACCTTTCCGGACGACTGGAAAAAGATTTCCATTAGACCACTACTAAAAAAGCCCAATCTGGACAGAGACGAACCAAGCAGTTATAGACCTATAGCCAGAATTTCTTTTGCTGCCAAAATACTGGAAAAACTCCTGAATAAACAACTATCCCGCTATCTGATTGATGGCAGCTGGCTGGATAACTCTCAGTTTGGATTCCGGGAAGCACACGAAACAGAAACTGCTCTAATTACAGCAGTAGAAGAACTCCAAAAAGTGATGGACAATGGAGCGAAGGCCGCCTTGATATTACTCGATCTATCGGCGGCCTTCGGCACGGTTAGTCATGAAACTCTTTTACAACGATTAAAAACAGCAGAAATACAGGACTCAACGTGTACTCTCATTGAATCCTATCTTGCTAATAGAACGTTTATAGTAGAAGTAGAAGGATCAAAATCTAAAGCCTACTCCCTACCATGCGGAGTTCCGCAGCGATCATCATTAAGTCCTACCCTTTTTAACCTTTATGTTGCCACACTCGCAGAGATAATAAGAAACTGTGGTTTCACCCCAGTATCATACGCTGATGACACTCAAATTGTAGTGACCATCAACAAAGACATAGAAGAAACAGCAGAAAATGTTCAACATTGTATAATACAGGTTAGCCAATGGATGGAAAGGAATTGCCTAAAGCTCAATGGAGACAAAAGTGAAGTGATGATAATAGGGGGTGACACAAACATCTGGTCCCCTGCCTGGTGGCCCAAGGACATGGGCAGATGCCCTGGGTCATCAGAAAAAGTAAAGAATCTGGGCTTCACACTGGATATGAATTTATCATTTGAAGCTCAAGCCAACAAGCTGTCATCATCACTCTGGTACATCTTAAAGATAATAAAAAAACTATTCCCATATCTACCACAAGATTCTCGTAAAACAGTAGTTACATCACTAGCCTTAGCAAGACTGGACTATGGAAATGGTCTATATGCCGGAGCCAGGAAAAAGATCATAGATAAACTACAACGTCTACAAAATACAGCAGCAAGACTGGTTCTAGACATACCCAGGTTTGAGCCAATTAGACATAGACTTTAAAAATCTACACTGGCTACCAATTGAAAAGAGGGTGACATTCAAATCCCTCTGCCTAACCTACAAAGCACTTCAGGGAAAAGGTTCACAATTTCTGAGGGACCACTTGAAACTGTATGAACCCATGAGACCTTTGAGATCGGGCCAAATGAAACTAATTGTTGTTCCCAGATTTAAAAGAGCTTACTGGGGAGGGAGAAGCTTCCTGATACATGCAGCACGTACATGGAACCAACTACCTCTGAACATAAAAACCTGTCGAACTTTAGAAACCTTTAGAAAGGAAGTAAAAACATGGCTTTTCTCCGAATGAACATCAGACACTGCCGTATAGCTGGAAAGGATTTATCTTAGCGCCAAGACGCCCATGGGCAATCGTTGCGCTCTATAAATTTATAAATCAAATCAATCATTATAAATCAAATCATACAGTTATACACACACAACCTCACTTATTCATACAGATAGTAACACATTCTTATTCTCCTCTACAATCACTGACACTAGCACACACTCACCCATTGAGCCACTCACACACTCTCTCACACATACAGTCACTTATACTCCAACACTCACATATACTGCCTTTCACATATGCAGTTACTCACCCATATACCATTGAGACATCCATACACTCACAACATAGCCATATGCACAATCCCTCAACCATATTGCCACTCACAGACACACTCATGAACCCATTCACCCCCTCATGCATCCATGCAGGGAGTCACACAGCCCCTCACCCACCCACACAGACATGCAGGCACGCATACAGGTACTTCGACAACTAATCATAACCCATATGGACACTGATGTACCTAGTCATCAACCCATGCAGCCCCTTACACACCATCTAACAGACTGATACACATATTTGCACAGATTAGTCACTCACCCATACATTCAGTAAGACACGTTTGATCACTCTTACAGTCAGTCACGAACCCAACAAATCATCCTTACAGACACTCATACACCCACTCATTCTTCGAATACACCTTGGTGTATGTGTATATATATATATATAGATATATATATATATATATATATATATATATATATATATATATATATATATATATATATATGTATATATATATTCTTGCTCCAAAAAACACCAATAACACGAGTCACTCTAGCAGCGGGTGCTGTTTCCGCGGTGGTGTACCGCGATAACAATGTTCGCTCCAATTTCTCCAAATAATGCCCAGCCGGGTCAGAAGAAATACAGCACTCTCGGGGTTCCAGTTGTCAGCAAAAAAGTTTATTACCAAAACTAACGCGTTTCGGGAGAAACTCCCTTCGTCAGTGTTACAAACGAACGCGCTGCGCGGCGCCATTATGTACATCCATTGTAGGTGGTAAAAACAAACATGGGACTGCTTCAAACATTCATGTTTAAGCGCCGTCTTGAAATATGCAAGTTGTTATTTCAAAGAACCACCCAGCCATAATCACACCTTGTATCGGCAAAGTAAACTTAATTATCAAATATGTGACATACACAGTGTCTCGTGTGTGGGTCAACGGGATATATCTCATTCCTGAATAGCGATGTCCGAGAGTCCACAAGACATTGCTTCCCGCATGTTAAGCGTCAAGTTTAATGTCCATATATGATTACTATATTGCCGTGTATCAGCAATTGCAGCCATTTAGGCCGCCAAAGATCCAGATTAATGAAATACTCCCAGATAGACCCATGTCATTCCATTTTCTCAACACTATAGTGACACTGTATAAGACCTCAAAAATAATACCTTTGAAAAAAATTATCACCTTCATATCAAATACATCGGTCTTTAAATAACCCCTTCAGCAATTTATTATTTAAAAAAGAATTCACTGTTACACAATCACCTGACTCATCATTTTCCAGAAATCACGTTATAATAGCTGATGTTCCAAATTCATCCTAAACGGGATGACATTTCTTCTCCCATATTCATACCTCCCGGTGCCTTAGTCTCTAAATCGATTATATGTCGAGACTCTAATCTCCTGAGTGTCTGTAACTTGTTGCCACCACATGGCCTTTCAGGAACACAATCTAAACAGAAAAATCTTAGGAGATCCCTATTGCTGTTCTGCTTTATTGCGAAATGACGGGCGACAGGATATGAAAAGTCTTTGTTGGCTATCGCCCGCATATGTTCAAGCACTCTCAATTTTACTGGGTTGATGGTGCTGCCAATATATTTTAGCTGGCATGGACACATCAAGCAGTAAACTGCTTGGTCTGCATGGCAGGACATAAATTTGTTTGATCTTTTTCCACCCTTGCAGCCCCTCACATCATATGTTAGTGTTTGTTTACTCGATGCACAGGCTTTACACCTTCCACAAGGGAAGAAGCCCTTGGCATCTCTCAATGTCCCTTGGATCTTTCGTGTGAATTTTAAATGGCTTTGAACCACACAATCTTGCAAAGATCTCGCCTTTTTAAAGGTGATCAGGGGAACAGCCGGTATATCGGGACCAACAATGTGGTCAGTTTTTAAGATATGCCAGTGTTTTGTCATGATAGTTCTTAATCTAGAGGAGTTGACTCAGTAAGGGGTGATCATACGAAATTTCCTATCAGTATGTGGATGTGACTTCTTCTGAAAGAGAGAACCTCGATCCAATTTCCTCACCCTATTCAGTGCCTCATACAGAAGATTCCGTTTATATCCTCTGTCAGAGAATCTATCCAAACTCTTGCTGGCTGCCTTTTCAAAGTCTTCCACTAGAGTACAATTACGTTTAAGCCTAAATTATTCCCAGTACGGGATACTGTTTATAAGTCTCCGGGGGTGACTAGTAGATGCGTGTAAGACGCTATTCCCTGCCGTGGGCGTACGATATAATAAGGTATGGATTTTACCATCTCGAACGTTCACTTGCAGGTCTGGATAGTTAACCTTTTCTTGGCTTACTTCCCCTGTGAATCTTAGGTTACAATCGTTGTTGTTTAATAGTCGTATGTACTCATAGGCCTCTGCCACAGACCCATCCCATACTAGGAATAGGTCATCAATATACCTGCACCAAGCCACCACCTTGGTGTTCCATGTGGCGTTCCCAGGGGCCCAGGCTACTGCTCCTCCCAGCAGCCAACGAACAAGTTCGCGTAGCTGGGGGCGAAGCAGCACCCCAGCAGCGGGCTAGAGTCACGCTCAAACAGCGACCCCTTCGCTGCAACGAAGATAGCCAGGAAATCACTTTTCGCCGCCATTCACGGCGAGGAAGCGAGGCCACGCCCACCTGAGGCCACGCCCACCCCCACAGTATAAATACGCTGCTGACAGCGTTAAGCTACCAGAACCCTTGAAATCTCCTGAGGCGGAAGCCGGGAGACCGCCGATCATTTTAAAAATTGTCACTTTTGTTACTTTCTGTGTCACGACGTAAAATTGCATTTTAAAAGCGCACTCACCCGGCAAGCACCCCAGCAGCGGGCTAGAGTCACGCTCAAACAGCGACCCCTTCGCTGCAACGAAGATAGCCAGGAAATCACTTTTCGCCGCCATTCACGGCGAGGAAGCGAGGCCACGCCCACCTGAGGCCACGCTCACCCGCCCCCTTTTCTACCTATAAGGATGTGTAATCACCGGACGCGCAGCGGACGGGCGCAGCGGGCGCGCCGTCAGCGCGCCGAAGGCGCGCCAAAGGCAAGCCCGTCTGGGCCCGTCCGGACCCAGACGGCCGTAGGCCCCGTTACTCTGCCGGGTGGCCCTCAGGATCGAGTGATGTATACAGCAGATACATTACGCGCCCTACGACCTAAGAACATCCTTGCCTGCCACCACACGCTCACCTCAGGTAATGCTTTCTCGATCTGTCCACGATGCAATCCGACTCCCCCCCTGAAATCTACCACACTCGCTTTGAAGTTGGGACTTCTTAACTGCCGCTCCCTCCCCAAACATGCTACCGAAGTAAATCTTTTGATCCAGAATCAGGATCTTGACCTACTGTTCTTAACGGAAACATGGCTATCAGACAACACCGACCCGGACGTCGTCGCGGCCCTCCCCACTGGGTATGTCTGTCAAGCTTTAAATAGACCTAGAAGGAGAGGAGGCGGGGTAGCTATAATTCACAGGGAACAATTCACCTGTAGGATGGCCAACGCTGGTATCGAGGACTGCGAGAGCGGCCAATTCTCCATCCAAATCTCCCCAGCTCTTACCCTGGCAGGGCTTTTGATCTACCGCCCCCCAGGGGCTCCAGGCAATTTTATCAATTCCGTATTCGAATCTGTATCACAACTAGCTTCCTCCACCTCCAACTTCCTTATACTAGGTGACTTGAACTTCCACTTCCTGGACCCCACGGATCGAGCAGCCTCGGACATTAGACACGACCTAACATCTTTAAAGATTCATCTAGTGAACAACGAGCCTACCCATGAGAAGGGCCACCTATTGGACCCTATCCTCACCAATATAGCAACGGTGACCACCAACTTACCTGTGACCCTACCATGGACGGACCATTTTCTTGTCCCTTTTTCCTGGGAAATCCCCACACCTATTCACCCAACCCCTAAAACCCAGGTTACCGACCGACAATGGCGCAAACTGTCACCTGAGAAATGGGCTGCTTCCCTTGCAGAATCCATCCCCGAGCTCTCCTCTGACTCCAACACGGCTGACAAACAATTTAGCGATTGGATCACTTCGTCCCTTGATACGATGCTCCCGAAAACCACCACCTTTAAACAGCCTAAAAGAATATCCCCCGCTTTATGGTATACTCCAGAGCTTAAAGCTCTGCGTCAAGAGTGCAAAAAAACCGAACGCTCTTGGAGACGCGACAAATCAGGAACCAATAAAAACATCTACTCTATTTCTCTTCTAACCTACAAAACCGCTATTCGCAAAACCAAAAGCGTGTTCTTTCAGGAGAGAATAGAGAAAGCGGGATGCTCCAGTAAGGAAGCATACGCCATCCTTAAAGAGCTCTCAAAGCCCCCAGAACAAGGACTAGGACCTCCCTCCGACCCTAAAGCCGACCAGGAGAAATGCCAACAATTGGCTAATTTCTTCCATGATAAAATCCGACTAATTCTGGACTCAATTCCCCCCTCGAGCCCGGAGGAAGAAATCGCTTTCCCACACACGACATCTTCCACCTGTCTGTCCACGTGGGGCCAGGTTACGATAGACGAGGTGAGAAATACGTTCAACTCCATGAAGAGCGGCTCCCCTAGGGACCCTGCTCCTCTTCGGATCCTTAAGAAGGTAGCCCCCACTATCATCCCCTCCCTTACCCATCTGATTAATACCTCACTCCAACAAGGAGTTGTACCCTCGAGCTGGAAGAAGGCTGTGGTAAAAGCCCTACTGAAGAAACCTGCTCTCGATCCCGAGAACCTGGCGAACTACAGGCCCATTTCCCTACTCCCAGGAGTCAGCAAGATCGCGGAAAAATTAGTCAACAGGAAACTCTCGCAGTTTCTAGAGGCCAATAACAAACTAAAAAATTCCCAGACGGGTTTCCGACCAGGGCAGGGCACGGACATCGCCCTCCTGTCAGCGGTAGAGGAGGCCAGAGCGCTACTGGATGGGGGAGGATCAGTGGCAGTGATCCTCCTCGACCTTAGCGCGGCGTTCGATACCGTTGACCACCAACTCCTTATCGAAAGATTGGCAAGAGTTGGAGTGGAAGGTACAGCCTTATCTTGGCTTTCATCTTTCCTGGCCCAACGGTCCTATCAGATTTGGGAGAAGAACGCCCGCTCCTCCGAAATGCCCCTCCAATGTGGTGTGCCTCAGGGCTCTTCCCTGAGCCCTACATTATTTAATATCTATATGTCCACATTGGAGGAGGTTATCACCCCATTCGGAGTGAGCGTCGTCAGCTACGCTGACGACACACAATTAGTGGTGTCTCTGTCCCATCCCAAACAACAGAAAGCTGATCTCTTCAACTGCCTTACGCAGGTCCATCTTTGGATGAATAGATCAGCCCTAAAGCTAAATGGGACAAAAACTGAGGTCCTTATACTTGGCCCGAAAGGAACCTCACTCCCCCTGGACAGTTGGCCAGCCTGTCTAGGTCCTCCCCCTGACCCAAAAACAGAGGTGAAAAGTCTGGGTGTATGGATCGACTCCGATCTCTCATTCACTTCGCAAGCAAAGAAGGTAGCAGGGACTTGCTTTGGTCTTCTAAAATCTTTGAGGAAAGTCCTGCCCCTTCTTCCCCCTAAATCCCAAAAATTACTAATCCAAGGTCTCATAATATCGAGACTTGATTACAGTAACGTGATTTATCTGGGCGCTCCCGAAGCGACCCTTAATAAACTGCCGAGAATTCAGAACACTGCCGCCCGGATTATCACAAACACCCCGGCCAGATCATCTGCTAAACCCGCTCTCAAACTCCTCCATTGGCTCCCCATAAGGGAGAGAGTCAAATTCAAGGCCTTATGCCTCGTCCACAAAACTCTGCATAACCAAGGCCCCCCAGTCCTCAGCAATTTTGTCACCCCTTACATAACCACTAGATCCCTCCGTTCCAATGCAGAAAACCTCATTAATACCCCAAGATTCAGGAAAGCCCGATCAGGAGGAAGACGCTTCTCGGTACAAGCCGCCCGTCTTTGGAATTTACTCCCTCATGACTTACGTCTTGAACCACAATATCTGCGCTTCAGGAAGCTGCTAAAAACACATCTTTTTCCCTAGCCTCCGTGCCCCCCCCTGTTTTGATTTCTCACCCTTCCTCTCTTCTGCTCTCAGCTCCCGGTCCTCAGATCTGCTGAATTAGGGTTCTTTTAGCGCTGGGATACCTCCGGGTGACTATGCGCTTTATAAAAATAAATAATAATAATAATAATAATAGCCGTGCCAGACAACTGTCTGTATATGTCATCCTGGAAAAGAAAGACGTTATGATGTAAACAGAAATGAATTAATTCTAACAACATCTTATTGTGCATGGCATATTTTAGTGATTTTTTTGTCCAAAAAATATTTATTGGCATGTAGGTCCTTTTCGTGCTCAATGCACGTGTAGAGACTCGTAATGTCTAGAGTTATCAGTACATAAGTCGGTTGCCAGATTAAGTTCTCAACCTTCTGAATGAAGTCAGATGTATCTCTGATGTACGACTTCAATGAAAGTACGAACTCAAATAAGTAGTGGTCCAGGAATTTGGAAAGATTCTCAGTTAATCCCCCAATCAACAACGGATGTACAGGGTGGACTACGTATCCCAGAATACCTACAGCCTATCAGGAAGCAACTAATGGCAGCCTATCAGGAGGCAATTAATGGAATGGAATAAAGGTGTGTTCTTAACAAACACTGTGTACTTTGTGGAATTAAGCCTTTGAAGAAGGAATCATTTCGAAACTCGTCGGCTGCCTGAGACATGATTGTTGGTGTGTGGATGTACACCGTGGCTTGAGTGCTTCCCGAACCTGTGGGGAACTTGGAGCTTTCATTGACACGCGGCAACCCAGCCGTAAGGGGAGGCACCACCGCGCAAAGGCAGCGGACCAGCGAGCTGGAAATCTTGTCCAGTTCTGAATAGAGCCATGGCACCTATAATTGACCACGCATGTCCAGGGGCCCATTGGATGGTCTTTTAATATAATTCCGCAAACACCTTGTACATGGTGGACTACGTATCCCAGAATACCTACAGCCTATCAGGAGGCAACTAATGGCAGCCTATCAGGAGGCAATTAATGGAATGGAATAAAGGTGTGGTCTTAACAAACACTGTGTACTTTGTGGAATTAAGCCTTTGAAGAAGGAATCATTTTGAAACGCGTCGGCTGCCTGAGACGTGATTGTTGGTGTGTGGAACCTGTGGGAACTTGGAGCGCATATATATATATATATATATATGACTGAGCAAACGCCTGGGGCTTGGAGGCGCACTCGATGTTCCTCTCCCATCCGGGCTGAAAATGCTGCCTGCTTCCAAAGTGCATGTGTCATTTCATCTTGCCTACGCGTTTCGGGGCCAGCAGCCCCTTCTTCCTGGGCATTAAACACCACACAAGAAATCTGCATTTACTTCTCGGCATTTTATTTCATTTCCCATGTTTCCCACACTGGGCGTGTCTGGCATTACACACTCCTGTGTGCATTATGGGGCATGGAGTCCTTTATGCAGATAGGTATTCGTCTTTAAGTAAGTTCTTTTGTGAGTTTAAAAATTATCTTCTGCATTTGTACCTCTGAGTGAGTCATGTCCTTTGGAACAGGTTCCGTTTTTGCATATGGAGAAACGTGCCGGTCCTTTTCCTGAGCAGTTCAGAGAAATCGGCCTCATCTGCTGGAAAGTGTGGTTGTCAGTCCCAGCTGACGATGGTGCTGCCTCCCACGGCCAGAGCACCGTGTTTTAAATGACTGAGCAAACGCCTGGGGCTTGGAGGCGCACTCGATGTTCCTCTCCCATCCGGGCTGAAAATGCTGCCTGCTTCCAAAGTGCATGTGTCATTTCATCTTGCCTACGCGTTTCGGGGCCAGCAGCCCCTTCTTCCTGGGCATTAAACACCACACAAGAAATCTGCATTTACTTCTCGGCATTTTATTTCATTTCCCATGTTTCCCACACTGGGCGTGTCTGGCATTACACACTCCTGTGTGCATTATGGGGCATGGAGTCCTTTATGCAGATAGGTATTCGTCTTTAAGTAAGTTCTTTTGTGAGTTTAAAAATTATCTTCTGCATTTGTACCTCTGAGTGAGTCATGTCCTTTGGAACAGGTTCCGTTTTTGCATATGGAGAAACGTGCCGGTCCTTTTCCTGAGCAGTTCAGAGAAATCGGCCTCATCTGCTGGAAAGTGTGGTTGTCAGTCCCAGCTGACGATGGTGCT
This sequence comes from Lissotriton vulgaris, assembly GCF_964263255.1. Taxonomy (NCBI): domain Eukaryota; kingdom Metazoa; phylum Chordata; class Amphibia; order Caudata; family Salamandridae; genus Lissotriton; species Lissotriton vulgaris. Next base: position 149,230,016 of record NC_141699.1, on the reverse strand, counting down.
GCCTCCCACGGCCAGAGCACCGTGTTTTAAATGACTGAGCAAACGCCTGGGGCTTGGAGGCGCACTCGATGTTCCTCTCCCATCCGGGCTGAAAATGCTGCCTGCTTCCAAAGTGCATGTGTCATTTCATCTTGCCTACGCGTTTCGGGGCCAGCAGCCCCTTCTTCCTGGGCATTAAACACCACACAAGAAATCTGCATTTACTTCTCGGCATTTTATTTCATTTCCCATGTTTCCCACACTGGGCGTGTCTGGCATTACACACTCCTGTGTGCATTATGGGGCATGGAGTCCTTTATGCAGATAGGTATTCGTCTTTAAGTAAGTTCTTTTGTGAGTTTAAAAATTATCTTCTGCATTTGTACCTCTGAGTGAGTCATGTCCTTTGGAACAGGTTCCGTTTTTGCATATGGAGAAACGTGCCGGTCCTTTTCCTGAGCAGTTCAGAGAAATCGGCCTCATCTGCTGGAAAGTGTGGTTGTCAGTCCCAGCTGACGATGGTGCTGCCTCCCACGGCCAGAGCACCGTGTTTTAAATGACTGAGCAAACGCCTGGGGCTTGGAGGCGCACTCGATGTTCCTCTCCCATCCGGGCTGAAAATGCTGCCTGCTTCCAAAGTGCATGTGTCATTTCATCTTGCCTACGCGTTTCGGGGCCAGCAGCCCCTTCTTCCTGGGCATTAAACACCACACAAGAAATCTGCATTTACTTCTCGGCATTTTATTTCATTTCCCATGTTTCCCACACTGGGCGTGTCTGGCATTACACACTCCTGTGTGCATTATGGGGCATGGAGTCCTTTATGCAGATAGGTATTCGTCTTTAAGTAAGTTCTTTTGTGAGTTTAAAAATTATCTTCTGCATTTGTACCTCTGAGTGAGTCATGTCCTTTGGAACAGGTTCCGTTTTTGCATATGGAGAAACGTGCCGGTCCTTTTCCTGAGCAGTTCAGAGAAATCGGCCTCATCTGCTGGAAAGTGTGGTTGTCAGTCCCGGCACGTTTCTCCATATGCAAAAACGGAACCTGTTCCAAAGGACATGACTCACTCAGAGGTACAAATGCAGAAGATAATTTTTAAACTCACAAAAGAACTTACTTAAAGACGAATACCTATCTGCATAAAGGACTCCATGCCCCATAATGCACACAGGAGTGTGTAATGCCAGACACGCCCAGTGTGGGAAACATGGGAAATGAAATAAAATGCCGAGAAGTAAATGCAGATTTCTTGTGTGGTGTTTAATGCCCAGGAAGAAGGGGCTGCTGGCCCCGAAACGCGTAGGCAAGATGAAATGACACATGCACTTTGGAAGCAGGCAGCATTTTCAGCCCGGATGGGAGAGGAACATCGAGTGCGCCTCCAAGCCCCAGGCGTTTGCTCAGTCATTTAAAACACGGTGCTCTGGCCGTGGGAGGCAGCACCATCGTCAGCTGGGACTGACAACCACACTTTCCAGCAGATGAGGCCGATTTCTCTGAACTGCTCAGGAAAAGGACCGGCACGTTTCTCCATATGCAAAAACGGAACCTGTTCCAAAGGACATGACTCACTCAGAGGTACAAATGCAGAAGATAATTTTTAAACTCACAAAAGAACTTACTTAAAGACGAATACCTATCTGCATAAAGGACTCCATGCCCCATAATGCACACAGGAGTGTGTAATGCCAGACACGCCCAGTGTGGGAAACATGGGAAATGAAATAAAATGCCGAGAAGTAAATGCAGATTTCTTGTGTGGTGTTTAATGCCCAGGAAGAAGGGGCTGCTGGCCCCGAAACGCGTAGGCAAGATGAAATGACACATGCACTTTGGAAGCAGGCAGCATTTTCAGCCCGGATGGGAGAGGAACATCGAGTGCGCCTCCAAGCCCCAGGCGTTTGCTCAGTCATATATATATATATATATATATATATATATATATATATATATATATATATAGCGCAAGCGCTTTGATGAAGGCTCACCGCAGCACCTTAACCCTCCGGTTTCTTTGTGGCACCCAGACGGTGATTAAAGGCTCCCTCTTGGTTTAAAAGAATGTTCGAGCGTTTCGGGGCCAAAACCCGCCCCTTCTTCATGGACTGTGAGGAAGGATCGCCATACTCAGCTTGTACTCTTCAAATTCGTTTTTTATTTGAAAAAGGGCGTCGACCACCCTCAGTGGGTGGAGTTTCGACACCAAGACTTCTGGTAAATGTAGTCTTTACATGTTGAATAGTTTGTCAGACCCTAATGTAGGTTGGCGTCTCCCCTCATATGTTAATGCCTTTAATATCCTTGAGTAGGAAAGCGAAGGTAGGCTTCAAACATCGCTCTTTTTATCTTGAAGGTGCTGTGCTGACAGGCGATGAAATTTGACATCGCCTCAGGATTCACTTGCTTGGATGCTTGTTCCGCTTTTGAAACGGACATTCTTTTGAACCAAGAGGGAGCCTTCAATCACCGTCTGGGTGCCACAAAGAAACCGGAGGGTTAAGGTGCTGCGGTGAGCCTTCATCAAAGCGCTTGCGCACTTTGCTTATCCATATTACAGCGGCCTGCCTTGGTCCGTGTGAGGAGCTCCGTTTCAAAAGCGGAACAAGCATCCAAGCAATTGAATCCTGAGGCGATGTCAAATTTCATCGCCTGTCAGCACAGCACCTTCAAGATAAAAAGAGCGATGTTTGAAGCCCCTACCTTCGCTTTCCTACTCATGGATATTAAAGACATTAACATATGAGGGGAGACGCCGCCCTACATTAGGGTCTGACAAACTACTCAACATGTAAAGACTACATTTACTGGAAGTCTTGGTGTCGAAACTCCACCCACTGAGGGCGGTTGACGCCCTTTTTCAAATAAAAAACTAATTTGAAGAGTACAAGCTGAGTTTGGCGATCTTTCCTCACAGTCCATGAAGAAGGGGCGGGTTTTGGCCCCGAAACGCGTCGGACATTCTTTTAAACCAAGAGGGAGCCTTCAATCACCGTCTGGGTGCCACAAAGAAACCGGAGTGTTAAGGTCCTGCGGTCAGCCTTCATCAAAGCGCTTGCGCACTTTGCTTATCCATATTACAGCGGCCTGCCTTGGTCCGTGTGAGGAGCTCCATTTCAAAAGCGGATCAAGCATCCAAGCAATTGAATCCTGAGGCGATGTCAAATTTCATCGCCTGTCAGCACAGCACCTTCAAGATAAAAAGAGCGATGTTTGAAGCCCCTACCTTCGCTTTCCTACTCAAGGATATTAAAGACATTAACATATGAGGGGAGACGCCAACCTACATTAGGGTCTGACAAACTACTCAACATTTAAAGACTACATTTACCAGAAGTCTTGGTGTCGAAACTCCACCCACTGAGGCGGTCTACGCCCTTTTTCAAATAAAAAACGAATTTGAAGAGTACAAGCTGAGTTTGGCGATCCTTCCTCACAGTCCATGAAGAAGGGGCGGGTTTTGGCCCCGAAACGCGTCGGACATTCTTTTAAACCAAGAGGGAGCCTTCAATCACCGTCTGGGTGCCACAAAGAAACCGGAGGGTTAAGGTGCTGCGGTGAGCCTTCATCAAAGCGCTTGCGCACTTTGCTTATCCATATATATACAACATTCTTAAACTTTTTAGAAACACTCACTGGATGATGTCATCAATGATGTAATTTCAGATGTCATGAGTGATGTAATATGTGATGTCATCAGCAGTGCATTGGGGGGTGCGAGTTATAATTAGCTCAGCTAACCAGAACGGCTGAATTTCTCTAGTTTTGTACGAGTGAAATGTCAGCCTAACTATAACGTCCCTAAAACCTGTGTTTTTTTTCAGTGAATATCTGAGGTTTTTTAAATGCGAATTCCTATCAATAACGTCCCTGAAACCTTTTTTTTTTTTCAATGAAATATATATACATGTGTGTGTGTGTGTATATATATATATATATATATATATATATATATATATATACATACACACATGCAGCCACATATAGTAGGAATGAGTAATCTCTATTCGAGAAAGTATGGATTTGTTATGTAAAATGATTTGTGGAATTTTTTTCACTGAGAAAACCAAAGGTTATAGGGACGTTATAGTTCGGCTCAGGTTTTACGCACACAAAACCATGGTAATACAGCAGCTATAGTTACCAGAGTTAGCTATAACTTAAGACCCCACAATTCACTGCTTATGACTTCACATATTACATCACTCATGACATGAATTCATAAAATACCACATCCCAAACAACATAACTTTTTTATTTTTCCAAAGCCAATCACAGAGTAGGTTGCTTTTTAAATAAAAGGAAATGTATTTAAAAATGATAGTTTCAATGAAACTATATAACATTTCCTTTAAAAAGCATGCATCTTAGTCTGCACCATATCTCCGGAACATAAACCTTCAAAAAATGAACACAACACCATCCCGCAAAAACATACACATTTCCACATTGTATTTTAATACAATAAAGCATAAACGTAAATTGCAATACATAACTTAATTAATAACACATGACTAATAAACTAACACACTATCCACTAGTAACAAAACACAAAACAAACACTAAATACTACACTACCAAAACTACGCAACACTATACATTAAATTAGAAATAACAAACTACTCTAAATACATCTCTATTAACTCCCCCCTACCCTTAAATTACAGTAAAAAAAAGTTTTAAACAATTTACCTTAACCGAAGAGGTGCAGCTCCCAACCGCGAGGTTCCCGCTGCAAAACTAAACGAACAACGATATAGATAGATAGCAAAACAAAGATACTAATAAAAATGCCCGCTTAATTGAACTAGATGAAATTTCCTCATAAAAGTGAATAGGGAAAATTGGAAAATAGCAAAATATGTTTCGTTATTTTTTGTAAAATTTTTTTTTTTAAAATTCATGATTTAGAATGCATTAAAAATGTAAAATATAAAATATTATCCTATATGATTTCACTATATATTCTTATATTATAAAATACAATCAAAACAATGATTACAATACCTAAAAAATGTATCATTATATATGCTGTAAAAAATAATATATCAATATATAATAACTTCAAAATAATATTTATTTTACAACATACTCTAAAAATGTTTAAAAAATGTAATTTTAAATATTTTATTTAATATGCATAGAAAAACATTATAAAAATGACTACCGTATTTTCCGGCGTATAAGACGACCCGGCGTATAAGACGACCCCCTACTTTCATTGACAGACTGTAGGTTTCATGCTATATTCGCCGTATAAGACGACCCCCATTTCCTAACGTCCTACAGTCCCCTTTCTATCTCCATGGACTGAGATCATGTGGTACTGACGCTCCTCTCCTTCCGATGAGCGTAAGAATTACGGAAGGAGAGAGAGATCAGCACACGTGGAGGAGCGCCTCGTCTGCCTGGGGGATGTGCAGCTGCAGTCTAGGTAGGGCTCACGGCGCCATTTGTTTTAGTTTAAACTTTGGGGGGATGTGCAGCTGCAGTCTAGGTAGGGCTCACGGCGCCATTTGTTTTACTTTAAACCTTGCACAGCGTTTGAGTTGCCTCTGGCTGGCGACGGGCTGTAACTGTACAAGTACGGTAATTTATTTTCAAGACCGCCGACGGGCTGATATTGTGTTGTTGCACAGTGCAACCATCGCCTACGTTCTTTGTTGTTGTGCTGGAGTTCCCTAAGCGCCACCATTTTCAACTGAGGAGCGGTCTGACACCTTCGGGTGAAGTCCGCGCTATGTGAAATAAACCGCCAATTTTTGTATCCGGCGTATAAGACGACCCCCGACTTCCCAGAAAATTTTAAGGGGTTAAAAGGTCGTCTTATACGCCGGAAAATACGGTATAATAATATTTTACGTTGTAAAATACATATTACATATTGCATATTATTCTTATAAAATAATGTAATATGTATTAAAAATATACTGCTGAATTATCAAAAAATACTAATGAAAAATGTTTCTATTTTGTTAAAAAATGTTAGCCAAAAAATTAAAATATTTGTTAAAAAAGTAAAAGAAATACTATTTTTTTTTCTTTATTGTTCAGTTCATAGCATATATAACAATTGTAAATCATACATAGATCAACGATCAAAGTGCTGTGGAGACATTGCTAATACCATAAGAAGTAAAAAACATTGGACTTCATCTAAAACATAATTTCAAAACATCATCTCCATATGTTGTAGCATGGGCTGCCAAATTTTTGCCCCTAATTGTTTTTTCTTCAGCGATTTAATACAATACAAATGAAATTCAAGATGAAACACATTATAAAACTTTGCTCGCCACATTTCGTATGATGGAGCCTCTGGTTTCAACCACATCGAAGCAATACATAGTCGAGCAACAGCCATAGCCATAAAAATAACATATCGAAATGGATAGCAAGACTGCATAGCTTCCCTGTCCTCACACACCCCTAATAGCATCATCTCTCTAGATATAGAGACATTAACCCACGTTGTTTGACACAAAAATTGTCCAATGCATAGAAAAAATTGTCTCAGCACGATACAATCGAAAAATATATGTACAATATCTGCTAACTCCGACTGACACCTAAAGCATTTTCCATCATGAACATCACCCCACTTCATCAATTTAGGAGGTGTATGGTATAGATTAAACAAGGTTTTATAATGTTAGGTAAGTAAATTTGCAGTCAGGATAACTTTGCTAGCCATATCGATCGATTCTTGCACGAATGAACCAGAGTTGCCAAGTCTATCCCTCCATTTCTTATCTTGAATCTCTATATCGTCACGCTGCTTTGCCAACAATATATCATACAAAATCCCGATCTTAGCCCCTTTAATCAAAGCTTTTAGAAGTGCATTAGTTAAAATAGGTAGAAGTCTACAGTGTTTATAAATAAAGTCCTGTATCTGTAAATATAAAAAAAAATTCCTTAGTTATTGTAAATTGTTCCGCTAGTTCCGCGAAGGAAACAATTGCCCCAGCACTGTAGATATCCCCTAAGCGGCGAATCCCCTTACCCCTCCATATCGTCATCTTTATATCCCAAAATATCAACGGAAATATTTCTGTGGAGTCGAGAGGACTATAGTAGCTGATCCGGTTTATGGATATAATTTTACGCATCCATTTCCAAGCTTTATATTCTGCGAGTATAGTTTTAAATCATGTTCTTTTAAATTAACTTGGTTCAAAAAATGTAAGCAAGACGTCTCGCGCCTGGACTCCTAGTAGCATCTGATAAATATTTGGGGATTCAAACGGCATTGTTTCTCCCCCAATAACAAATATTTTATATTTTTCAAAAAACAGACCAAATAATAAAAAGCAAAATTTGGCAATCCCCACCCTCCTTGCGCCAGTGGTAGCATCATGTATTTTGAGGCACGCCGGGCCTTCTTCCAACCCCAAATAAACCTATCTGTGACCGATTGTAGCTGCAATAATTGTGCACGTCTCAACACCCTCGGAAGTATACACATCTTTAAAACATTCCGTCGACCAACTATTAATAAATGTAGGCATTCCACCTTTTCCAGCTATCTTTTAACTGATCCTAGTATATCAGCCCAGTTTACATCAACTATCTCCTGGAGTGACATCCTAATTTTAATCCCCATATACCTTGCTTCTTGTGTCACACGCGCCTCTTCAGGACAAAGCCCCTCTGTACAAACAACCTGGGTTTTTGAGATGTTTAGCTTATATCCAACGGCCTTCCCAAACTCTTGAGTCAACTGCTCAATCTCTCTTACTGCTTGCTCAGGGTCAGATGTTACAACCGCTATGTCATCAGCGTAGACGAGAACACGCACTTGATACTCGCCCACTACCATTGATTGTATACCGTTGGTAGTCTCCAGTATTTGCAACAATGGTTCAATGTAAATGGCGAAAAGTAATGGCGAACATAGGCATCCTTGACGTGTGCCCCTGGTTACATATACAAAAGATGATTCTTGCCCCAGTGTGCAAATCTTATCCCACAGGCGTTTATACATAGTCTGTAATACGAGCAAAAACTGGGGCCCAAACCCCATCTTAAGCATTGTAGCCCATAAAAATGCCCATGTAACACGGTCAAATGCTTTTTCAGCATCTAAAAATATTATGCCAATGTTTTTTTGTAGTGAAGTAGCATAATCCAGCAACTTTATAACCCTATGCAGATGGTTGACCGTGCCCCTGCCAGGGAGGAAACCATGCTGATGCTGAGATACCAGTGGTGGAAGGACTTGCACTAACCAAGTTGCAAGTGTTTTTGAGTATACTTTGGCATCCGCATTTATAAATGATGTAGGTCTATAGGAACCAGGAAGTCTAGGGGACTTATCCTTCTTCTTAAGAACCACTATATTTGCATCATCCCACGATGGAGGGGGATTTCCACATTGAGCGGATATAAGTGGCAAGCATATCGTCCTTTAAAATAGGAAAAAGCATCCGATAAACCTCCAGAGGGAGTGTACCGGTCCAGCTGCTTTCCCTAGCGATAAATCCTCTAATGCTGTCTGTAGTTCTTGCATAGAAATTGGAGCTTCCAGCTCTTCTCTTTCAGTAGACCCCCAAATCAGATAGGTCAAGTTCACGAAGGTATTGCTCAATCTGATCCTGAGCAACAGGATCTTGAGTATATAATTCTTTATAGTACGAGTGAAATACCTCCATTATACCTTCCATAGTCTCAACTATACCCCCTCTATCATTCTCCAAGATTTCAATAAGTTGAGATGCTTGCCTACCCCGCAGTCTTTGAGCTAGACATCTACTGGTTGTTTCTCCATATACATATCTTTCAGCTTTATGTATTTTGAACTGGGTTGCTATTTCTTGACTCCAGACCCCATTAATCTTAGCCTTACTACAGGCTTCCTTTTTTGCGCAGTTTGACTGTCCATATTGGCACTGATCACTGAAATAAGCTCACACTCAGACTTTCTTAAATCCTCAAATAAGTCCCCTATTAAAGCTTTCTGTTCCTTGGTTTAGACCAGCCATAACTACAAGTTTCACCCCTTAGTCCGGCTTTAAAAGAGTCCCAAACCATAGGTTGGGTAGCTGTTCCTCTATTATGTTCTAAAAACCGCGTAGCCCAGAGTTGAATATAGCATATATATTCCTCGTCGCTTACAAGCTTTTTACTAAATGTAAATGATCGCTGTTCCCGCCTTATATTAAAGCGGATCAAGTCCATAACCACAGGGCCATGGTCCGACGTAATACGGAGCATTACCTGCATCTTTGCACCGACAGTTAAAAATCGGGGTAAAAAAATATAGTCTAGCCTAACAAACTTATGTGGAGAAGAGAAAAATGTATATCCTGGATCTCTGATTCACCACCGTCCACCCATCCACAAGACCATGTTGCTGTAGCAGCTGATGCAGAGGCCTGAATACTTTCGGCTTACGGCCTTTGTAGTCGACAAATTGAGCATCCCATATCTGAGAATCCCCATGTATATTAAATACCCCCAATAATAGCAGAGGGGTCCCCCACAGTGCTAGCTCAACATTCAAAGACTCCAAGATCTCTGCTTCATCTAAATTTGAGTATAGCCACCCTTCCAATGGAGCTGGACGCCACTAATGGCACTGGCCAAGGGAGCGGTGGTATCATGGGACCTTACTACTGCTACTTACTATGCTGAAAACATTCTGCCTATGTTGGCAGAAATGAAAAGTGTCAGGACTCCTGAGAGAACCCTGACACTTCAATGTGAGGATGGTTCTTGCCATTACACGGCCCCCCCTTCACACGGAATTGCAGCGCTAATTAAGAACTCCATTCTCCTGTCAACGCACTTGCCATTACATTGCACTGTGGGAGCTGTGGACTTGCATCTGATCACAGCTGCAGCAAGTTGACTGGGGCCAGCTGCTCTCCCACCAATGAGAGCATCATATAAATAAATGAAGGAAGGAGGCGGCACCATCAATTTGCAAAGGCATCTGAGGAAGGGCGCTCTTGCCGAAATGCATAACGCTGCGCAATTTGTGAATAAAGGACTCCCGAAAGAATCCCCGCTATGTCTTTGGGTCATTCTGAAACGAGTGGTCTTTTCCTGTGAGATATATATATATATATATATATATGTGTATATATATATATATATATATATATATATATTTATTTAATAATTCACAAGGTTCAGCAGAACGCCGAAAGTCGCCATGACCCATCCGCCGAGCGACAGCTGTTCGTGCTGGATGGCAAATCCTTTTATCCAAGTCAAAATTCACACTCCAATTCCTTGTTTCCTAAGGCAAGTATGAAAAGCAGTAACGCAACTTGCATCAGAAAGAATTTATTCGGCAAAGTTCATCGGCAACAAAGTAACAACTCTACGCGTTTCGGGAAAGGGCTTCCCTTGGTCACGAGTCAAGATGTGTGCAAATCATTTGGTTTAAATAAACAGACATGTGATCACAACAAATAACCATAAACAAAAACAAAGGACTATCGTTAGCGCTTACATTTTGCTAACTTAGCCGAAAATGTGTATCTACATCTTTGTGTCCTGCCAAAATATATAACACTATTCAAAGGGCATGCAAGACAGAATGCAAATTAATGAATCGCTATCTACTGTTATTTAGCAGTATGCACCTTCTGTTTGTGACATTAATTTCAATAAAGTTATTTCCACACTTTCTCTTCGTGCAATAGAATTATGCCCTAGTGGGCAAAACCGCTTCTGACTGAATGTGTGATTCAGACGAATTATCAAAATTATCGCCCCAGTGGGCTAAAGCGCTTAAAGTTGTGTCAGTCAATACATCATTTGCAAATGGAAAAAACGCGTCATAAATAATTTATGCAGCGGTTGAAAATATCCTGTGAATAGCATATAATCACTATATATAACACAATTAAATAGACATAGGAGACATAATGAATCACTATCTCTTGTTGTTTGTTTATTGCATTAAATACCTTGTGTTTGTGACCATCATTTCAATAAAGTTATTTTGACACTTTCACTTTGTGCAATGAAATTGCGCCCGAGTGGGCAAAAACGCTTATGGCTTAATGTATCATTCAGACTTATCGAAAATATCGCCCCAGTGGGCCAAAGCGCTTAAGGGTATATCAGTCAATTCGTAATTTCTAAGTGGAAAAAACACTTGTCACAAATAATTTGTGCAGTGGCTGAAAATATCCTGTGAAACGTAAATAGCACATAATCATGCCCTTGTGGGCATAGCTTCCAAATGTTATTTCCTGTCTCCAGATGTCCAAAAGATTCCTTGTGGCAGTGCTTCAGTATTATGCCAACAACACATTTCCTGAAATGAAACCAAATAATACTCTAAATAATAATATAAATAATTTTGTGTCAAAATTCACATTAAAACACACAGACTTGATAAATGTGAAGAGTTAAAAAGACTACATGCGGGCACATGTATTTTTTACGAAAAATTGATTCTTTATCAGGGAATGGTTGTGGGGTTCCAAAGGTAAAGAACAAAATTCAGTTTTTTTCAAAATGTACAATTATAACTGTTTATCCTAGGTGTACTTCCAATTCCTCGTCACCATTGTGTCCTAGTGGGGTCATTGTCCTATACTGTATTATAATTTTAGACTCTAGTCTTCGCAGACACTGTAGTCTGTTGCCACCCCTTTCATTATGTTTGTGGTGTCAAGGACTCAAAAACTTAACAGATTGGAATTTTGATCATGATGGCTTTGAAAGTGCCTGGCGATTGGGTAGGTTTTATCTACATTTTTAATCGCTCCAAGGTGTTCAAGGATTCGCAGTTTAGCTTTTTTAATTGTGCTGCCAATGTATGTTTTTTTGCATGGGCAGAACAATGCCTAAACCGCATATTCGGTGTTCCAAGATGTGTGCTCTTTAATCACAAATCGAAACAAAAGGGGATGATGGACAGAGTGTTTTAGCAAATCAAACACTCACCCCCAGTCAACAGATCTGGGTTTAATCCATCACCATTCTTTAGCTCACTCAGCCACCTCAGTTCAGACATGGCCATATGCAAATCAGTCTGACCCTGTGCCTCATGGGAACAGCCCAGCCCGAACTGCCAAGCCATGTCTTCCCTGGACCGGAAACAAGCATCCCGGGACCGGTTTCGGATTCATAATCTTCATCAGCCAGGCTATCTTGAATCCAGTGGCCAAGTGAGCAAGGGACTCACGTCCGAGCATACCCTGCCAACTTAGGGCGAAAAAAGCAAAACAAAAGGGGATGATGGACGGAGCGTTTGAGCAAATCAAACACTCACCCCCAGTCAACTGATCTGGGTTTAATCCATCACCATTCTTTAGCTCCCTCAGCCACCCCTGTTCAGACATGGCCATATGCAAATCAGTCTGACCCTGTGCCTCATGGGAACAGTCCAGCCCAAACTGCCAAGCCATGTCTTCCCTGGACCGGAAACCAGCATACTGGGACAATGAGCTAATATTGTTTATCATTTTTGTGATAACATTGCTATAGACTAAAGATTGTTTAATTTTTTCCACGTTTCATTGTTGCTTAGCATCACCCACCCTCACATCACTCACTTATTTCTGCAGGTTATAGGAATTATTTTCCAACAATGTATTCTTAGGAAATTATATGCCATGATGTACAGAGCATCACCCATTACGTTCTGAATGACAGTTTCTTCCTTCTTTCTTCTTGTTTTTTCCCTTCATTCTTTCCTTCCCCTTTTCTGCTCTTGAATTTGCATTTTAAATCCTTAATTCCTTAAATCTTTTTCATTTTACTATGCTGCCAGACAGCTGGCCATTTAAGTATTCACAAACACCGTGGTTTCTATCTAACCTTTAGTAATATGTCACCTTTTTTGCTCTTTCCACTTACCTCTATTAGGGTTTCCACTCATATGTAGGCGTGTTTATTCTACCACATTTTTTATAAATGGGAATTTTCCTTTTCTCATCTTTACAATATTGTGTGTACTTTCTCCCTTTTTTTAACCTCCAGCCCTGAAGAGTCAAGGGTAACTGCCCCTCTGACAAAACACGTGTCGGCTGGTTTTCTCTTTGGATCTCCTTTTGAAGGAGGACCATTACCACATATAAAATCTTAAAAGAACTATTGCTTGTCGATCTTGTTTTCTTACTTGAACTCTTGCAATTGAAGGGACTTTGTTACTTGCACAGTATATGTGTTAAAATTACTATCTTTGCGTGTGCTCTGGACTTTGTATTCATTATCTATAGGGTGGTTCTAAGATCCACTCCATTTCAGGGGTTTGTGGGTTCCCCCTGACCAAGCAGCACCGTTCGGACTTTAGATTCTTTTTCATACTTTACCGCCTCCTGGTGTGCGCCAATTATCTCTGAACACGAAAACCCTACGCAGAACGTTTAAAATTCCTACAGCACTTACTACGAACTGACATTTTACACTTTTTACCCTTTGGGAAATACCCACCCCACCCACTACACCACAGGTGTCCCACTAGACCCCCCTTCACCCACCCAACAGACCCCTCCCTCCCACCCTGCACGTGACCCTCCCCCTTAAATGAGGCAATAGGGCCAATCGCCCTTGGAATGCCCGGTGAATGGCTCACTTAATGCTCGGCCCTCCTGTGATCTTAATTATACAAGACTATAGACATCGAAACAGCAAGAAAATTTGTGCAAATAACCACATAACCACAAATTAAAGTGTCTCATTACAGATGTATAGCATCCGTGCCTATACATTAGTCCTTCAAGCCAACGAGTGAAGATATTCTTTAGCAGCAGCCTCCGACGTAAAAAACATATCTGTCCTTTATTAACTGTGTTTAGAGTATCAGGTTGCAATAGAAAAACTTGCAGGCCCTTTGTTTGAAACGGGGTGATCAGCTGCGTAACTGCCATCTCTTTTCGACTGTGGAATGACAATCGGGCCGCACAAAAAATTGTATTCCTTTACCGGATCTCTTCTTATCTGGTCTGGCCAGATCATACAGTGCCTGCCTAGCCAAGAAATTATTCAGGGAAATCAATATAGCCCGCGGTTGCTGCACTGCTTGTCCACTCCTTGCAGGTCGTTGCTGAAATGGAAATCTATGCGCCCTTTGGATTTCATTAACCCAGTTCCATTCTTTCACCTCAGGAAGTGCTTCCTCAAACAACTCAGCTACAAATTTGCGAATATCCTGCCCCTCAAGTCCTTCTGGGCCCCCAAGAATGCGTAAATGATTGCGCCGTAGTCGATTTTGTAAGTGGGCAAGCTTATCATGTACATCATCCTTTTGTGCCTTTATATCTGCAACAACTTTTTTTGGGTCACCATCTGATCTTCTAGTGATGATATGCGGGCTTCAGCTTCCACCATCCTGTCAGTGAAGTCATTGCATGTTTTTGCCAAGTGTCTGACAGTATTTTGCAATTTCCTGCATGCAGTATGCGTTTTTAAATGCTGCGCTCGAGCCTCCAGCGGATGCTCTGAAATGGATCTGTAAATTTCCTCCAGCCACACCTGACTTGGTATCTTCACAGCTAGACCCCCACTATTTTGACCAGATAGGTCCAATCTCTCTAATAACTGTTCCCCACTGGAAAGGTGCAGTTGCTGATCCCGCAATTCCTTCCCTATCTTTCTTCCGAACCGTGAGTGCCTCTGCGGATACATCCCCCGGGGAAGCATTTTTATTATGGCTATCGTCCAACATAGTAGGGGTAATGTCTCCAGACCCATCTTCCTCTAATAGATCTCCTTCCAAATCAGATCTTTCTGAATGCTCCGAAAGTGAGTAAAGCTCGCTATCTTTACTGCTTAAAGGCTCATTAACATCTTCACTGATAGTATCGTTATCAGTACGCTCTTTGCCACCGGCCGCGGTCTGAGCCACAGTCTGAGGTGTCTGCACATGCGCTGGGGGTATTTGTCTCTGCTCCAAAGATATCGCAATCACTTCACTTCCCGCTAACTGGTCGCCCAAATTGTAAGATTTAGCAGCAGAAGTCTCAACTTTTTTCCCAGTAGCTAACTGAAACATTTGTGAAATCTTAGGAGTTCCTTGAACTAGGTCTTTACCATGCCCATTGCTTTCCAAGTCCTCGACCCCAGCATTTCTTTAGACATTTTTGCAACAAGTGCAACTCATGTTCCTACCACACCTTCCCCTGGAGCTCCAGTGTCCCCTCCACGAGTAACCTTAGGTGCCATAGCAAGCCTCGAAAACAATGTCTCAAGATAGAATACACAATTTAGCACCCACTGCCCTGTTACAGTGTGTTTAGTGAGCTCAGGTGATAAAAAAGGTTCCAAATATTAACTTGCCTCTCAGAGATCAGTTCGCAAAAACTCACTGGAGTAGTCTCAGCTGCTTTAAGATGATTTCTTTGTAAATCTGTCGCCAGTCAGCAGCAGCATCAAAATATCCCAAAAAACACTTCCACAAAAAGAAATAAAATGTAAACCGCTATAGTGCCATAATGCAGTAGTGCGTTATACTCCAGTGCTCACATTGTATTTAACATAACTTTCCAAGCGGTTCTGTCTCCAGGTTTTCTTCCTCCAAGATAAAGAATTAAACCGCTGAAATGTGTTAAATGCCGGTCCTCGCTGTGTATTTCATTAAAGCTTTTCCAAGCCTTACTTGCGAAGCATTCCTCTGCTCCTCCTACTCCACACAGAAATCGAGCGGCTCCAAACGACCTCAGATGAGCGGTATCGCGAATGGCTGGCATTTAGCAACCGCCGCGCCTTGCTGTGCTCCACGCTCCGCGATCTGCTGTCTTCCGCTCGCCCAGGCACACAGCGGGCACCGCGGCTCTCCTCTTTGCGGAAAGATTATATTTTCCACACTAACTGGCATCAGAAGAAAACTTCGAGAGCTGCAAGGCAAGTTCCAGGCTGTGCTTACCGGAGAAACATGCTGTAATATCACCTCTGGGAGAGCAGAGTTAGGAGCCCCTCACACAAACGCCCGTCGTGCGGACGCCATCTTGCCTCTCTTAAAAAAGAAATACTATTTTCTATGTATAAAAAGTAAATACTTCCCAAAAAGTCAAAAATAAAATGTTTTCAAATGTTACATTTTTTTCGACCATTTTTACCATTTTACCATTTCGCAAAACTGGAAAGATTTACAAATGTATGTCATATTATTCATTTTTTCAATTTCTAAAAAAAAATGTAAATTGGCAAAATATTTTTTGTGTAATAATTTAACATAAGATGTTGAAACCAAATTTCTAATATTTAAAAATGTATACAATATGTTGTATTCAATACTGTTTTGTAACACACGGTAATACAACATAATTAATAACATTCTACACACTAGACTTTGATAATTAACTATTCCAACTCCATTAAAACTTGATTCAAAGCAATTACTAGACCCTAAACCCTACAAATTAATTATTCCTAATCAATCAATCAATCCTAGCATTTATAAAGCGTGCTACATACCTGTGAGGGTCTCAAGGCGCTAGGGGGGGGAAGCTGCTACTGTTCGAAGAGCCAGGTCTTGAGAAGTCTCCTGAAGGTTAGAAGGTCTTCGGTTTGTCGCAGGCGGTTGGGGAGGGTGTTCCATGTCTTGGCGGCAAGGTGGGAGGATGATCTGCAGCCAGCAGTCACTCTTTGGATGGGGGGACGGTGGCGAGGGCGCGGTCTGCGTAGCTTAGCTGGCGGGTCGGATGTAGAGGTTGAGTCTGATATTGAGGTACGCTGGTCCGGTGTTGTGGAGTGCTTTGTGTGCGCGTGTGAGGAGTTTGAAGGTTAATCTTTTGTCGATGAAGAGCCAGTGCAGGTCTCTCATGTGGGGTGTGATGTGGCTGCGGCGAGGGATGTCGAGGATCAGGCGTGCAGAGGCGTTCTGGATGCGTTGGAGCCATTTCAGGGGTTTGGCAGGGGCTCCTGCGTAGAGTGCGATTCCGTAGTCCAGTCTACTGCTGACGAGGGCCTGGGTGACCGTCCTTCTTGTTTCGGTGGTGATCTACTTGGAGATCCTGCGAAGCATGCAGAGGGTCTTGAAGCAGGAGGAGTAGTCGGCACTGACTTGCTCCGTCATGGAGAGGGTGGAGTCGGGGATGACCCCTAGGTTGCGTGCGTGGTCGGCGGGTTTAGGGGGTGTTCCTAGTGCAATCGGCCACCAGGAGTCGTCCCAGGCCGAGGGGGTAGATCCGAGGATGAGGACTTCTGTCTTGTCTGAGTTCAGCTTCAGTCGGCTGTTACTCATCCAGTCTGTGATGGCCTTCATTCCTTCGTGGAGGTTGGTTTTGGTGGTGTGTAGGTCTTTGGTGAGGGAGAGGATCAGCTGGGTGTCGTCGGCGTAGGAGATGATGTTGAGGTCGTGCCGTCGTGCGACGTGGTCGAGCGGTGCCATGTAGACGTTGAACGTCGGGCTGAGGGATGAGCCTTGGGGTACGCCACAGATGATCTTGGTGGCCTCGGAGCGGAAGGGGGGAGGCGGACGCTCTGTGTTCTGTTGGAGAGGAAGGAGATGGTCCAGTCCACGGCCTTCTTTTGGATTCCAGCGTCGTAGAGGCATGTTCATAGTGTGCGGTGGCAGACCGTATCGACGGCGGCTGACTGGTCCTGGAGGATGAGGGCCGCGGTTTCTCCGTTGTCAAGCAGGGTCCTGATGTCATCGATGGCAGCAATGGGAGCAGTTTCAGTGCTGTGGTTGCTGCGGAACCCGGACTGGGACGGGTCCAGTATGCTGTTCGGAAGTTCTTGAGGTCCTTGGGGTCTGCCTTGGGTTTCTTGAGTAAGGCGCTGATCTCTGCGTGCTTCCATCTCTCCGGGAAGGTCGCTGTCTCAAAGGAGATGTTGATGGCTTTCCGGAGATGGAGGGCGATGGTGTTGCTGGCTTTGTTGAAGATGTGGTGTGGGCAGGGGTCTTCCGGGGATCTGGAGTGGTTGGTGTTCATGATCTTGATGGTGTCGTCATCGTTGATGTTGGTCCAGGCGAGCAGGCGGTTGGTGCGGGTGGTGGTAGTGGTGGTGGTGGTCGTGGGAGCGGGAGTCTCGGCGGTTGCCGGAGTGGTGACGGCGTCAAAGCTGTCGTGGATGTCTACGATCTTGTGATGGGAGAAGGTGGCCAGCGAGTCGAACGGGTCATGTGACGGTGGGATGTAGTTGGTGTTGGAGCTGGGGTTTGAGAGTTCCTTCACGATGTTGAAGAGCTCTTTGCTGTTGTATGCGTTGTTGTCTAGGCGGTCTTTGAAGGAGGTCCTTTTGGCGGCTCTCTGATGAGGTGGTGGTGTCTGCAGGTGGCGTTCTTGTGGGCTGTGTAGATTGCCGGTGTTCATTCACGGATCCAGTTTTTTTTCAAGTTTTCAGCAGGTTCGTTTGGAGGCCTGGAGGTCTTCGGTGAACCAGTGGGCTCTCTTGCTAGTGCAGTTGAAGAAGACGTGGGAGCTTGCTGAGAAGATGGGGTCTAGCATGTGGCCGGCGGAGTGGTTGGGTGTTGTGACGAGTTGACTGAGTCTGAGGTTGTCAATCAGGGTGGTAGAGTTGGGGTCGTTGTTGTTCTCGAGGTAGAAGTTCAGGTCCCCGTGGAGGATATAGTCTGTGGAGGCGAGGACGTGTGTGCTGATGAAGTCGGCGATGGAGTGACTGAACTGCGGTTGGGGTCCGGGTGGTCAGTAGACGAGGGTGCCTCTGAGGGTGGTGTTGGAGTCGGTGTGAATCTGGAAGTGCAGGTGTTCGGCGGTGCTGAGGGTGTAGGTGTTGGTTGATACTTTGAGAGTGTTCCTGTGGACGATGGCGATTCCTCATCCTGCTCCATTGGTCTGGTCTGTGCGGGTGATTTTGTAGCCTTCCGGGATGGCTATGAGTATGTCGGGTACCGAGGAGGGATTCAACCAGGTCTCCCTCAGGAAGGCGATGTCCGGGGTGTTGGAGTCCAGTAGGTCCCAGAGTTCCACTGGAGCGGGTGTTGAGGAGGATGCATCTGAGGTGGTTGGGTTCTTTGGTAGGTGGGTTGGCGGGCTGAATGCTGGTGAAGCTGCCGATCCGGTAGGAGAAGGGTCCTTGGGTGCGTTTCGGGGCAGCCAGGCAGCAGGTGCATGATCGTCTGGCGTGGAGTGCGTGGAG
The DNA here is from genome assembly GCF_964263255.1 of Lissotriton vulgaris. Classification (NCBI taxonomy): domain Eukaryota; kingdom Metazoa; phylum Chordata; class Amphibia; order Caudata; family Salamandridae; genus Lissotriton; species Lissotriton vulgaris. The sequence goes on along the minus strand of NC_141699.1, from coordinate 149,211,025 downwards.
GGTGCTGGATTCGTAGCTGAGGCGGGCTTCGCGGGGGCCAGGGGTCCTGGCGATGGGCGCGGACGGGTGCAGACAGGCTTGCCTTAGGTGCGCCAGCGGCTCGCCCGCAGTGTGGCCGTGCAGCAGCCACCATATAAGGGATGGTGGGAGGGAGGAGCAGCTGAGAGGCGGGAGGTTAATGGACCACGAGGGGGGCGTGGCAGCAGGGGACGCAGCAGCGGGGATCGGGAATGGGGTAGACGGCACGGGGAACAGAAGGCAAAAGGGGGGCACAACAGGTACAGGGGGAATAAAAAACCAACAGGACAAATTAGCAACAAACACAGCACAATATCAGGACAATCACAGTAAAAATAATAAAAAATTTAGAGACGAGCAGGACCTACGGCGGGCTGCGAATCCGGCAGCAGCAGAGCTGGGAGCATGGGCGCAGTTAGGTGGAGCTGTGCGGCGTGGGGAGCGACCTGCCTGGCAGCAGGGTCAAGAGTCGCTCCAGTATAGCTAAACTCATGGAAATATCTGGATACTAACCCCTAAAAATTAAATATTCCTATTCCAATATAACTAAATTCATTGAAAGACCTCAATACTATACCCTAAAAAATTACTATTCCAACTCCAAAATCACTAAATTCAGGGTAAGTGCTGGACACTAAACCCAAACAAATTACTATTCCTACTCCAATATCACTAAATTAAAGGAAAGTGCTGGACATTTAACCTTCAATTACTAATCCTACTTCAATATAAGTAAATTCAAGGAAAGTGCTGGACACTGAACCCTAAAAGATTACTATTCCTACTCCGACATCTCTAAATACATAGAAAGTGCTGGACAGTAAACCCTAAAAATCAACTATTTCTTCTCCAATATTTGGACAGTACTGGACACTAAACCATACAAATATATTATTCCTACTCCAAAATTACTAAATTCAGGGAAAGCACTAAGGGGCTCATTACGTTTGGCGGCTGGACTGAAGTCCGTCCACCATCGTCTCCTATTTAAGACCGCCCGCCAACCATGTGGCAGTCCCACAATAGGAATTACGCTGCGACTTCCACAGCGACGGTTGAATTACCCACATTTAACATTGTGACGGGTGCTGCTGGCGGTGCCTATCACTTGGTGCAGGGATATGTTGGGATGGTGCCTCCAACACCGACAGGAATGGGATAGGGGGAAGATGGGCCCACTTCAGAACCCCCAAAGTCCATCCTCGCCAGCCTTTTCATGGCGGTTGAACCAGCATGCAAAGGCAGGTGAGATGGATATCATAATCTGTCCGATGGTTCTTACCAGGCACCGCCTCTATTCTGGTTATTGTGGATGGTCAATTTGGCGGTCGGAATCTATCCGTCTGTCGGGACCGCTACAGTCGGATTTTCTGACCGCCACCGATCTGACTGCCATCGTAATGTGGTGTTCTGATCGGCCCTTAGAATAGGCGGGCGGACCATCACCGACAGGCTGACGTTGGCAGTCCTCCCGCGAACTTAATGAGGCCCTAATCACCAAACCCTACAAACTATCTATTCCTACTACAATAAAACAAAATTAAGAGAATTTACAAAAAACTATATTTATTATATTTCTAAATTTAATTGCATTACATTTTTAACTAACATAAAAAAAGGTAATGACAAATTACAAATAAATATTACAAATTGTTTTGAAAATATTCACAACGAAAAAATTACCAAAATATAAATTCCATTTTCTATATAAGAATTATACAATATTTAATAAACACACTGTTAACATAAGAAACATAAACCTAAAAACGTAAAAGCATATTGCAAAAAAAACAACATCAATTTTATATAAAATCCCATATTTTAAAAGATTGAAAAAAATAAAATGTTCAAATATAAAAAACAGACCTTATTCCTTGTTCATATAAAACAATTATTTAAAAAATACTATTTTGAAAAACTACACAACACATTCCACAATAAACACAAATAAAATTAATCTGTAAAAATATAAGCTTTTCAAAAAAATATATATATTAAATCAATCAAAAAAAGTTCCTCACATTTATAAAAAACTAAAATATTCCAATTTTTTTCCCTAAAATTCCCCCAAAATTAACATTAAAAACTAATACAAAAAAAACATAACCCAAAATGTTAAACATATTTTTTTTTACAATTTAAAAAAAATGTAAATCGTTTTTTAATTTTAGTTAAAAATAAATAATTCTAAAAATGGGCCTGATTAAGATGTTTGGCAGACTTGCGTATGCCTGACACCAATTTGGATGCGATCGCCCGATGGAAGGTTGTCGGAAAGTGACAACATAATCCCAACGGCGCAGAAGAGGCTGGCTCCCCATCCTTGTGGAATTGTGATTCTTTTCAATGCTCCGAAGGAGCCCTTCGGAACATCAAAGAAATGTCCCTCTGCCTGCTACTTCGTAATGCAGGGGCAGATGCTAATACATAATAATAAAGATTTCTTAAACAATTACAATAATTATTCACATATTTTTTAAATTACTTCCAACCCTTATTCTCTGTATCCCACTCCTAAAACTGTTAACATTCTAAAATGTATATATTAATAAATTAAAAAGAACAGATTTAATTATATAGAATTTTTTTTATTACTCCCCACCCTTATTCCCTATAAACCCAACACCCCGCTATTTAAAAAAATATTTTACAAAATATTTATATTAACAGAATTATTATGATAAACTAGCAATTACTAAAATCAATTCATAAAATGACATCAGTTTTTTAATAGAATTTATAGCACATATTAAATACCATTGCTAAAACAAAGCGATATTCTATAAAACTATATTTTTATCATCAATATTTTTATTATAAATATTTCAAACTGAACCTCTCTTTGTCTGCCACCTGTCTGGTTGTGTATTTTCACTAAATGTTATATGTACCAGCTTACATTTCTGAGCTCTATGATATTAATATATGTGTATTGAATAAAATGTGTATGTTTTTATAGATTTGTCCTGTATGGGGGCGCGCTCTCTCTCTATTTTTTTTCCCACTTTTATATGTGCACTGATGTGTTTTTTTTCAATTAATTGTTTATTTTTATAATTGTTTGTGTAATTGTATTTTCTCAAACACTTTGAACCACTGTTTGGATTAAATACTAATTGCCCCTGGTTCAGGTGGTTTAGGGCTGCCCCTGGTTCAGGTGGTTAATGACTTTCAATAGAAGGGCATGTAGCATTGGTCAAAAAGATGATCCTCCCTAATATACTGTATGCGACACAAATCCACCAATACTACATCTCCAAAGCGACCATAGCACCTTTACAATCAGCGCTCAACTCATTTACCGTGAAGGAGGGCCCAAGCGAGTGACGTTCATTAAGTGCACCTGTTGTAAACGTATGTAGAGCTCTAGTGTAATTTTCCCGATTCATGCCCTTATATAGGTATAACTTATCATATCCTTATATAGGCATTACAATCATAACCATATTTAGACACAGCCAATGCAGTCCAAATACAGCATGGCTACTTCCACTAAGCTCCTAGAGTACAACGAGTTCTTGAAGACAACCAGCCTTCAGCAGTACGGGACTTCCCCCTGCTTCAGTATTGATTTGTCCCAGAACTCCTGGAGCGTGTAAAGAACTTCGAGTTCATAGTGACGTTATTATGTCCACCCTTACGTCAAACTCGGCACCTTCCAGGTATAAATATACCCACATCTGCCCTAGCAAACACACGGTGGTTTGGAGCAGATTGACTAACTACTTGCCCGACGCCCTGCTGAAGGAAGCTGACCCTCCAGCTGACTCACTGAGAGAGACGCTGTCTTTTCTCCTCCAGAGAAATCCAGCTCCAGTGTTTCCCTGCTACCCTTGCAGGTTACTGGGAGATCGAGTCCTGAGAGAGAGATACAAGACCTCCTTCATTCTATAACCAAGGTACGGAGCTGATTAGACCCTTAGAGAATTCTTGGATAGATTCTTGGCAGAAACTATTAACTAAAGCTACACCTCACTTACTTCTTCCCTTGTACTAGACTTAGGTTAGGTACACCGGGGTAGGCGTATTTTAGATGCACCAGTTGAGTACTTTTAGTCATTATTTATCATTGTATGTATTTTATCTATTTTATGTATTTTATGGCTTAGAAACCATATCCTGCTTTTACAGTACTATTTGATAATACTCTTTTTACTGTAAGCACTTTACTTCATAGCAAGTATTATGATTGTTGCAATTAACTTCTCTTGCATGAGAAAGAAGACTGCTCAATAAATAACCTTTTTATTGAAAACGTCCGTCTCTCTATTTCTCTGCAAAAACCCTGGTGAAACGAAGCATGCACGATTGACTGAGTGAAATAGCCATCTATTGTTTCCGCGACTCTGAGGATATACGACCACATGCATCAACCTATTTAGGAAGTGCAAACGGTGCGAATCGGTAAATTCGTCCGTTTGCGATTCCTAAATACGTTTTTGGGATGCATCATGATTGTGTTTCAAATTGCGAATTCGCAATTAGGGGGTGCAAATTACCACAAGGGTGAACCTCGTGGTAATTTGCGAAAATGTATTAAAATGCTCAAAATTGCATTTTAAAACACTGTCATGTTACAGACACACATGTCCTTAGGACATGTGTGTGTGAAACACGCACTTCAAAATACATTTCAGGGGTGCAGGGGGGGTCCTTTGGACCCCCCCCCCTGCACCCATGGAATGCATTAACATTTTGCGAATCGCTAATTGAAATTCGCAAAATGTCAGTGCCTTCCCATTGATTCCTATGGGCCTTTTGACCCTTAGGAATCAATGGAATTGCGAAATCGCAAATTAGAATTCGCATAATATTTGCGATTTGGTAAAAATTGCGATTTTTACCGAATTGCAAATATTATGCGATTTAAATCATGCATCCCATTTTGCGATTTTTTTTTATTTGCGATTCCCTAAAAATCGCAAATAAGGAATCTCAAAACCTTACCATGATGCATGTGGCCGATATTTCTTATTCTTGGGGAACAAAGTTGTCATGTTATATGGTTGTCAGAAACTAATCCCTTCTTGTTTATTCAAGAAAGTTTCTAGTGACCTCTAAGCTAGCTCGCATTCACAATTAAGTCTAACATACTCAATGCGCAGAGCCTATTGGGAATATAGGCACTACACTACATGGCGCCCAACGTTTGGTAAGGCGATAATTTAACGTTAGATACTAGAGTAACTCAGTCGTGCTTTTCACACAGACCCCTTTTTTGTAAAAACTCCAATAGACGTCTGGAGTGGGTAAAAGGTTTAGTATCCGCCAGAACTAAGTAGGACAAGAATCCTATGTATTAGTTTTTGGTTTATTCAACGTTGAAGGATACAGTGTTCCAAAATATTGTGCACCTAATCTTTGTTTCCTTGAAACTTGCTCTGCAAACTTTCTGTCAGCAAAATGGCGGAGAGTGACGAGGAAAGGGAGAGAGCTAGAAAAGCAACTCAACTATTAGCAGAGGACACAAATCTTCAGCAAAACAACCTGGATGCAGTAATCATCCCAGTAAATGTAAGAAAGAGTGTAACTTACAAACTAATAAATAATGGAGTATCATCGAGAGGTGGAACAGTCCTATTTGTGGTAGAGGCACATGAGTATCGGCAGAGAGAGGTATTCTATTCATGGATAACTTTTCCAGCAGCAAATGCTGTAACACACGAGTTCCACTACTACAAAGCAGAGGAACACCCAGCGGAATACGTTCCTTTCGAGGACGTCGAAATTCCACTAACTTACCAGGAGCATCAGCTCTGGTTTAATGGTGCCCTAAAACATCAAAATCACATTACCAGGCTCGGTCCACTAGGTAGACCAGGAGCCACATGGCCGGTTCTAGCCAGCTATACACCACATCCTGACATTGAAGAAATGCCAGACAGAAAACTGTTAGTTCAAGTAAAACAATTAATTAAAATACATAGACAATTAGTCCAATATGTCTTGCGGACTTTAACAGTCCAACCAGCAATAACAATTCCTCAGCAAACCCCTCAGCAGGGGAATACAAACAAAATTGCACCACACACTATACAATCAGTCATTGGTAAATTACCCGCAAAACAGGAAAAAATTCTGTTCTGGTTGGCTCAAAAGATTACTCAAATAGAGGCAGTATTCCCTGATAGTACACCTCATGAAAAACACAGAATTCTGACAATCTGTTTACCAATGGGGATCGCACCACATGTGGAAGACTGTGACACTTGGGGAACAGTCTTTGCTTCAATCTACACAAAAACACATGGTGTTCCGTCTATGGCGGTTATACCAGACGTTCTAAGACATATTCAATATGAATATGGTCCAGAGCCAGCTTTCTAGGTATGAAATTACTGAAAGATTTTAAACCAGTCTCAGCTATACTACTAGCCAACATTAAAGAAGAAGCAGCATCAGTGGCGATCCGCCAAAAATGAAAAGAAACCGATATAGCAGAACAACCTTTTGAACTTGCCAGAATAATTGAAAAATCCTACGAAGAATTAGGTAGAGGTAGTTTAGGTGGGAAACCACTAAAACCACAACTAACAGAAAATCCTGAAAAAACTTTCATTAAAAATAATTTTATTACTCCTAAAAAGAAATGGGAAACTATCAGACAGACTCCTCCTAAAGAGAAACAGTTTCAGTCCAGAGGAAGGTCTCCCCAAGGGAGAGATAGAGCTCCAGAACGGGGGAGGGGGGCGGGGGGGGGGGGGTAGGTCTCCACAACGGGAGCCCTCTGAGAAAAGATATAACCTCAGAAATAGGGATAATTTGAAAAAACCTGACAGATATCAAGATAATGATACACGTCCCTCTCGATCTTTTCAGACTTCCTCACAGAAATCTCAAAGAAGAGGGCGGTCAGAATATAAAGAAGAGCGCGTCAAGTCCAAAGACAAGGAACCCGCTCACCAAAGTAAAAAATCTAAATTTTCCAAAAAGAAGGTAGCAAGCATAAAGATAAAACATGCCGAGGATCCTGAGGACACAACTCAAGAACCGAGAGTGGGCCCAAACAATGCTAGACAGCGCAGCAGAAGTGACCATAGCTCGCAAGATCCTGATGAATCTTCTGGAGACAGTGGACACGAATGAGTACATTGAGGTGGAAACTGCAGACACCAGAGTTAGTGTACCCCATAAATTATATTAAATCACATTGCGTATAGAAGGGGACATAACTAGGAAAATAAGAACTCTTTTGGGAGAATCTATCCTAAGGCTATGATATTCTTCTAGCTGAGAAAGACTGGCCACCAGAATTTGTTAGGGAGTGCCCACATGGCGAAGAAATGATTATGCCTGCCTTCTCAAATCATATTCCAATTCATAAAAAAGCCCCTGCATTATATAAAAATCATGTAGGATGGGATGAGGAATCCCCTCACCATAAAATCCAGTTAAAAAATCAACCTACTGCACAAAGGCAGTATCCTGTTATGCAAGAAGCTAAAAAACAAGTCAGGGAGATCTTAGATCAACTTGAGTACCAGGGGGTGATTGAAACATGCACCTCACAAATGAACAATCCTTTGTTTCCTGTCTCCAAACCAGACAATTCATATTGTCTAGTATTGGACTACAGACACTTAAACTCTTGTTGCAAAACATTTGCAGTACAAAATTCACACAGTGCAGCACTGATGAATACCATTGTGCGCAAAAAATATAAAACAACATAAGATATTTCAAATGGTTTCTTCTGTCAAAACATTGCACCAGAAAGCAGGTATTTGACCGCTTTCTCAAGTATGGGGGCCCAGAGGCAAATTTGCCGTCTCCCCCAGGGATTCAAAAATAGCCCAGGATTATTTTCAGCCAGAGTAACAGAGTTACTACAAGTGTATGATGATGAGGGATTATCTTATGTCGATGACATCTATCTAACAGACGTTGATTTGGACAAGCACTTGAAAAGATTGAACACTATTATACTTGAGTTCGCATCTGAAGGGTACAAATTCAACTTTAAAAAATCACAGATTGCCCACCTCACTGTCTTATTTCTAGGATATGAGTTATCAAGTGAAGGGAAAAGCCTGGCAGCCAATTTCTTAGAGAAATGTGCGCTGCTCCAAGCACCAAAAACGCTGAAAAACTTACAATCAATTCTAAGTTTCCTGAATTTTGGAAGAACTTACGTTTTGAATTACGCAGACAGGGTTAAACCTCTCTACGAATTAATAAAACCTGATTGCAAACCAACTAATTTGACTCAAAAACACTCAAGAAATTTTACGTTCAATACAAACAGACATGTTAGCTAAAAAAACCTACAAACACGCATAAACGTACGCAACCTTGTAATTCGAGTCATCCCAGGAAGATGCAGATTCACGTACCTGACCTATAACGAAGGTGAAACGGTACCAATAGCTTACAAATCACACTTGTACACACAAGCCGAAATAAAATTCACTTCAACTGAGAAAATTCTGACAGCGATTCAAACTGCTATAGCAAAAGAAAGAGCCCTCGCACAGGGAAAACGCATATCGGTCGTAACACCTGTACCTGCCCTAGAGGCAGTAACCAGAGCAGGCATTCCAAATGCTAAAGCTTTACATCCAAGATGGATACAATGGTTTAATTCTCTTGCTGCAACAGACGTTGAATACGTTTTTGACCCTAGCTTGAAAAACACAAGAATTTCTCCAATACGAGTACGAATGTCCTCTGCCGACCGAAATTCTGCCACTTGAACATTACAGCTGTATAATATATACAGACGGATCTGCACAACACTGGATTGTGGATAAACAAGTATACAATGCTGCGTGCACAATTGTTAAAGGTCGCTGGCGTGAAGGTAAATTCAGACCTATGGTCACTAAAACTCAATCACTCAGAGACTGTACAGCTCAGCGAGCTGAACTACATTCAAGATGGCGCTTAAGAATACAGATCACAAATTCCCCACACTAATAGTATGTGATTCGTATTACTGCGTCCAGTCTTACAATGAATACTTGCAGAACTGGTTTCAAAGATGCGAAAGGTGGCACAATAAAGCATAAAATGCTTTGGGAACAAGAGGTTCTTTTACAGAAAAAACTACAAAAGACTTACGTGATCCATACACTGAGTCATCAACGTGATGGCGTTCATGTTGCAGGGAATTCATTGGCTGATGAAGCCGCAAAGGCAGCTGTCCACACGGCTTCCGTAGCTGCAATCACTCGTTCAAAAACGAAAATAGACAGCTAAATAATGCAAGCTGTCAATGCTTCAGTAAAAAACAGTGGTAAGACACTCCCGAAAGGCTTTCCAGTAAAGTACTCATATAAAACTGATGCAAACAATGTTCCTTTTGCTCAAATCCCTGGAGTGGGGATAGGGCAATCCCAAACATGGAACATAGATTAGGACAAATTTTAACAGAGCATAAAGGGCTCGCCTCTGCACACGCAGGTGTTTCCGCCACAGTATCTTTATTAAAAAAGAGATATTGGTGGCCGCGCATGAGGAAATAGACTAGAAATTATGTTCAAGACTGCGAAATATGCCAAAAAATGAAAGTATCAACAGTGAAACGTCCTGCGTAGACGCCCCTACTGATCACAGATAAACCATTAGTGTGTGTTTACCTGTACCACTGTGGTCCCTTACAAAGGGACGGTAACTATAAATATATCATGGTCGCAGTGGATTCCTGCACAAGATTCATTTGGATGTGGCCCCAGCGCTCGGCTGACGCCAGAACTGTTATAAAAGATATGTGAGTCGGCACATATGCAATCGTCACGCTACATTCTGACCAGGGTCCTGCGTTTAGCTCTCGAGCTTACAAGGAGGCCATGGCCAGCTTGGGCGTTGCATTGCGGTTCTCTAGTCCTTTCCATCCTGAGGGTAATGCGGTAGTGGAAAGGAAAAACCGTGACATAAAGCAATCTATAACAGTGAGGGTATTAGGTTCGGTGATGGGTGGGTCAAACATCTAATAAATGTCCAACGTAGTCTTAATAATCTGCCAAGAAATTCTCTGGGTGGAATCACTCCGTATGAACTTTTGTTTGGTACTAGAATGATAATCGAAGACCTCGATAGTCAGACTTCAGTGGTGGAACAAAAACCTTTGATATCAAAGATCGTTTGGCTGTTTTACAGGACTTAAATGAAACAAGTCTGAGTAACACAAAGCTAAAGCCAACGGCCACTGAAGAAAAACCACCTGTCCCAGCAAGACCTGTCTGGATTCCAAAGATTGGGGATCTAGTCAGAGAAAAGATCGCGGTGAAGAAGGAATGTGGGCCTTCTTACAGAAAAGCAGTACCTGTCTTAGCAATCAACGGAACAAGATCAGTAGTACTACTGCCACTTGCTGGTAAAAAGGAGAACAGAGTTGTATCAATCGACCTGGTAAAACCACTACAATGTGGCCAATAATAAGTAGTAGGCCCAGTGGACTCCCAAGATGTAGCAGAAGACCAAACCTTGCTACAATTCAAGAGGTTCAAACTGAAAGACTAATCACATTTGATAAACCTGCAGTGAATAAAGAAGGACTATGCAACAAAGCCATGGAACTTGTGCCTCTTGAAACCCAAATAACAGTTCGTCAAGAAGCCCCTGCTACAATGATGTAGCCTCTGACTATACTAAAATGTCAAAAGAAGAAGCAACTACAAAGATTAATAACAATCCTGATGCGATTCCAATAATTGACAGAACTGCCTTTGGCTATTTCATCGATTTCGATGACTTTTCTGAAGATCCCAGTGAACATGAAGAAAAGCCAGCAAACAAGACATTCAAAGAAAAAAGAAAAAATTACAGAACTCTTTCATCAACTTGGAGAAATATATCTGATTTCACCATGGATTGAATTGTGGATTGTGTTAGGTGTACTTTTCCTCCTGCTCTGTCTCATTTTGGTTTTAAGCTTGGTAAGAATGATTGATGGAAAATACAGTACAATGGACACAGCAAGTCAGAAAATCAACTTGGTCCTAAAACCTCACAAGTCATCTCATGTTGAAAAAAAGAGACCTGTCATCAGTAAACATCACAGCCATTCCTATACCTGGTGGTGTAGCATGGGACGCTACTGATTACGACATCTATGGCCCGGTTGAACTCTTGAAGTATTCACACCAGTTCAAGGTTTCATTAGGTGACTTTGTCTCACTGAGCACTTTCTCTGATGATTTGGACTTTGAGACTATTAATAATATGATGTCTGATTTAGAAATGTCAGCAAAATTTACAGATCTTGATTATTTAGAAGGTTCATACGTTTATGAAGAAATGTATTGCTTTAATCATTATGGGCACCACTGTTTGCATAAATCTGCAAAAACCTAGAAATGTTTTTACTTGTAATCAATAGGAACACCACCGCCAAAAGGCAGCTCGAAAACATTTTATGAGAAATTTCCATACTTCTCGGGGTTTAATATCACAGATCCAGAAACTTTTTATTCAAAACTGTGAATAAGACAGAAATGAAAAATATGTTGACCAATACAAAACAGATATATTCTGCAAAATGTTATGACCAGTTGTCTACATTTGGTTTTGAATTCTTGAAAGATAACATTGAAACAAAAACAATCTGGGGTTCAAAAGATTGGCAAGTACAGGGATTAGAATCCTTATTCAGAGCCTGCTTGATCCCAGAACAAATAATGTTCCTGAATGACACCATTCAACAAACAACCTGTCTTGGCCTAGCCAAGATAAAAGATTTAAACAACCTGTCTATACCAAAGCCTATGCCTAATAGAAATAGCACTACAGATGAGGGGTTAGACGTGTCCCATATTTTACACCAAAACAGAACTAATCCTGATTGGAAAAAATGGTTGATCTAGCCCACAGACACTAACAACTGTCAATATAGATTCCTGGACCAAACACAGGGGTTCAAACAGAACAGGCCAGACCCAAGATATTTCCAGAGACAACATCCAGGGATAATAACAACATACAGTGTAGGAAACTATGCCTCGAATGGCTACAGAAATCCACACTACCTGAAATTAAGCAACACTTGACCTTACTTAAAGAAGGTGCTGACTTGCGGGATTTCTTAATGGGACCTCGCAAACAGCGTCAAAAACGTTTCATATACGTTGGTATATATGCTGCTTACAATGAAGCTTGGAAAGTAACGCATATTGAAACTGCTGAAAAAATACGAGAAATTGGTCGTATTCATTTGGAAAAATCACTGTCTGTAGTGGACAATGGGTTAACGACTCTGTCAGTTTCCGAGACTCCTGTCATTGAATGGATAATACATGGTACCATAACAATACCAATAACGACATTCCAGTTTCAATACTGCCTACAGCATATACCAGCGGGCCTGTATGAAAGGTTGGGTAAAGGATACATTAAGTCGACCTTGAATTTACCTTACACACATAGATGTTGGAGTGGGCGTAACAAATAAGTATTTCGTAGTGGGAAAAATTGTGAAAACTCGCTAAGTGGTACACTTCTGTGTCAAGAAATTAATTTACATGGAGCCTGTGAGGGTTCATCTAATGACTTTTCTTGCCACTTGCACAGCACCTCAGCCACACAAATAGAACCTGTTTTCAGGCAGCTTTCCAACGGCAGCTACGTTATGTTAAGTGACCACAGCTGTTGTGGCATGTTGCCAGGAACGGCCTATGTCGTCAGTGTTACATCCAGGGTCACTTGTTGTATGCAAGTATTGTATCCAAACAGCAAGCCAGACAAGGAGGCAACGATTTGGCCTTCATTGAATATCTCTTCTATTCGAATTGATACATTAAGCAGAATGAAAGCCATTCTTTTACAAAAAACTGTGCCTTTGACCTCGTCTAGAGAAACGTATGATCTGCAAGTTGCAAGGACCTCGGCAGAGATACATACATTATTATCAACAAACTGCCCCGTACGTTTTGTAGAAATGTTAGGTCAAATTTTAAACATGTCAGATACCAGTGGCATCACACATGTATTTAAGACACTTTTTTCAGGACTGTTAGCACCCTTTGAAGCAGTCCTGAGCATTTTCCCGAATTTCGTGCACTCTGTGTTCGGCGGTCTGCCTCTCATTTTGGGACTCGTAGCAGGAATACTATTTTTGTTCCTCCTGCTCCGATATGGCATGTCCAGTCACCAGCGATACCCAGATTACCATGGAACAAGCGATCCAGGCAATGCGGTACCAAAATAAGATAACACAGGTCCTCAGCTTGGCTCGTCTAAGATATCTGAATACCACATGGTTTCGATCATTCAGACCAATCTGGCAAAATTGCATCTTACCTGTTCTATGATGCCTGCTCTGCGGAGAAGAATGTGTGTTAGACATCTGTCTCTCACTTCCATCAGTAGTACCTATGGATGTCGATACTTTACTTGGTTCGGTAACGGCTCATGCAACGTGTTGTTCCCAGCGGCTACCAATTCTGATGACGGCATTCGTTGAGACCTCACCATTACGACTAGGTGGCGGTGAGGTACGAGATAAAAGCGGCACACAGGTACAACTTTCTGTGAACATTACTGATCCAGATCACGCTGACGGAAATGCATCTCACATATGCACTATTTCTACTTTTTCGGAAATGGCCCAACTTTCACCTACTGTGGTAGACAAATTCTTTGCCAGCCTATCTGAGTTAATGTTTTCTCCTAACAACGAGAATAACTCTTAAGAAACAAGCACACAGTGTTCCCTGAACTTTGATTTCGGCCTTCGGTTTTGATGAACAGAACTTCTAAAAATTTAAACTACTTTTTTACTACAATGAAAATATTTTTTCTCATTACCAAAATATTTACCTTTTTTTGGCACAGAGTAATCTGCTTAATGTAGAACTATTCTTAGAGAACAGGATTTCTATTTTTGAAACCTAGAGACAATATTTAAACTTAGCCTCTAGCACATGTACAGTATTACATAAATCTGTGATGAAAAGGTCTCGACCTTCTCTTCTGTATTAAGCCATTTCATAAATGTAATTTTGTGAATCATTCAGCCAGCATTTCAAATGTAAAACTATATACATTATTTGAATGATACTACTGCTTAGAAAACGTACAGTACAATACTCATTTTTCGTGTACAAACCGTTTCAAATGCCTTTTTTATGTATTTTTGGGGTGGGATTGTAAACACATGCTTAGAAATGTTATAACAGCTTAGTATTTAGTAAAGATGGACATTGTACGTGGAGTGGGTGTTGTAAACGTATCTAGGGCTCTAGTGTAATTTTCCCGATTCATGCTGTTATATAGGTATAACTTATCATATCCTTATATAGGCATTACAATCATAACCATATTTAGACACAGCCAATGCAGTCCAAATACAGCATGTCTACTTCCACTAAGCTCCTAGAGTACAACGAGTTCTTGAAGACAACCAGCCTTAAGCAGTACGGGACTTCCCCCTGCTTCAGTATTGATCTGTCCTAGAACTCCTGGAGCGTGTAAAGAACTTAGAGTTCTTAGTGACGTTATTATGTCCACCCTTACGTCAAACTCGGCACCTTCCAGGTATAAATATACCCACATCTGCCCTAGCAAACACACTGTGGTTTGGAGCAGATCGACTAACTACTTGTCCGACGCCCTACTGTAGCGAGTGCGGAAGGAAGCCCACCCTCCAGCTGACGCATGAGAGAGACACTGTCTTTTCTCCTGCCAAGAAATCCAGCTCCAGTGTTTCCCTGCTACCCTTGCGGGTTACTGGGAGATCGAGTCCTGAGAGAGAGATACAAGACCTCCTTCATTCTATAACCAAGGTACGGAGCGGATTAGACCCTTAGAGAATTCTTGGATAGATTCTTGGCAGAAACGATTTAACTCAAGCTACACCTCACTTACTTCTTCCCTTGTACTAGACTTAGGTTAGGTACACCGGGGTAGGCGTATTTTATGGTTTAAATCTTTAATTGAATTTCAAAACAGGAAAACATACAGACCACATATCCCCATCAGATGAAATAATGTCTGATTCCTCCTGTTTGACCCACTCAAGGGTGTGCGGCAGAGAGACTTCTGGCTATGCCAGATATGCAGGGTCATTGCAAAGGGGAAATATCGTCCGACCCGTCTTCCCCCCCCCCACCCGCCTCCTTGTCCACAAAGCAAAAGAAAGGGAAATGGGAATCAGGGAATCACCACGCCACCAGTGGAAGGCAGTAAGCTGGTCAAGGATCCTGTGTCTTGCGCCTGCACTTTGGAGCTTTTGGCTCCTTGATCGGAGTATCTGCGAGGCGCAGTAAGCGCAACTCAATTCCCTAAACTCCCTTGTGAGCAAAGTGAGGAATGGTCCCCACAAATCTGCAAATTACTCACCCCTTCCCGCCTTTGCTAAGGACAGCTTCTCCATCCCCAAAACCATCCAAAGCCGGTGCAGCCAGCCCGTATGCGGGGGTGGTTGTGTGGTCCTCCAATGTGCCAGGATGTTTTGCATAGCTGCCCCTAGCGCAATCACTGTAAGCCTCCCTCTTCTAGACTTCAAGGGGTACATCAGAGCATTGGAGAGTCCTAACAGAATGTAAGCAGGGAATCTAGGGACTGAGTATCTAAATGTGAGTCTATGTCGTCTAAAATCGAACTCCAGTAGGGTTGCAACCGGTCACAGCTCCATAGTAAGTGCTCCACGATGCCAAGCCCCCCGCATCCCCTCCAGCAGCGGTTACTAATCCGAGAATCCCATTGATGTAGGCGTTCAGGTGTCTTAATACCAATAAGTGGTGACTTTGGTCATGGTTTCGATAAGGCCCATGTGGTAAGCCGAATGTCTGGCCCTATGGTATATGCCACCCCATTCTTTGTGTGCAAGTGGTCTCCCCAGGTCCCGCTCCCACCTGTTTCTTCCTGCGTTATGTGTGTATATGTTAGTGAGGAGGAGCTGCTGGTACAGATCGGAAATCAGCTTCTTATCAGAGGTACGGGTAAGCAGCCACTTTTCGTACGGGGTGAGGAAACGTTGCGCGCCTGGCCTGACGTCCGGCTGCAGAGCCCAATGTCAGACCTGTAGATATGGTAGGCGATCAGCCTCCGGTATACCGTAATCCTCCTTCACTCGTTGGAAGGAGAGGATACCGTTTAGGTCGAACATATGTCCCAGGTCCCTGTATGGCGAACGTCTCCAGGCTACAAATGCCCTGGGGTCTAGTCTTGGGGAGAAATCGGGATTATCGAAGAGCGGGGTCATCGGGGAGAGAAACGAGGTGAGCTCGTGCCGGACCGCCACCCGATCCCATACCTCCAGGACAGTGCTTGTTATCTGCGATGCATATAGATTGGGGGGACTATATCCTCTGGGAAGGAATGGGATCCCCTGTATGGGCCTGCCCGCCACCGCTTGGTCTTGAAAGAGCCAATGCTTGCCCGATTCCGGCTGGACCCACTCCACCAAAGTGGGAGTTGTGTCGTCTGATAATATAAAGACAAGTCAGGCACTCCAACCCCACCGTGGGCAGGAGGAAGAATCGCGATCGCATGCTTGAAGCGCGGACGGCGACTATTCCAGATAAAGTGCGCCAGATCCGACTGTGTCTGTTGGAGCCAGCTCACGGGGGGGCCGCAGAGGGGGAGTCTGTAACACGTAGAGGATTTGTGGCAGCAGAGTCCTCTTAGTGGCCGCTATTCGCCCCAGCCAGGAGAGCGAATGGTGTTTCCACCTCCGGAGTTCATCGCTAAGACGTGAACAGAGCCTGGCGTAGTTCACCTCCGCGGTGGCCTGGACGGTTGGGGCCAGTAGAACTCCCAAAGAGGGGATAGTAGTCTTTGACCATTGCATGTCGAACTCGCCTTGGACCTGGGTGAGAGTCTCTGGCGACAGGGAGATGTTTAAAGCTTCGGATTTCCCCACATTGATCTTAAACCCCGAGGCCATTGCAAAAGCGTGGAGTTCGATGAAAAGTGCTCAGAGCGACTGCATCGGCTCCTGAAGGGAGAGAAGGATATCGTCCGCGTACAGGCTGATTTTATGCACATCGCCGCCAAAGGGAATGCCCTTGATGAGGGAGTGCTGCCTGACCCGTTGCGCTAGAGGCTCCATATACAAGGCAAAAATGATAGGGGAGAGAGGGCACCCTTGCCTGGTGCCCCTTCCGATTGGGAAGCGCAGGAAGGTGTGTCTATTTACACGTACCGTAGCGTTGGGTCTGCGATAGCAGTTCAGTATACGATTGCGGAGGGTCTCTCCCAGCCCGAAGTGTTGAAGCACTAGCTCCAGATTGGGCCAGTGCACCCTATTGAATGCCTTTTCGGCATCGATGGTAAGCAGCATGCAGTCTGACCTCGTCCGTGACCCGGCCTCGATGAGGTGGAGGACTTGTTTCGTGTTATCGCTGGTCTGCCGTTGAGGGATGAAACCAGCCTGGTCTGGCTCCACCAGCTGCTGCATATATGGTGCCAACCTACCCGTGAGAATGCCCGTGTAGAGCTTGAGGTCCAGGTTTAAGAGGGATATCGGCCTATAGGAACTACAGCGTGTGGGATCAGGGCCAGGCTTGGGTGTAACCATTATCGCTGCCTCCAGAACGTCCTCTGGAATGGCACCGGGTTGGCGGAAGGTGTTAAAGAGATCCCGCAGTAGCGGGGAAACCTGGTGGCAGAACGTTTTATAAAAGGCCGCTGAGTAGCCATCTGGGCCCGGTGATTTCCCCGACTTCAGCCGGGGTGGGATTCCGCTTGGGGCCGTTTTCGAGTCTCCGCCGGTCACTGGCGGCAGCTGGGCGACCCTGGGGGCCCCGTACAGCACTCGCTCTCGTTCTGAGGGTTATTCTGGGGGATTAAGGCTAATGAGTGGTCAGGACGGGGGACTAGGTCGGGAGCCTCACACGCCGACGTCCATCCCGGTCGCCATCTTGGCCACGCCCCCCGGTAGGCGTATTTTAGATGCACCAGTTGAGTACTTTTAGTCATTATTTATCACTGTATGTATTTTATCTATTTTATGTATTTTATGGCTTAGAAACCATATCATGCTTTTACAGTATTATTTCATAATACTCTTTTTACTGTATGCACTTTACTTCATAGCAAGTATTACGATTGTTGCAATTAACTTCTCTTGCATGAGAAAGAAGACTGCTCAATAAATAACCTTTTTATTTTATTCTCTCTTTTTCTCTGCAAAAACCCTGGTGTAACGAAGCATGCACGATTGACTGAGTGAAATAGCCATCTATTGTTTCTGCGACTCTGAAGATATATTTCTTATTCTTGGGGAACAAAGTTGTCATGTTATATGGTTGTCAGAAACGAATCCCTTCTTGTTTATTCGAGAAAGTTTCTAGTGACCTCTGAGCTAGCTGGCATTTACAATTAAGTCTAACATACTCAATAGAGACCTAGTCGACTTCAGTCCTACGTCTAAACTATCGTTTGTTATTCCAATGCGCAGAGCCTATTGGGAATATAGGAACTACACTACACACCTATGATGGTGGCTTGGCGATGGTTGACCTACTATTATACTATAGGGGATCTCACCTCCTTGTACTGAATGAGTGCATTTATTGTACTGAGGATGACCCAGACTATAGAGTCGACCGCCTGTGTATATAAGTACCCTTTCTCCTCTTCACTATATGTACAGCAGCAGGCTACCCTCAAAGGCTCCACTGACAAAAGTGGCCCTGCCATTTGGGGGAGACTGCTCTGAGAGATCTTGCGTGGGAGGGAAGACTGGCATGGCAGACTTCTTTGTGGATTGATGCTTTTCTGCCAGAGGTTGCTTTCCTGAAAGGGTTCTGTGGTAGGGAAGCCTCAGGTGTCTCCTCCCTCCGGCATGTCGTGAAAGGCATGGACATCAAATCATATATGGACCTCCAAGACTAATTCGGACTGGAAGGCACAGAATTATACCAATACCTACAACTTAGACAGACCCTACCACACCATGCTTACTGAGCTAACAAAATACAACCCCCTTGAGGTGAGATTGACATTGGGCCACTCCCTCCCCCGCCCCCCCCCCCCCCTCCCCCTAGGAGATAAATAGCTGTAATATATAAGTCCTTAGTATTACATTCACCGACCCTTTCCAAGGCTGAGAGAACAATAGGAGGAGGACCTTTGCGCACTGGACAACACCAAATGGCCACTGGCCCTGATCGGACCAATGGTGATGCACGATTCCGCCTCATTCAGTTCAAGTACCTATACCACATATAACTGACTCCCCAGGGCTTGCGGCACATTATAGGGTCCCTGACTCTTGCTGCCGTGTGGGCTGTGCAGTTCTACAACCTTTTTGGGGTGCACACTGGTGACTGTCATTGGGCACCTGATAGATCGAACACCCAAGATATTTTTTCTCCAAATGGTAGCTGATGAGTACACGCATGCAGATGGGACACTGTTTGGACTAGGCCTAGTGATTGTCATAAGGGACATAGCACGCCTGTGGCAGGATGCATCCTCCCCATCCCTGAAAGCCATGAGTGCAAAAATGGTCCAGTGTTGTGTACGAAAAGGGCCAGTGTATCAGACTTGAGGATGCACTAACAAATACGCAATGCTTTGGAAGAACAATGGTTCAGGGTAGGCCTCAAGGGGTCCTTGGTAAAAAATAGAACAGGGAGCGAAAACTTAATAAATCGCTAGGGAGCAGAGGTAGTAGGTACAAGTAGGAGTATTTTATTTTACTCGTTTCTCAAGGATATACATAAATAGTCATACTCTTTTTCAGGTGCTCAAGTGAATAGTGTGGTGCAGGAAGTGACATAAGTGATCAAAGTGAACGGACTGTCACACAACAACAACAACAAGGATAAAACACACAATTATATACAATTAGGGCTAATGAAATTCCTTGGGTAGGTCGACGGCGTTTCGATCTATATAGTTTTTAGATCTTCATCAGGACAGATGAGCCTCCTGAAACTATAAGAATTCCAATTATAATCTGTTTCTTACATGTATGTTTGCATACCTACATGAGTGCCTTGTTTTTTGTTAAAAAAGGCTTTTTGTGCTCCCTTTCTTAATAACAGTTTATATACACATGCACACATGTGTTTAATTATCATATGTGCATTTCAGTGAGAGGGTTTAATTTTAAGATGCAAGGAGGAGGTATATAGTTCACCTCACCTTGGTGTGTAGCGCTTATTATAGTCAAGGAACATTTTTTAAGCGCATGCATTACTTTGCCCAGTTAATTTAAACAAAATTAAAACAAATTACTTAAAATGGTCTTTACCTTGCCTTTGCTTGTGTAGGCAAGGAAGACTGTTTGGTGGTACAGCTGCTTAATTGCCGAGGTTCCCAATGGGAGCTGCAGAAAATGAAATCATAAGAGTTGGGATAGTCTAGTTAGCATGCTTGAGGAATCCCTGGTTTTGGTTGATCGGGTAATTAAGGATAGGGCCAGTAAGTGAAGTAAGGGGCTAGAAAGAAGGCCAAGGATTTGGACTTACATTGTATTGTATTAGAAGGTCTTCTAATAGTAGAAAAACAAGTAGCGCTCAGTCACTGCTACTGGGACGAGGGTCCTACTTGAGCTTGTATAGTGAATAAAAAACATTGGGTTAGGACCTATAGATTATTAATGCTAGGGCTCTATGGGGCTAAATACAATGAAAGTACTTACATAAAGAATTTTTCAAAGGATTTCGATTTAATTAGCTGGGGTCCTTTTAGCGCGAGCGTCGCTATTGCTATCAATTTATCCAGATGCCTGAAACTACAAAAAACCCCTATGGTAAAGAACGTGGCTCGCGTTAAATGATTACAATTGCCAACGTTGTGCCCGTGTGTAGCGGTCGCTTACCTAATTCATTCAGGTTTCCGGCAGGAGAAGAGGGGGTCCGAGTGCCGCTTCCGAGGTTGCTCACATCATTGTGAGCGCCCGGCCGCCATTAATAGCGTGCAGGGATTAGTGCGTGCGCAGTCGCGGTAGCGTTTCCAGCGGAGCGTGCGCACTGGAGATTACTCGCGCGCGTGCGCCCGGAATTAGTGTGTGAATCATGTGCAACTGGCCTGCGCAATGGAGAATGCGCTGGGAGGGTTATTGGTTCACAAGGGGCATGCGTGAATTGAGGCCAAAGCGAAGGGATTAAGTATCGGTTGCCCTATTTACTTGTTTAATTAGAGAGTAAGAGAAAACAATTGGGGAATTTAAAATTATCTGCTGAGTTAGATACGAAGGGATGTTTAGTTAATTAATTATGAAGAGTCCTAGTAGCAAATGAGTTCAAGGGGGTACTCTCTAATGTGATGCAATTTCCACAATGATGATTAGATAATAACCAATACAAGATTTGGAACAAACATTTCATTTATCATATGCACAAGAGTGCCAACACAATTAGGTCTGTTGATAAATATAATACAGTATAATACAATACATCTCTTAAAGATTTCCAAAGAAATTTTTCACTTAGAGTGTTTCAGGTGCACATGTTCCATTCCTCAAGGGAATTGAGTCCTCTCTCAATTGTTTTGCAGTGGAACATCCATTTGCACTCCAGGCGATTTAGTATTGTTTGTTGGTTGCCTCCTCTGACATTTGGCCTCAGTTTGTCAATGACTTGCCATTTCATGTCGTTTTCATTATGACCCGCCTCGAGGTAGTGTTCCACCAGAGGGGCCGTTGTCACCTTGCATCGGATACGACTTCTGTGTTGGGATATTCTGGTCTTTACTTGTTGTGTCGTCTGTCCGATGTATAGTAGCTTGCATGGGCATTCAATACTGTAAATTACATTTTTTGAATTGCAGTTGGTGAAAAAATTAAGGGTGTGCTTAACACTTCCATACTCGAATACTTTCGTGTTGGTGGTGAAATCGCATGCCATGCAACTATTACATTTGTAGTGTCCTAAAACTGGTGGTAGATTCAGGCGGACTTCAATTGTATTTTCAATGGTTGGGTTGCTAGCTGCTCTTACTAAATGGTCTTTCAAATTGCGACCCCTTTTGAATGAGAAAAGTGGGAGCCCAGTGTTTAATTCTAAGGGGTCTAGTACATTCCAATGTTTCTTTATCATTTTTGTGAGTTTGTTGCTAGCTGTATTAAAGGTAGTGACACAGGTAATTTTGGGAGTACTTTCCTTAGGGTGGGGTTCAAGTAGATGCTCTCTGTGTGTGTACCAGGCCCTTTTCATGGCCCTTCTCACCAGTTTTCTAGGATAACCTCTAGCCATTAATTTTTTGCAGAGGACTTCAGCTTCTGTAAAAAAATCTGTCTTGTGTTTACAGTTTCTCCTGATTCTCAGGAATTGGCCATAGGGTAAACCATCCCTCAGAGCCCTGGGGTGTGCACTTTGGTATTGGAGGAGAGTGTTCCGCTCAGTGGGTTTGCGAAATAGGGTGGTGTATAGTTGTTCTTCTTCGCATTTGATGGTCACATCTAGGTAGTCGATTTGGTTTTTGTCATATGAATGGGTGAATTTCAGGTCTGTTTGGTAGGTGTTTAGCCATCTGCAGAAATTTCCTAATGATTCTTCATCACCCCTCCAAATCATGAGGACATCATCGATGTAACGATGCCATGACTTTATTTGATTGCGAAATGGATTTTTATCACTCAGGATGGTATTGGTTTCTATGTCATCCACGAAGAGAATCGCAAAGTTGGGGGCAAAAATAGCCCCCATGGAGGTCCCCTTGCATTGCCTGTAGAAGGTGTCTTTGAATAAGAAATAGTTTTTGGTTAAGGCTATTTCTAAGAGTTTTACTATAAATTCTGTAGGGACTTGGTGGGGTGCTGGGCGGTTGTTAAGATGTTTTTGAATTACGCTGATTCCTTTCTCTTGGGGGATGTTAGTGTACAGTGACTCTATGTCTAGAGTCACTAGGATTTCACTATCAGGGTGGAATGGTTGTGATTCAATTAGATTGATCAGATGTGTAGTGTCTTTGACGTATGTGGCAGTATTCTGGACCATGTCTCGGATGAAGAAATCGATATATTTACCCAAGGGTTCTACAACTGACCCGCATCCTGACAGTATGGGTCTACCAGGAGGTCGTTCAGTGTCCTTGTGGACTTTTGGCAATGTGTAAAGCACAGGGGTGCGTGGATTTTTATTATTAAGAAATAGAAATTCATTTTTACTTAGAAAACCTGATTCAAGTGCTTCTTGGGTGATACTGAGTATAGATTCACTTATACTCTTAATGGGGTTGCCTCTTAATTGTTCATAGTGATCTTTGTTGTTAATCTGGCGCAGGATTTCATTTTCATATAAGGTGCGGTCTTGGATAGCTATACCGCCGCCTTTATCACATGGTTTTATGACGATGTTGTTGTTCTGTTTGAGTCTAATCAGGCTATTTCTCTCTTCCCTACTGATGTTATAAGGCGTAAATTTATAGCTGTCCCTTATTTTGTCCAGATCTCGTAGCACCAAGTGTTCAAAAGTCAGCACTTCTGGTGGCATTGTCCCATTGGTTGGACGAAATGTGGAGGGTGGGCGTAAGCCTGTCGTGTCATTTCTGTTTGGGGCTTCCCGGTTCTTAAAGAAAGTTTGCAATCTTACTTTCCTGAAAAATTGCATGATTTCAGCCTGGATGCTGAACCAATCTGGTTTCTCAGTGATTACAAAAGATAAACCTCTGCTAAGTAGGGCTATGTCTGTTGAGTTTAGTTGATGTTGGGACAGATTGAATATTGGTATAGTTTCAGGACTGTTATTAGTTACTGGTAAATTCGATTGATGTTGGAACAGACTGGGTATTGGAATGGTTTCAGAATTATCCCCCATTGGTAAAATCTGTTCCCTATGTAGGGACAACGTGTTCACGTCACTGGATGGTTCTAGGCATTGACACCGCCCTCGAACACAGTAAAAAGGAGCTAGAAGAAATCGCAGCTCTAGAACAGGCAATCCGTGATTTAGACAGCCTGGCTGACGCCAAATCTGCCTTAGAAAAAATAGAACGCACTATTAAAGACTTTGAGAGCTTTGAGCATCATAAAAAAACAACAAAAGTATCTAAAGACATCAGCCAATATAACACAGAAAAAACCTACCCATATCTTCGGGAGGACTACTTCACTGCGGGTCCATCAGACCAGCAAAGAATCCCCACTGGATCGTGGGGAAGATTCAGAAACCGAGCCCCAGTAACATTCTCTGAATCCTCAGCGGAATCAGAAGGCTCTGAGGGTTCGGAGGGCCCTGGTACCTCCACTGGTGCTAATCCTCATTTTTTAGGGAGAGGCCAGTCGAGGCACACAGACCCTCCTCGGGGGAGAGGGAGAGGGAAAACACGCCCCAAACCCAGGTACAACTTCCCCCCAGGAGAGCGCCAGACAAGGAACAGATTTTACCAATGGGGTTACCAATACTAGACATGGAACCAGCAACTGATAACAATCCTATACCAACACTAGACATTGAACTAGCTTCTGATAATTCTGAAACCATTCCAATACCCAGTCTGTTCCAACATCAATCGAATTTACCAGTAACTAATAACAGTCCTGAAACTATACCAATATTCAATCTGTCCCAACATCAACTAAACTCAACAGACATAGCCCTACTTAGCAGAGGTTTATCTTTTGTAATCACTGAGAAACCAGATTGGTTCAGCATCCAGGCTGAAATCATGCAATTTTTCAGGAAAGTAAGATTGCAAACTTTCTTTAAGAACCGGGAAGCCCCAAACAGAAATGACACGACAGGCTTACGCCCACCCTCCACATTTCGTCCAACCAATGGGACAATGCCACCAGAAGTGCTGACTTTTGAACACTTGGTGCTACGAGATCTGGACAAAATAAGGGACAGCTATAAATTTACGCCTTATAACATCAGTAGGGAAGAGAGAAATAGCCTGATTAGACTCAAACAGAACAACAACATCGTCATAAAACCATGTGATAAAGGCGGCGGTATAGCTATCCAAGACCGCACCTTATATGAAAATGAAATCCTGCGCCAGATTAACAACAAAGATCACTATGAACAATTAAGAGGCAACCCCATTAAGAGTATAAGTGAATCTATACTCAGTATCACCCAAGAAGCACTTGAATCAGGTTTTCTAAGTAAAAATGAATTTCTATTTCTTAATAATAAAAATCCACGCACCCCTGTGCTTTACACATTGCCAAAAGTCCACAAGGACACTGAACGACCTCCTGGTAGACCCATACTGTCAGGATGCGGGTCAGTTGTAGAACCCTTGGGTAAATATATCGATTTCTTCATCCGAGACATGGTCCAGAATACTGCCACATACGTCAAAGACACTACACATCTGATCAATCTAATTGAATCACAACCATTCCACCCTGATAGTGAAATCCTAGTGACTCTAGACATAGAGTCACTGTACACTAACATCCCCCAAGAGAAAGGAATCAGCGTAATTCAAAAACATCTTAACAACCGCCCAGCACCCCACCAAGTCCCTACAGAATTTATAGTAAAACTCTTAGAAATAGCCTTAACCAAAAACTATTTCTTATTCAAAGACACCTTCTACAGGCAATGCAAGGGGACCTCCATGGGGGCTATTTTTGCCCCCAACTTTGCGATTCTCTTCGTGGATGACATAGAAACCAATACCATCCTGAGTGATAAAAATCCATTTCGCAATCAAATAAAGTCATGGCATCGTTACATCGATGATGTCCTCATGATTTGGAGGGGTGATGAAGAATCATTAGGAAATTTCTGCAGATGGCTAAACACCTACCAAACAGACCTGAAATTCACCCATTCATATGACAAAAACCAAATCGACTACCTAGATGTGACCATCAAATGCGAAGAAGAACAACTATACACCACCCTATTTCGCAAACCCACTGAGCGGAACACTCTCCTCCAATACCAAAGTGCACACCCCAGGGCTCTGAGGGATGGTTTACCCTATGGCCAATTCCTGAGAATCAGGAGAAACTGTAAACACAAGACAGATTTTTTTACAGAAGCTGAAGTCCTCTGCAAAAAATTAATGGCTAGAGGTTATCCTAGAAAACTGGTGAGAAGGGCCATGAAAAGGGCCTGGTACACACACAGAGAGCATCTACTTGAACCCCACCCTAAGGAAAGTACTCTCAAAATTACCTGTGTCACTACCTTTAATACAGCTAGCAACAAACTCACAAAAATGATAAAGAAACATTGGAATGTACTAGACCCCTTAGAATTAAACACTGGGCTCCCACTTTTCTCATTCAAAAGGGGTCGCAATTTGAAAGACCATTTAGTAAGAGCAGCTAGCAACCCAACCATTGAAAATACAATTGAAGTCCGCCTGAATCTACCACCAGTTTTAGGACACTACAAATGTAATAGTTGCATGGCATGCGATTTCACCACCAACACGAAAGTATTCGAGTATGGAAGTGTTAAGCACACCCTTAATTTTTTCACCAACTGCAATTCAAAAAATGTAATTTACAGTTTTGAATGCCCATGCAAGCTACTATATATCGGACAGACGACACAACAAGTAAAGACCAGAATATCCCAACACAGAAGTCGTATCCGATGCAAGGTGACAACGGCCCCTCTGGTGGAACACTACCTCGAGGCGGGTCATAATGAAAACGACATGAAATGGCAAGTCATTGACAAACTGAGGCCAAATGTCAGAGGAGGCAACCAACAAACAATACTAAATCGCCTGGAGTGCAAATGGATGTTCCACTGCAAAACAATTGAGAGAGGACTCAATTCCCTTGAGGAATGGAACATGTGCACCTGAAACACTCTAAGTGAAAAATTTCTTTGGAAATCTTTAAGAGATGTATTGTATTATACTGTATTATATTTATCAACAGACCTAATTGTGTTGGCACTCTTGTGCATATGATAAATGAAATGTTTGTTCCAAATCTTGTATTGGTTATTATCTAATCATCATTGTGGAAATTGCATCACATTAGAGAGTACCCCCTTGAACTCATTTGCTACTAGGACTCTTCATAATTAATTAACTAAACATCCCTTCGTATCTAACTCAGCAGATAATTTTAAATTCCCCAATTGTTTTCTCTTACTCTCTAATTAAACAAGTAAATAGGGCAACCGATACTTAATCCCTTCGCTTTGGCCTCAATTCACGCATGCCCCTTGTGAACCAATAACCCTCCCAGCGCATTCTCCATTGCGCAGGCCAGTTGCACATGATTCACACACTAATTCCGGGCGCACGCGCGCGAGTAATCTCCAGTGCGCACGCTCCGCTGGAAACGCTACCGCGACTGCGCACGCACTAATCCCTGCACGCTATTAATGGCGGCCGGGCGCTCACAATGATGTGAGCAACCTCGGAAGCGGCACTCGGACCCCCTCTTCTCCTGCCGGAAACCTGAATGAATTAGGTAAGCGACCGCTACACACGGGCACAACGTTGGCAATTGTAATCATTTAACGCGAGCCACGTTCTTTACCATAGGGGTTTTTTGTAGTTTCAGGCATCTGGATAAATTGATAGCAATAGCGACGCTCGCGCTAAAAGGACCCCAGCTAATTAAATCGAAATCCTTTGAAAAATTCTTTATGTAAGTACTTTCATTGTATTTAGCCCCATAGAGCCCTAGCATTAATAATCTATAGGTCCTAACCCAATGTTTTTTATTCACTATACAAGCTCAAGTAGGACCCTCGTCCCAGTAGCAGTGACTGAGCGCTACTTGTTTTTCTACTATTAGAAGACCTTCTAATACAATACAATGTAAGTCCAAATCCTTGGCCTTCTTTCTGGCCCCTTACTTCACTTACTGGCCCTATCCTTAATTACCCGATCAACCAAAACCAGGGATTCCTCAAGCATGCTAACTAGACTATCCCAACTCTTATGATTTCATTTTCTGCAGCTCCCATTGGGAACCTCGGCAATTAAGCAGCTGTACCACCAAACAGTCTTCCTTGCCTACACAAGCAAAGGCAAGGTAAAGACCATTTTAAGTAATTTGTTTTAATTTTGTTTAAATTAACTGGGCAAAGTAATGCATGCGCTTAAAAAATGTTCCTTGACTATAATAAGCGCTACACACCAAGGTGAGGTGAACTATATACCTCCTCCTTGCATCTTAAAATTAAACCCTCTCACTGAAATGCACATATGATAATTAAACACATGTGTGCATGTGTATATAAACTGTTATTAAGAAAGGGAGCACAAAAAGCCTTTTTTAACAAAAAACAAGGCACTCATGTAGGTATGCAAACATACATGTAAGAAACAGATTATAATTGGAATTCTTATAGTTTCAGGAGGCTCATCTGTCCTGATGAAGATCTAAAAACTATATAGATCGAAACGCCGTCGACCTACCCAAGGAATTTCATTAGCCCTAATTGTATATAATTGTGTGTTTTATCCTTGTTGTTGTTGTTGTGTGACAGTCCGTTCACTTTGATCACTTATGTCACTTCCTGCACCACACTATTCACTTGAGCACCTGAAAAAGAGTATGACTATTTATGTATATCCTTGAGAAAAGAGTAAAATAAAATACTCCTACTTGTACCTACTACCTCTGCTCCCTAGCGATTTATTAAGTTTTCGCTCCCTGTTCTATTTTTTACCAAGGACCCCTTGAGGCCTACCCTGAACCATTGTTCTTCCAAAGCATCTTGTTACCCCAGGTTCTACTGTATGGGGTCCCCTTG
The DNA here is from genome assembly GCF_964263255.1 of Lissotriton vulgaris. Taxonomy (NCBI): domain Eukaryota; kingdom Metazoa; phylum Chordata; class Amphibia; order Caudata; family Salamandridae; genus Lissotriton; species Lissotriton vulgaris. Next base: position 149,182,481 of record NC_141699.1, on the reverse strand, counting down.
TCTCTAACAAACACTAACAAATACGCAAGGCATTAGGGGCCATGGGAGCAGTACCTTTGGGGGATAGACACTTACTACTGGACAAGGCACTGCTAGGAGGGTTAGGTATCTGCAGGGGCTCATCAGGAGTGATGAAATTCGACTGCAACTGGGTGTTGTGTGTACTTCATGCGTTCTTTATTCTTTTATATGGTGTTGTCTCATATTAAGACTAGGTAAAGAAAAGGATAACTAAAAAAAACCCGCTGATTCCTAAAGATAAAAAAAGTATACTGCATTCATAATAGCCTCTAATTATTCGTCTCCGACACTTTTTGTCAAATGTGATCTAAAAAACAATATACCTCCTGCAAGAAACCTAGCACTCATCCCGAGATGGTAGAGTAAGTTGGAGTGAATAAGAATTGGACCAATGGTTTTGAAGACTGATTTTATTCACATGCTACATGGTAGTAGAGCCCACACAGCGCATGCTCCACGAAGTACTGCTCCACCTCCAACTGCCCCACTTCATGTGGGTACCAACCTCCAAGGTAACCAGTGACATTCCATGTGATGACATAAAGTTCCACATAAGAATACCCTTGACATCCACCCAGGCCTGAAGCTGGTGTTAGCTTTCCTACCCCTCATGAGCTCAAATGAAGAAACCTTGGTGGAAGAGTGGGGTGCGGTACGGTAGAACTAATTCATTTTTTTGTTTGAATATATTTTATTGGTTTATGTAAGCAATCGGTTGATACATAGATATACATTGCCAATATAAAACGATAGGTATCATTTCACATACATTTGCACAAGAGGAAATGCAGCACAGTGAGGTAGTACAATGGCATTGCTCATCAAGATAGTTCCTACGTGTACCAAGTCGTGTAGCAGTGAGTCTAGGGCAACATTGATGGGTAATGTAGCTGCATTGTACGTAATAACACTCTATATGTAGGGCAATGCATCCTCGGGATATTGTGGGGTGAAATCCAGTAGGAAGTGGCATGTACTTGTGACTCTTTTACGTGTTCACCTCATTTCTGACTGACAGCGCGTGGTAGCACCAGATGTGTCGTGTGATCAGGAGTGTCGAATATTGGATGTGTTCAAACCTCCAAGTCAATATATTCAATAGCTCAACAGATATGGCAGTTGGATCTGCCAAAGTAACTTCCAAACTAGTCCCAATCGGGGACAAAGGGTCAAACAGGGCAAAAATCGTGAAAAAGGTAAGGTCTCAGGTGCCACTAAGTGATCGCCGAGTGAGACGGGGAAAAGAGAAAAAAAGGGAATGTGGGGGGGGGGGGGATAGGACGTGTCATTGGGAGTAGTGTTGTGAGGTTTGTCAGTTTACAGTCGTGAAGGTGAGTGCCCGGATCCGCGGTCAGTGTGGCAGGAGTGCGTTGTAATCGTTGCTCAATGGAACAGGGGAGGTTGAGTGACCACCTACTAGGAGGTGCCGTAGTGTCAGCTACGGTAGAAACAATTCATGCTGTCCAAAGCCTGGTCCACATTGTGGTTGCCTGCCTTGGCCCATTGGACACATTCACCCACCACTCGATTCATCCTCTCAAAGAGGCTGTTGGTTTGAGGATAATAGAGAAAACTTTTAAGATGCTTAATCCAAGATGCCCAAAGAAAAGCCTTGAATTTGTGACACACAAACTGCTTTCCGTTGTTTGACACAAGACACTCAGGAAAGCCCTCTCTCATGCACACATCATTAAAAAAGTGGATGATGCTTTTGGCATTGGCTTCCCTCACCAGTCTGATCTCAGGCCACTTGGAAGCATAATCCATAAGAACCGAATGAATCTTGAACCCCCAGAAAGAGTCTCATACGGTCCCATGATGTCAATGCCTACTTTCATCCTAGCTCATTGCACCATCAGGATTCAAGCAAGCCGGGCCAAAGACGGCTGAAATGCCAGAAACCGGTCCCCGGAAATGCCAGAAACCGGTCCCCGGTAGCTTGTTTCCTTCCCAGTATAAGAATAGGCTTGGTAGTTTGGTCTACCCTGTTCCCATGATGCACTGGGCCAGGGTCAGACTAATTTGCATATAGCCAAGTTCTGAGCTGGGATGGTGCAATGAGCTAAAAAACGGTGATGGATCAAGCCCTGATCTTTGGACTGGGTAAGAGTGGTCTGCTTAATTCAGACACTCTGTTCATCACCACCCCCTTTTCTGAATCATTTTTGTCCACCATAAGCGTGGAAGGGTATACTCAGATGTGAGTCCCTAGCTCATTGCACCACCAGGATTCAAGCAAGCCGGGCCGAAGACGGCTGAAATGCCAGAAACCGGTCCCCGGTAGCTTGTTTCCTTCCCAGTATAAGAATTGGCTTGGTAGTTTGGTCTGCCCTGTTCCCATGATGCACTGGGCCAGGGTCAGACTAATTTGCATATAGCCAAGTTCTGAGCTGGGATGGTGCAGTGAGCTAAAAAACAGTGATGGATCAAGCCCTGATCTTTGGACTGGGTAAGAGTGGTCTGCTTAATTCAGACACTCGGTTCATCACCACCCCCTTTTCTGAATCATTTTTGTCCACCATAAGCGTGGAAGGGTATACTCAGATGTAAATGTAAATGATGTACCTGATTGCTTATCTATATTAGACTCTTATACGACTGCTACTGGACTAAAATCATAGCACGGATGCCTTAATATTTGTTTCCAGAGTGTTTACTAGGGATGTACACTGTGACCTGAGTGCCCTACTAACTTGCAATCCATTCACTACTGCCTATTATTCCGTTCTCAACAGTGTGTTTACTCACCCTCTGGGGTGCTATAATCTTACTCGAATCGTCATTGCACGGCTTCAATATTATTGCTTCTAGATTGTTATTAGTGTGCATACTCTTGTGCAAGTACTACCCTACTTTGCAACTCACTCCCTACCGTATATTACACTGTTTTCAAAAGTTTGTTTTCCTACCTACTGTTTCTGTAAAGCGCTCTGATATCTGCAAAGATCTTGTTCGCGCTATATAAAACTCTAAATAAATAAATAAATGTAAATGTGTTGTATTTGTATAGCGCGAACAGTAACCCGTAAGCATCCCGGCGCTTGTACTCCTACCACAAGGGAACCCCTCCTGGCTTTTCCTTGTGAGGTGTCCACTCCTGGGCATCCCATGGTGAAACCAGGCATCCCTTGTGTATCGGGGGCCGTTGTGGAGACTAAGCAAGCTATTGCCCAGAGTTGCAGCATGGGGTCCATGCTTAGATTCGGCACTGAGGCGAGAATATCTAGTCAGAGGAATTTAAGCCCGATCCTGCCGAGGCGGGAATCGAACCCTGGTCCCTGGCCAGCGCTCTGCATTAAGGTCTGCCGCTCTAACCATTGAGCCACACTTCTCCACTGATGTGAGTCCCTAGCTCATTGCACCATCAGGATTCAAGCAAGCCGGGCCGAAGATGGCTGAAATGCCAGAAACCGGTCCCCGGTAGCTTGTTTCCTTCCCAGTATAAGAATTGGCTTGGTAGTTTGGTCTGCCCTGTTCCCATGATGCACTGGGCCAGGGTCAGACTAATTTGCATATAGCCAAGTTCTGAGCTGGGATGGTGCAGTGAGCTAAAAAACGGTGATGGATCAAGCCCTGATCTTTGGACTGGGTAAGAGTGGTCTGCTTAATTCAGACACTCTGTTCATCACCACCCCCTTTTCTGAATAATTTTTGTCCACCATAAGCGTGGAAGGGTATACTCAGATGTGAGTCCCTAGCTCATTGCACCATCAGGATTCAAGCAAGCCGGGCCGAAGACGGCTGAAATGCCAGAAACCGGTCCCCGGAAATGCCAGAAACCGGTCCCCGGTAGCTTGTTTCCTTCCCAGTATAAGAATTGGCTTGGTAGTTTGGTCTGCCCTGTTCCCATGATGCACTGGGCCAGGGTCAGACTAATTTGCATATAGCCAAGTTCTGAGCTGGGATGGTGCAATGAGCTAAAAAACGGTGATGGATCAAGCCCTGATCTTTGGACTGGGTAAGAGTGGTCTGCTTAATTCAGACACTCTGTTCATCACCACCCCCTTTTTGAATACTTTCATCCAAGGCCTGTCAGGGCATTCAATGGGAAGGAGAGTGGGCGTGAACACTTTAAGGCCTTTATCTGCAGCACCACACACGCAACAACCTGAAACAACCTCATCAATCTCTGTATTCATACCAGGCCACCAGAAAGTATCACGTATGCAGCGTTTGGTCAAAGTGGCTCCTAAATGTCCATCGTGTGTACTTTTTATTATGCAGTTTCTGAAAGCAAGTGAAGGAATAAGCTTCTCTGCTCGTAACAGCAAGCCATCCTCTAACAAAATCTCACTTTCAACCTTCTACCAAGGCCTCAACAGAGAGGACAACACCCTTTGTCTGGGCCAACCTTTCATCACATGAGCACACACATCCTGTAACACAGAAACCTCACTGCTAGCACCCCTCCATTCTTCCTCAGAATACATAGTCAACTTAGGTATCTCTAAGGCCGCAGCTAAATAATCCTCACAATCTTCATTCACAAGGTCCTTGAACTATATTTGATCATGCTCCGACTCGTAACGGGAAAGCTAGACAAAAAAAGTCCCTACTATTCTTACCCCTTCGAAATCAAACTGATATTGGTAACCAATCTCAAAATCCAGGGGGTAAAGCACTTGGTCATGTTGCCATTGAGAATGTTCACTAACGGCTTGATCAGTCTGTAAAAGGAAACGTTTGCCCCAAATGAACGAACGGAATTTCTCAATTGCCCAACAACAAGCCAACAAATCCTTTTCTATTACGGAGTATTAAAGCTCGGCCGCTCTCAACACTCTCGAGGAAAATCCAAAGGTGCTTTCAACCCTGTCAACAGTTTGAGTCGAAGTGGACCCCAGTCCCACTTGACTGGCGTCCACAGTGACACAACACTGATGATTGGGATCAAATGGTTTGAGGGCTTTGCATTCCTTCAAAGATGACTTAACATGTTCAAACGCACACACCCACACTCATCATATGATTGAATCTTGACCCTCTTTTTAAGAAGATTGCTAATGGGGCGTACTATGGTGGCAAAGTCAGTAATGAACATGGAGTAATATTCGCACAGACTTAAGAGAGTTGACACCATTCTTATCAGTGGGAGCTGGGGCCTTAGGGATAGCTTCAAGCAAACCAGGCTTGGGGCTGACACCTTCCCTAGAGACAACATGTCCCAAGTATTCCACCTTGTCTCAAAAAATTCAAATTTTTCTGCTTTGAGGACCACCCCATGTTCACGGAATAAGGTCCGAACTTTGTCAGGAATGCAATTGTGGGACGTGGCATCTTCCCTGAAGATGAGGCCATGAAAAACCAGGGCACCATCTAACTCCTTATTCATAACTCCCTGGAAACAGAGGCTGCCGATGCTAACTCAAAAGGCATTCAGCGATATTGGAAAGTGCCTAAAGGAGAAATGAAAGCTGTCCGATGGTGAGAATCTGGATGGAGCTCCACTTGATGATATGCATTGGCCATGTCGAGTTTAGAGAAATATCTTGCTTCTCGGGTGGAAGCTAACAAGTCACTAATCTTGAGCAGGGGATGAGAATCTACCCATATTTCTCTATTGAGAGACCTCAAATCAACACAGACCCTGTGCTAACCACCCCTCTTCCGCGCCACAACTAATAGAGACAACCACACCGAAGACTCCGTAGGTTCAATAATGTCCTTGGCACACTGTAAGAGAGACCTCTCAGCTTGTGTTTGACGAGTATGGCACCATCCTTGACAATGATCCTGTTTTTGAAACCTTATATCTTTCCCAGAGCATCACCAAACACTGAAGGAATCCTGTCTTTCCACGATTGTCCGGCATCATAATCCCCTATGACCAACACTTGTTCACCTTTCCCTGGCCTTAAAACCATGCTGAACAATCCCTGGTAAAACCAACCACGGATGTTCAAACCCTTGACTGCTGCATATATTTTGCCTCTGATTTTCCTTCCTTTGAAAATCATCTCTTCTTCGAAAAACCCACAAAGCTCGATCTTGCACCCTTTATATGAGACTGGAGAGCGGTCAGGAGGAGACCATTGCAAAGTACCCTTCCAAACTTAATCAAATAGGTTTTGAGTAATCATGGTTATGCAGGCACCCGAGTCAATGAGAAGCTTAAGACTCTTCCCTCCTATCTCCATGTCAACAATGGGATCTCTGCAGGACGAAGGATCCCCTTTGACACAAGTTTGAATAGGAGCACATGCATCAACCTCAATCCCTGCATCAAATGTGCTCACATCCCATACAACAGAAATCACTTCAGTACCAAATCCACTATTGGATTCTACAGCACAGACTACAGGCTTTTTGTAACCCTTCTTTTTCATACATACTTTGGCAACATGGCCATATTTTTTTAACAATATTTGCAGGTCACGTTGATCGCAGGGCACCGGGCATTTTTTAAATGAGGGGAATTCCCACACCTCGAACACATGTAAGAAGGATTGAAATTTTTACATTCGGATTTCACTGACTTGGTAGTAGCATTCGTGCCCTGATGGGTAGTAGCATTCGTGCCCTGATGCATAGGCTTAGTGTGCGACTTAGCCGTACTGAGAGCATTCCGCATTCTGCACTCTTGTCATCTAATTCCTTCAAGGAGAACATGGATATTGCTATACTTTTAGCTATCTTAATGGTTTCGTCTAAAGAAGGATCACCCACACTTAAAAGATTTTGTCTTATGTGTTTGTCCTTGCAGTGGCAGACAAACTGGTCTCTTATCAGTTGATCGGGGAAGTTTTCAAATTTACAGTCAGCAGCCAACCTGCACAGAACAGATATATACGAGCCAACATCTTCTCCTTTGTTTTGTTTGCTATTGAAGAATTTGTGCCTGAGAGCCATTAGGCTGGGTTGTTTGTTGATTTTTTTTTAAAAAGACCTGCCTCAAAACCCAAGGAATGTAAGAGTACACATTTTTTCCTTTCTGCACTAAATCTTTCTGCACCAATGACCCCTAAGTAGGTTTCAAATGCAATGTGCCATATTTCCCACCAAACAGGTGGTTCACCAGGGGTGTCCAAGAATACAGGTGGAGGATTAACTGATTGTAAGGTGCACATGAGTAGAGATAGAGAAAAAAATAAACCTGCACTTGAGTTATATACAGAGAAAAAAAAAGCAGACAATATAATGACCAGAAATGAAGGAGAGGAATACCAACTTGAAGTAGTTGAGTAGGTGTGTGCATCACCGAGTGATACACCACAGGAAAGAAAAAGAAAAGGTGTGTGTCACCGTGTAACACACTGTTGACCAGCTGGGTAGAAAAATGTGTTGCTGTGGATATGGAAACACTTGCCACATGTGGAACAACAAAACGTGCAGACATGCGAATCGTTGTAAATTGCACAACTGAAGTAGCAGGTTGCAGCTGACAAAGTTCCAGACGTGCCTATCATCGGTGAAGATGGCTATCAGTCGTGCAGAAACGCCGAAAGAAGAAAAAATGGCCACCGCGTATGGTAACCAGGGACGCTGCATCGGGTAACCAAGGGCACACACTGCCTTGAGAGAGCTCCGCGGCAGACGTCACAGAAGGGTAAAAAATGGCCGCCAGCATCACTTGAATGAGGGGACGCGCACTAGCTTTGCACACTGACGTGACTGCTGGCTGACTGTTGAGGAGAACGTTGCTGCAGGGACGTGCAGAGGCTTGCCACAGCGTCACAGCAGGTAGGCGTCTTAACGTTGCTGACTTGGTTGACTGCACAAGACGGCTAGACAGACAGGTTGAAAGTAAACCCGGTGAGTGCTTGGGCGGCAAGCGCATGGGGCCGCTGGTGAGAACGAGATGGGGAGAAAGAAGAGGGAGCGCCCCAAAATATAAAACGAAACCGCTTGAGTGGCAGTAATTCTCACAGGCTGGGGTGAAAAAACAGTAAAGGACAGTGCCTTGGAGTTCATAGATGAACCAACAGGTGGCCTGGTGTCATCCGTATAATACGCAGGGGTCGCACATGGTGCCAGGCTTGTCGCCACAATTGTTGTAGTGAATAAGGCATGGACCAATGGTTTTGAAGAGAGATTTTATTCACAGGCTACATGGTAATAGAACCCACACAGCGCAGGCTCCACAAAGCACAGCTTCACCTCCAACTGCCCCACTTCAAGTGGGTTCCAGCCTCCAAGGTAACCAATGACATTCCATGCGATGATCTACAGTTCCAAATAAGAATACTCAAGCTTAAGAATCTGAACAAGGCTAGGGAAAGATGTAGAAGCAACCTGAAAAGCATTACTACATAAGTGATTGCTCAAATGGGCCTCCTGATTGACATCTGAAGTTGATGAACTCCTGCTGATTTAAACCCATTTGTCATGTCTTATACCTTTTCAAACATTTGACAACTCACAATGCAGAGTCCCTCTGGGGACTCTGGAAATGCAGGGTGCAAGATTAAAAAAGTATGAGATTTCATTCTCCTTCAGAGGTAGCCATTACCTGATCTGGAGTTATCATCCTGCCAGAGATATCCAGTATTTGTACTTCTGAGGACCCTCTGCATAATACCATGCAAAGGAGCCTAGAAAAGCTTCGCCAAAATTTTCTTTCGCGAAAGGTTCCTATTCCTTGGCTTAAAAGTTCAAGGATCGCTCAGCATCAGTAGTCCGCTACCCCATCAGATTAAGAAACCAGTCCAGACCGAATGGTGTGATTTCCTCTGATAGTTTGTCAGAGGAGGTGGGTTGGGTAAGGGAGATGACTCAGAGAAAGTTCCAGAAGAGTTGGTAACTAAACTCACTTGGGCTGCAACCTGTGTTATCTTTGCAAAAGAGGTGAAAGGCATAAGTTGCCCCCAGTCTTTCAGGTAGGCATTTCCCGTCTGTACTTCCAGGTCTAGCCACCAGCTGCAATAACTTGGAGCTGATAATGGAGCTGATGATTCAAGCGTGAGACAACCGATCTGTTTTGCATGGGCCTCATCTGGCTATCAGTTTCTAAAACATGCTGTGTTCCACGTTTAAGTTGCTGGAGTCCTTGAGGTGCATGGCCTTCCAATCTGGTACTGGTTTCTGCGTCTTCATTAACTATTCTGTTATTTCCAAGAGTTGTCTGTCCACTAAGAAGTGACAAAAATCCTTGGCCAGCTTCACCACTATTCCAGATTGCAAACCTTCCATGTGGTTTACTTATTGCACCAACAAAATGTTCTTCAGAATAGAACATGTCACCCGGTTCTTGGTTTGGCACTTGACCTTGAATAAACTAAATTGGGGTTCAAGAAGATTAATGTGGTGATCTGCTACCTCTCGTGGCCTCCTGCTCTGGTTGAAACATCCTCATATCGAGATCTTTATTCCAGCAACTGACATGTGAGTCTGTTACCAAATGTGGGGGTAGCACTGAAGATATCTGTTCCATTCAATGCCGCCTTATAATGCATCCATGAGTGGTTCTCGGTTCCAGCCTCATCAGGCAGACTGATCAGTTAAAAATCGATGTGGCCTTCTTCAAGTGGGAAGCCTTAAGTTTTAAAGTGTCCTTTAATGAACCACCTGGATTGAGGACTACCTTGGGATGATTACCTGTATTGAGGATGGCAAAAGACCCATAAGCCTTGCCTGTTATCTGAATGATGGTCAATCCCTGAAAGAGTTTTTCTTAATTTTTTCTTGATGTTTACGACTTTCTTTAGGAGTGATTGGAGAGTGGGAGATATAGAATCTATGATGAATCCTAGAAAGGTAATATTCTGGCAGGCATTCAGTTATAAGATTTTCCCACTGATAACAAACCTCAAGTCCTGCAGGAGGCCTATTTCCACTAATTAGTGCGTTATGATTGTCTCCTGAAACTAGCCTATCAGCTGATATTTTCACACTTAACTTGGAATCTTGTGCCTTTGTACCTTAGAAACACGTTTCCGTAGTTTGGTCAAACCCTAGAGTCCTGAGAAGTGGACAAAGAGCAGCATCGTGAACTCAAAAACCTGACCCCCCGTCCTCCAAGCAAATTGGACGAACTGCCAGTGAGGGAAGCCAGTGTGGACTGTTAAATGTGCTTCCTGCAGGCTTATCCTGACTATCTAGTTGTCTATTAAGACCATGTGCATCGGCAATGGATCCCATCCCTTTTGAAGTGACAGTACACCAATTACTGGGTGAATTCCTAGAGGTTGTTAACAAGTAATGCCTTTTGTCCTTTACCATCAAAAATATATTACCAAAGACACCCCTGAGGACAATGCAGAGAGTAGCACCTTTTTTTCTCTATTTCTGCTACATTCTGATATATTTGCACCATCTGTGGGCAAACAAAAGCCAGTCTTCCTCCTAGTTTTAGAAGGGAGACAATTGATAAGCCTTACTATAAAAGACTCCAGGGGTATTAGTGTCACCTCAAAATCTAACATGGCTGTAATGTCCTATTCCTAACCTTTCAAAGGGAAGAACATACCAGATTACTCTGATCCTATCACTGGTTTCCTTTCCTTGAGCCTTGGTAATGTGCCTGGAAAAGTGTCTGGCTGAGCGGCACATACCTTGACCAGCCCTGGAAAAAAAGCTTAGGGTTAAAAATCTTTTTGATTGACAGTCAAAATTCAAGACAGCAATGTATTTTCATCAACTAAAAAAGAGGCAATATAGTGGCACAATTTCAGAAGAATCTGTTTATGCCCACAAACCTGGCCAAATCAACCAATCCTTCATCTCAGTTTACCACCTTCAAGCAAGACTGTAATTAAGTGCCAGATTTCTTTTGAAGAGGCAGTGTCACCAAATGTTCACCCCTATCACTTTGCAAAAATGTACCAAGAGTATTGAACTAGATTAAGACTATAATGCATCAGTCACTTTCACCTCATGACACACTATCAAAATGAAGAAGAGTCTGATGATCAGATGAGGACCTTGTCCCAAAAACTAATGGGAAAACTAGTTAGTTAAGTCAGATAATGAAGAACCTCTGGAGCAGTACCTCAGTAAAGTACCTCCTCCAGATGAAACTTTTGTGTAGCATGCAGTCACTTAACAATCTTGGTTTCACCAAGTCAGTTGAACAAGAGGAAAATAATTTCCTTATTGACACCTTAACCCTCTATGTTCAGACACATCTTCCTCCTGTCTCTTTGGTGGTTGTTCAGTTTGCAAAAGACCCGTTTATCAAAGGACCACTACCAGATAGAAATGTAGACCTCTGTATGCTGCCGAAAAACAGGTGCCAATGCGCATGGTGGAGTTGAGGTGCATTATAAACTCACGATCGCTGCTCAGTTGATAGGATTGGTACTAGCGAGAGAAAATAGAAATATATTGCAAACATCTTCCCAAAAGATATCAGATAAAATGAGAAGATGTTGCTGTGAATTAGATGCTGCTAATCTGGCATGCCAATAATAAAACACCAACATCACGTACCCTGCTTGGCTGCATATTTTCACATCATGAAGTACAAGAACACCTTTTAGATTTACCATGTGAAAGCATCCACCTTTCCCCCCACCGGAAGATGAAGCTCTTAAAAAAATCAAGAAAGCTGCAGACACTTTTAAGACTATGGTCACTTTACAGTAATCTGTCATTTCAGTCAAGGCAAGAACCTCTGCTAGAGACATTTCCCAATAGATAGGCTTAAAAACTTGTAGGTATCAAGGACCCCCTGATAAGGATGAGACTCCTGGGTCAGGGACAACAATTTTTTGTGAAGGTAAAAACCCAGGCAGGCTAGAAGTACAAGAGCAGGCTGAACATGGAAACAACATTAAAAAAACATAAAGAAGTAATAAAAATGATTACTGCAATGGACTGAAATGATATCAAAAGGGATACTCTTTAATAAAAAAGATAAATGTACACAAAGTTAATAAATTACACAATAGACATATTAAATCATGAAGTTCATGTGTTTGTTTTCAGAATATATAAAAAGACTTCACAACGTATAAAAATGATTCTTTTTCTTCAGTAGTATTCTCTATTTGTAGAGAATATGGCTGTATGTCGTATGTCAACACGTTTCGACAAAAGCATTTGTCTTCATCAGGACAAAATGGATGATCAGCCAATTTTTCTAAAATAATTTATAACCAGAAGGATATGAAATAGTTGTAGGGAGTAAGGCACCTTTCCTTCTTTTTAATATCCGGAATCGGTATGTGATAACTGTCTAAGCAGTGTTCACTGCCTCCATCTTACTACCACCTATCAATACTTTTCTTCATCTCTTTAGGAGCGGGGGAAGGAAATCTCAAGCGTTCAAGTCCTTTTCTGTCGTCATGTAGCAGTTGGTAAACGGAGGTATTTTATGGATTTGTCATTTATCCAAGAAGACGTGATCATGGAACGCTGTTGGTAGTCGTTTAAACGAGACGCGGCGACGCGTCTGGTCGTGATACATCTATATCCCCTCCTGTGGACATAGGAGGGTTCCATCACCTGATGGAGAGAGCGGCGAAAAGATTTGGTCTGCCGATTACAAGAGAGGAGTCTGAATGCTTCCTCTACGATTTCAAGGAGCAATACAGAAGATCTGTCAAGTCTATTCCGATCATCGAACATGTGTGGGAGGAAGGCATAAAGATCATGCAGAATCCAGCCACGGTGAGTTCGAGGCATGTGGGCTGCTGAATTCATATCTGTGCATAGATCGCCGCCTAGTGTTGGGTCCGGATGATTGCACATTGTTGTCCTGGAAGAGTCTTCGAAGTATCACAAGATAGGTGGCTCCTCCCCTGGACTACAGTGCGCATGGGCATCGACTCAATCCCCAGATTGTTTTTTCCGCCATTGGGTTCGGATGTGTTTCGGTTCCCTCTGTCGGAATCGATATTTGTTTAACTTACTTTGCTCGAGACCAAAAGGTCTTTCGGACTTGCGTCGGTATTGTCTGTCGTTCGGGTTCGTTTTTTCCTCGGCTACGAACCAACACTGCCCTTCCGCGTGCTTTCGGCGCGGACGGGCCTACACGACGCTCCAACCTACTTCCATCATGGAACGAAGTCCATTTAAACGGTGCCCGGTGTGTGCCTCGAAGTATCCACATATCGACGTACACCCGGTGTGCAATAAGTGTTTGTCGCCGGACCACGACGAGGCCAAGTGTATGGCCTGCTCCAAGTTCCGGTCAAAGAAGACACTCAAGCTCCGACGAGCTGCGTGCCTGAAGGCCCAGCGATCGGCACCTCCTCCTGCAGACATCTTCGACACGGAGGATGTCGGCAACGACACTATCCAGGAGATCACAGAATCTAACCCGGGGTCGGAGGTCGAGGACGACTACGACGCGGAAGACGAGGATTTCGATGAAGTCGTCAAGGAGGTAGGGGACGACGACGGGGCCCTTGCCACCGTAGAGGATAGCTCGGACGAGGAGCTTCCTCAGACTGACTCCGGGGCCAGCCACCATTCTAAGGCCCAGGTCGAGGGATCGCCTTCGGGCCTTACCCAAAGCCTTGATTCCCGTCCCACGGCTCCGCCTTCCGGCCCGGCCACGGACATTGATACGGCACCACTCACGGTACAAAAACCGAAAGTGAAACCATCCGTCTCGACGCCAGACGTATCGAAACCGAAAGCGCTAGTCACGCTGATCGGGTCGAAGACTTCGGAGGCCTAGGCGCCGAAGAAATCCAAGATGGCCGTCGAGCTCAAGGGCCACGCCAAAATGGCCGACCCGAAGGCTACTGTGTCGAAGCCGAAGGTTAAAAAGACCGACACAGCTACATCGGCGCCTCGATCCCAAGAAGGCCGACGACCATAAAAAAGCCGCTCTCGACCCGAAGAAGCGGCAGGACGACCCTCAGTCTCTCACTGCCTCGCTTCCAATCGACAAGGCCAAGGGGGCAACTGCGTCGGCTCCGAAGACTGCGTCAATGGTCGCCATCCCAAAACCTGCTTCGGAAGACTCTCTCGAGCCGGTGCGTCCCTCCGCCTCGTTCACTAAGAAGGTTACGGAGTCCCTTCAACGTATTAGGGAGGGGGCCGCAGCAGTCGAGCCAAAGAACCCTGTGCCGCCCAAGCCTCTTCAAAAACCGGCAAAGACGCCAACGCCGATACTGTTCATGTTGCCGCCGAAAACGGCGCCGAAGGCTTTCACAGCAAAACCTGGGGCCAGAGTGCCCGTGAAGATATCTTCGACGCCGAAGGCATCGTTAGTGGTCCCAAGCCCACGGCACCGACCGCTGGCAGAAGAGGAGCGTCAAGAAGTGTTCATCGACGCCAACACGGGCAAACTCTCTCTCCTTAAGAGAAAGATCACCCCTGAACCACAATTGGAGCATTACCAAATTCCACTAAAGAAAAAGATGGACTCTGCTGGTGCCTCTGCCTCTATGGAGCCTGTATCACCACAAGCACATGAACTTTCACCCACTCATTCCCCTGTGGAGGAGGGTGACGGCAACGATGAGGATGAGTATTCCTATCCAGTCTACTCAGACCCAGAAGATGTGACTGAGCCATGGTCTGCTGGTGGCGATCATGGGGACCCGCATTCGGGGCAGGAGCCTCAGCTTTTTTCGGCCAAAACTTCCCCAACAGAAGACTCTGCAGCTTTCAATGCACTCATTGAAAGGGCGGCAGCCAATCATGACGTCGATCTCCATGCTGACCCAGTGGACGTCGACTTCCTCTTTGACACCTTTTCAGTCTCTGAAAAAACTGTAAAAACATTGCCAATGCTAAAAGGGGTGTTGAAACATGCGGCAGAAGTCTTCAAGGAGCCCACCCGAGCAAGAGACATCAACCCACGTATCGACAAGAAGTACAAGGCAGCGCCCACTGATCCTACTTATATCAAAGGACAGTTGCCTCTGGATTCCCTGGTTGTCTCCAATGCACGCAAAAGAGCCAACTCACAAACTACGGGTGATGCTCCTCCCCCAGACAAGGAATCAAAAGTTTTTGAGGCTTCGGGGAAAAGGGTGGCTGCGCAGGCAGCCAACATATGGCGCATATCCAACACACAGGCGCTATTGGCACGTTATGACAGGGCACACTATGATACTCTAGAGACCCTTTTACAGCACTTACCCAATCAATATAAGGAAGCAGCAGAAATGTTAATACAGGAGGGGAAGCTTATCACCAATGCTTCAATTAAGTGCACTCTGGATGTGGTTGACACCGCCTCAAGAGCAATTAACACTAGCGTTCTACTTCGTAGACATGCATGGCTCAGGATATCCGGTTTCAAGCCAGACATTCAGACTACCATCTTGAACCAGACGGTCAACCCAGACCACCTGTTTGGCCCAGAGGTTGATACCACCCTCGAGAAGATGAAAAAGGACACAGACACTGCGAAGTCTATGGGTGCCTTGCAGTCCCAGCAGTTTCGGGGTGGTTCCTTTCGTCGCTCCAATAATAGAGGCACCTCGAGGGGTCAACTGTCATAGTCAACGCAATTTTACAAGAGCAACACCCAACCTTCCTATACCAACAAGGGTCGGGTGGATACCGTGGCACCAACGTCGAAGGCAGGGGACGTGGAAATAACTGCTCCAGGTCCTCCACCGCCAACAAACAGTGACGCCTTGTCACTGCCCCCCGACCACGCAACACCGGTCGGGGGGAGACTCCAGCAGTTCCTGCCCATGTGGAAGTCCATCACCACGGACAGGTGGGTCAGATCTCTTATCCAATACGGTTATTGTCTGGAGCTCACATCCACACCACCCAACATACCCCCAAAGAATCGTCCTATGTCCGGCGAGCACTTGCACTTGTTGCAGCAAGAAGTCAACGTCATGCTGCAAAAAGGGGCAATAGAGCTTGTGCCCCTGCAGGAAAGAGGTACAGGAGTTTACTCCCTGTACTTTCTAATTCCAAAGAAGGACGGATCCCTCAGGCCCATCCTAGACCTCAGACCGCTCAACTTTTACATTCTGTCAGAACATTTCCATATGCTCACGCTGCAGCAGGTTCTCCCACTGCTTCGGCAAGGGGACTTCCTAGCAACTCTGGACCTGAAGGATGCGTACTTTCACATTCCACTGCATCCTTCACACAGAAAGTACCTCAGGTTCACAATTCAAAACCAGCACTACCAGTTCAAGGTTTTGCCTTTCGGGGTCACCACGGCGCCCAGGTTTTTCACAAAGTGCCTGGCGACGGTGGCGGCGCATCTAAGACGTCAAAACATCCACGTCTACCCCTATCTGGACGACTGGCTCATTCAGGCGAAGTCGGCCCAGCAGTGCGCCGACCACGTGTCCCATACCATTCACCTTCTGCACGATCTGGGGTTCTCACTGAATTACCCCAAATCCCATCTCCAGCCCGCCCACATACGGCAGTATCTGGGTGCGACCATAAACACTCTAGCGGCCACAGCGCAGCCGAATTCAGTGAGAGTCAACAGCATTCAATCGCTGATCCAGAGATTCAGACCTCAACACTCGCTTCCAGCAAGGGTGTTCATGCAGTTGATAGGCATGATGGCCTCCTGCATCTCCATAGTCCCACACGCGAGACTACATATGCGTCTGCTTCAGGAGTGCTTAGCACGTCAGTGGACTCAGGCTCACGGGCAGTTAAAAGACCTAGTGTTGGTGAGCGGTCGGGCATACAACTCTCTGCATTGGTGGAATCCACAAAACCTTTGCAAGGGCCGACCGTTTCAAGAGCCTGTGCCGCAGATTATCCTGACAACGGACGCTTCTCTCCAAGGATGGGGAGCGCATGTACTCCATTACACGGTGCAGGGACTATGGATGCTACAGCAAAGAAAGATGCACATCAATGTCTTGGAACTGATGGCGATCTTCATGGCCTTAAAGGCATTCAAAGTACATCTGTGCAACAAGGTCGTGTTGATCCGGACGGACAACATGACGGCCATGTACTACATTCAGAAGCATGAGGGCACACACTCTCCGCAGCTGTCTCATCTGGCTCAGAGCATGTGGAAGTGGGCCATTCAGAGGGACATTTTCCTCATGGCAGAACATCTCCCAGGCAAGGACAATCAAATGGCGGACCTGCTCAGCAGGCACAGCCACCAAATGCACGAGTGGGAGATACATCCATCAGTACTCCAACCGTACTTCCAAAGGTGGGGTCATCCAGAGATCGACCTGTTCGCCACAAGGGAGAACGCAAAATGCCAAAGCTTTGCCGCCAGGTTCCCACACGCGCAATCGCAGGGCAATGCGATATGGATGAACTGGTCAGGCAGATTTGCGTACGCTTTTCCCCCAGCACCTCTGATACCGCTGGTGGCGCGCAAGCTCAGGCAGCACTCGATGACTCTCATCCTTGTTGCTCCAACGTGGGCTCGCCAACCATGGTACACCACGTTTCTGGAACTTTCCGTGGTACCGCATCAAAGGCTTCATCTCACACCCCGCCTTCTGACGCAGAGCCATGGCGACATTCAGCACCCAGATCCGCAACAGCTCAACCTAGCGATCTGGCTCCTGAAGTCCTAGAGTTTGGCTACCTCAACCTTCCTCCCAATTGCATGG
The DNA here is from genome assembly GCF_964263255.1 of Lissotriton vulgaris. NCBI lineage: Eukaryota > Metazoa > Chordata > Amphibia > Caudata > Salamandridae > Lissotriton > Lissotriton vulgaris. Next base: position 149,165,046 of record NC_141699.1, on the reverse strand, counting down.
ACATCATTCGGGAGGCTAGGAAGCCCACTACTAGAGCATGTTATGCGGCAAAATGGAAACGGTTTGTCATCTATTGCGCAAACCACAACATTGATCCACTAGATGCTTCTATTCAGATCATCATCTGTTACCTGTTCCATCTATACAAGTGTAATCTGGCATATACTTCTATTCGCATTCATCTGTCTGCGATGGCCGCATACCTCCAAAATAGACAGCACCTTTCACTTTTCAAAGTGCCTGCCATCAAAGCATTTCTGGAAGGCCTCAAAAGAGTCATTCCGCCACGGAGTCCACCAGCTCCTGAATGGAACCTCAATGTGGTTCTTACAAGACTGATGGGTCCTCCCTTTGAGCCACTACATTCCTGCGAGATTCAGTTCTTGACATGGAAAGTGGCTTTCCTTGTATCAATTACATCGCTACGGAGGGTTAGTGAACTGCAAGCCCTCACAATCCAAGAGCCTTTCTTCCACGTTCATTCAAACAGGGTAGTGCTCCGCACTAACCCTAAATTTCTACCCAAGGTTGTGTCTCAGTTCCACATCAACCAAACCATTGAGTTGCCGGTGTTCTTTCAAAATCCAGAGTCACTGGCGGAGCGGATGCTCCACACCCTTGACGTTAAACGGGCCCTAATGTATTACATTGATAGGACCAGGATTTTAGAAAGACTAAGCAGCTTTTTGTTGCCTTTGCGCCACATCACAAAGGTAACCCTATTTCCAAGGCTGGCATTGCTAGGTGGATCGTGAAATGTATTCAAATCTGCTATGCAAAGGCAAAACGCACTCTTACCGTTCCACCAAGAGCCCACTCCACCAGAAAGTTGGGGGCCTCTATGGCTTTCCTTGGAAACATTCCCTTAGAGGACATATGTAGAGCAGCCACATGGTCTACCACACACACATTTACTAAGCATTACTGTGTAGACGTGCACTCCAAACAGCAGGCATCTGTAGGGCAGGCTGTTCTCAAGACACTTTTCCAAACTGCTGCAGCTGGTACGGGCGGCCGCCGCTAATGGAGGGACTGCTATGTATTCTATGCACAGATATGAATTCAGCAGCCCACATGCCTCGAACTGCAAATGCTACTTACCAGTATGCATCTGTTCTTGGCATGTAGGGCTGCTGACATTCATATCGCCCGCCCTCCTCCCCGGCGCCTGTAGCAGCTGCAGTGTTCACATATCATTTCATGGCATGGTCATCATTCACTGAGTTTCACTCCGTCTTGGCCACAATGGCTAAAAACAATCTGGGGATGGAGTCGATGCCCATGCGCACTGTAGTCCAGGGGAGGAGCCACCTATCTTGTGATACTTCGAAGACTCTTCCAGGACAACAATGTGCAATCATCCGGACCCAACACTAAGCGGCGATCTATGCACAGATATGAATGTCAGCAGCCCTACATGCCAAGATCAGATGCATACTGGTAAGTAGCATTTGCATTCCAGTACTCCCCAGACTGAAAAAGAAGTACAAGGCTCCGGAAGGCAGTCCAGCTTGTCTTCTTGGTCAACCGAAACCTGATTCAGTCATCTCTCAGGCCGCCCAAAGCAAGTCGAAGAATCCGACGACGCCTTTGACTACGCCTCCAGACAAAGACGGTAGACGTCTGGATAATGTGGGGAAGAGGTTTTCCACCATGGCCAGCTTGCTGGTTAGAGTAGCCAATTCTCTCGCCATTCTGGGCAGATACGATCGCCAGATGTGGTGTGACATGGCACCGTTTGTGGAACAATTTGCCAGACGTATCAAGAGAGGAAGCCAAGAGAGTGCTGATGGAAGGGGAAAAATCATCTTCCGAGGTCATCGACTGTGCGATGGACATCGATTCCACGGCTTTTCGGGCCTTAGCGAGTTCAGCGGTGCTACGTCGCCAGGGCTGGTTAAGAGCCACCTGGTTTCGTCAGGAGGTCCAAAATAGGATCCTGGACCTCCCATTTGATGGCGAAATGCTTTTCGGAAAGCATGTGGATGATGCCCTGCAGAACATAAAGAAAGATACCGACACGGCAAAGTCGCTGGATCTCCCAACTATCGCAAGGTCCCATTTAAGGGCGTTCAAGGCAGGGGTTTCTCTTCGTATAGAGGCAACGCCCAGCAGAGATATTCATCACAACCGTCCCAATCTTACAAGACCCAGTACTCTAATCAGCGGCAGGGACAGTCGGCGTCTTACTCTCGCCAGACACCGCGAGGACGTCAGAACCGTCAAGGACGTGACGGCGGCAAGCGACAATAGCGGCCTCCTGGCTCTACCTGCTGTTCCTTCCCTCCCAGTCACATCAGTGGGGGTCAGGATTTCCTTTTGTCTGAACAGCTGGATGTGTATAACATCGGACCAGTGGGTCCTGAATATTGTACAGAATGGCCATACGTTGGAATTCCAAGATCTTCCTCCAACACAAGCTCCGGGGGCCATCCGCACGAAACATCTGGGTCTACTCCATCTAGAAGCCCATCAATTGTTCCTCAAAGGAGTAATAGAACCGGTACCTCTTTCTCAGAGGGGCAGAGGTTTTTATTCCATGTTCTTCCTGGTGCGGAAGACGACAGACTTGGCGCCCCATTCTAGACCTACGAGAGCTCAACACTTATCTCATAAAACTCTCTTTCAGGATGGTCACTCTACAGGAAATCCTTCCTCTTTTAAACCCAGGCGACTACTTGGCTTCCCTGGATTTGGAAGATGCGTATTTCCACATTCTGATACACCCAGCTCACAGACAATATCTGCGGTTCACAGTGGGCAAGAGCCATTTCCAATTCAAGGTGCTTCAGTTTGGCCTGCGGTCTGCACCTCGGGTGTTCATCAAGGTGTTAGCACCTGTAGCAGCTTTTCTGAGGACACATTCCCTGGAGGTGTTCCCTTACTTGGACGACTGGCTAGTCAAGGCTCCATCTTTCGAGGAAACCTCCCAGGCTGTTTCGACTTGCATTCAGTTATTCAGACACCTAGGCCTTCAATTAAACAGCAGCAAGTCAGTTCTGCTTCCCTCCAAGACCGCACGGTTTCTGGGGCGATTTTGGACACCACACAGTGCACGGCTCGTCCTTCGGAGGACCGTCAACGGAAGTTGATGATCTCAGCTCGCCAACTGTTCCAGAAGAAATGCTTGTCAGTCCGTCAATACAAGTCCCTTTTAGGGTCGATGTCATCCTGCATACCATTAATACCTCATTGCAGGCTCCGAATGCGCCCTTTGCAGGAAGAACTAGACAGGCAATGGCGCCAGGCAGACGGATCATTCAACGACAAGGTGTTGGTGACTTCGGCAATGAGAAAGTCATGCGAATGGTGGCTGGTAGAAGGCAATATCGCGCAAGGTCTGTCGTTCAGAATTTCGCCATCCCCCTCATCATAACCACGGATGCCTCTTTGGAAGGCTGGGGAGCGGTGCTCCGCGAACTTCAAGTTAGCGGACACTGGAGCGTGGATCAGCGCCAGTGCCATATCAATTTTTTGGCGCTGACGGCCATTCGGTTAGCTTTACAGGCTTTCCTTCCCAAGGTTCGCAACCATTCAGTGCTGGTCCGGACAGACAATATGACGGCCATGCACTATGTAAACAAGCAAGGGCTGTAGTATCGGGTTCCCAAGGCCTACATGCTCCGTAGATAACCCACTTACACTGAAAGAACTGTTGGCACGGAAACTGAAAAGTACAAAGAACAAGTTTATTAAGACCCCATGGGGTGGTGGTACATTCCTACAGCACTCTTCGGCAATGCAAGAAGTATCACACCGAACGTTGGTGTGAGTCCCTCTTTTATACAGTTTACAAGCAATAAAAAGATAGGCGCACAAGGTTACAGAGATTATGTACATATATGGTCATTTTTGGAGCACAGCCAACTCATGGGAGGGGTTACAACCCCACTGGTCAGTTTGGCGGCACATTCCTGAGGGGTGACTGGTCAGTTGGAACTGCGCATGAGCGGGCTTGACCGTGGCTAAAAATAGCCTGTTGCTGGGCAGAGTCGAGTGGTCAGTTGCACGGACAACGGACTAAAGGGCATGCTGACCACGAGGCCGCTCATTCTCTAAAATGGCCACCATGATTTACAAAATGGCGTTTCCAAGTATAGTCAAGTAAGGGGGAAAAACGTGTAGCACAGCTAAGCGCTAACTCGGTCATTGTCAAATTACGACAGACGACCCTTTTAGCGTTTAGCTGAAGCTACCTCATAGTGGACATAATCAGGATGTTCATCTTCAATATCAATTAGCATTATTTGGGCTACTTCTTTATGAAGCATCATTTTGTTGTGAGCAAGAGCTCGTCTTGATGGTATGCAAGCCGATAAACACATAGAACATAAAGCTGGGCCACATTGTATACATAAACATACAAGGAACAGTATCCCAACAATGATACATAAAATCGTTAGCAGTTTCCAACCCCAGGTGGTAAGCATTGACCAGAACCACCCTGAAAGAGTCCAAGTTCCATTGTCCGGGTGTATTTCAGCGGCTATTTTGTGCAATTTAGAAATGGCATCATAAACGGATGGCGAATTATCAGGTACGTATACACAGCAGCTACTTCCGATGATTCTACATGCCCCCTTGATCAGCTAGAACCACATCTAGAACCATTCTGTTCTGAAGTGTAACAATCCTAGAAATCTGAAGTTCTTCGGTAATATTTCCTAATGCAATAGCAGTATCATTGGCTACAGCCTCAACAACACGGGTCAATCGTCGTATTTTCCTACTATTCAAAGCAGCCCCCACAAAGGAGAACAGTCCCAAATTAAAGTCCACATATTGCTGCAGTGCGGTATCCGTCTGGTCGATATCGTCCAGAACAACAGTACGTTTAACACGGTTTAACACGAAATCGTGGTAAAGTACATAGTCATTATGATACATTGGTGGGGCAATGAATACAGGGGGCAATACAAAGGATACATAGCAAGTGCCTAACCATCCCAACGGAAGCTGATGATAGCCCTTAGTTCCACAAATAAAATAAGTATTACGAGATGCCACAAACGATATGCCATTCGGGCTGTCGAACGTAAGTGTAGTGTTGCATTCACTTTTTCCAACCGGGATTGTACCTTTATTACGTATGCACAAATCAGCTTTAGTTGCAATAACATTAATAACATGCGAACTGGATACATTAATGTTCCTCTGGTTGCTGTAAATACGGGGTGCAGATGCATTGTCGGGGCGGTATTCTTCCCATTCAAATCGAGTACCCTCAGCTCGTGGGTACCCATCCCGGTCATGGTAGCGAATCTTATTCAAACGGAAAAGCACCCCCCCTTTCGTTGGCCATCGCAAAGTGAACAGAAGAGTGTACCAGGCATTGCAGGACCCATTATGTGAAAACGGGAGCGGAATGAGTGGAGTGCCCCCTTTCTTCTGATGACCAGGCAACATCCCACACACCCAACAATTGGAAGTATTTGTCATGTTATGCGTATGATGCAGAATCTGAATAAAGCTATTGTTCAAATAGGTCTGCCGGTGCCGTTCTTCATGGTAGGGCAAGGTGAAGTGAAAATGTTCAGATGGAGCCGGGGTAGTCGGCAGCAAATGTTCACGTGCAGGCACCACGAGTTCAACTACCCAAGCTATCACTGCTATTACCACAATTGTCAAGACAAAAAGGATGGCACCAAGTATTCTTTTGTCTCGTGATGCAGAAGACGCCATAGTTCAAAGAGTTCTCAATGTCTCAAATAGTTCAAAAAGTCCACAAAGTCTCAAATGTACATATGTGTGTATATTTATACCTAAAAAAGAAAAATACGGTGCTGAGCTCCGAGGTAGCCGTTGTTTTCTTCTCCGGGGTCAAGACGGGTGTCGCTACTCTTGGCAGAACTGATCCCCCCCCCTTGAGATTCCCGGTTTCCGTTTCACAAACCCCAGAGCGGTAACCAACCAGTCTCGAAAACCAAAAAAAAAATCTTCTCCTTCTCGTGGCCGCAGATCGTAACGCTGTCGTCCAGAAACAGTGTGGTCCGGGAAGGCTCCCTCGACTTCGGCCGGTGTCACAGCTGGGCTCTTTTCTTTTTCCAGAATCTCCTTGTAGTCAGTCAGCACGGCAGGATTCACCAGGTCCGGAGAGACACGCCGGCAGTGAGTTGAGTGTATCCACCGCTTTCTGTTGGTCACTCGTACAGCTGTTCGAGTAGCCAAGAGGACCTGCTCGGGGCCACGCCACCTCGGTTCCAAGCTGTTCGCCCTCTCAAACGACCTCACCATGACAAAGTCACCAGGTCGAAGATTGTGAGCCTCTCCAGTCGAGTTGTCAGGGAGCGCTTCTCGAACCTGTTGATGAATAGAAAGCAAATCATTTGTTAATCGTGCCAAATAATCGTTCATCATTATACAGGGCACATCATGTATCAATCGCGGCTTAGGCACTCCCCAAATATTCATAGGCCTTCCAAACACCACTTCATACGGTGTGAGGCCTGTTCGAGAGTGGGGCACTGATCTGAGAGAGAGCAATGCTAACGGTAAAGCATCCGGCCACTTCAATGACGTAGATGCTACAATCTTAGCCAGTTTTAGTTTCAACGTGGCATTGTACCGCTCGACAAGACCTGCTGACTGAGGGTGGAACACAGCATGAAACTTCTGCTGGATCCCCAACCCCTTCAGCACATACTCCACAATTTTCCCAACAAAATGAGGCCCATTATCGCTCCACAAAAATTTGCAAACTCCAAAGCGAGGAAAGTACTCCTTGAGCAACACCTTAGCTGTTGTTAAAGCTGTATTATCTTTCGTGGGGAAGGCCTCAACCCATTTGCTAAAAGCGCACACCACCACTAGGACATACTTAAGGTTATTGCAGCGCTCAAGCTGGATGTAATCCATTTGGAGTACCTCAAATGGTGCAGATGGTAGAACGAACCCTCCTTTCGGAGTATGGGTCCCTTTCGCAGGATTGTGCTGTAAACATATCAGACAAGTCTGCACTACTCTCTTGGCAGTATTGGCGATCTCGGGATGCTCCCAAACTCGTGATAACAATCGAGTGATCGCAAGAGCTCCCACATGGGCTAATCCATGAGTCATCTGAACCATCGCTTGCAAGTAAGCTGCAGGCAATTTCCATTTCTCCATGTCTTTGCTTCTCCAACAACCCTCATCATCTAGCACCCCATCTGCTGCCCATGCCGCAAGTTCTGCTTCAGTCGCTGATTTTTGGATATCTAGTATCTCCGCTCTAGCATCGTACCATCGCTCAGCTTGTGATTTTGTTACGTACATGGGGGAGTCAGTTCGAGACATAGCTGTTTGTCTCGCTATGCTATCTGCAAAAGCATTTCCTTGACCCACTTTATCAGTGATCTTTTTATGGGCACTGCATTTAATGATCGCTACTTTCTTCGGGCAAAGCAACGCGTTTAGGAGATCACGCACCAATTCTCCGTGCATAATGTGTACTCCATGAGAAGTTAAAAACCCACGTTCTCTCCAGAGTAGCCCGAAGTCATGTGCTACTCCGAAGGCGTACCGGCTGTCTGTGTATATGTTCACACATAGGCCAGCACTCAATTCGCAGGCTCTCGTCAAAGCTATCAGCTCTGCTGCCTGAGCTGATTTTTGTAGTATTCGTGCTGTTTCTACCACTGTTTTAAGTGTCGTGATCGCATATGCTGCGGAAGTCGTACCATCTGGCAGCCTCAAACACGATCCATCAACCCACAGCTCCCCATCCACATCTGGAAGTGGCATATCCTGTAGGTCAACACGACCCTTTGTCTGTTCCTCGGTCAGGAAAACACAATCATGATGTTTTTCTTCCTGACCCTCCTCAACCGGATAGGGCAATAAAGTGGCAGGGTTCAGGGTAGCACATCTTTTTAGTGTAATCTGTGGCGCCAAAAGTGTAAGCTCATATCCTGTTAAACGTGCACTGGTGAGATATTGGGTCTTTGTTTGATTTAACAGGGCATCTACTGCATGGGGAACTAACACCAACAGTTTGTGCGATAGCACTATTCCCTCACTCTGCCGTATAGCTACTGCTGTTGCTGCAACTGCTCGGAAACACCCAGGTAATCCACGTGCTACAGGATCAAGAATAGCTGAAAAGTATGCGCATGGCCTCTGCTTATCCCCGTGTACTTGCACTAACACTGATAACGCGAACCCATCTTTCTCGTGCACGTACAATGTAAAAATCTTTGAATAGTCTGGTGTACCTAACACGGGTGCAGAGCAAAGGGCCTGTCTCAATTGTTCGAAAGCATTTTGACATTCCTCTGTCCATTCAAGGGGCATTGGTGTAGTTTTGGACAGCAACGCTAACAAAGGTTTGATAATATGCGAAAACCCCATGATCCACTGTCTACAAAAGGACGTTAATCCTATAAAGGCACGTACATCTCTCTGTGTGCGGGGGACTGGTGTATCTAGAATCGCCTGAATTCGATCCGATGTTAATGCACGCCCCTCCTTAGACAAAAGATGACCGAGGTAGGTCACCTTGGGTCTACAGTATTGGAGCTTTCTCTTCGAAACTTTATGATTGTGCTGAGCCAGAAAGGAAAGTAAAGCAAGCGTACTCTCCTCACATTGCGCATAAGTGTCAGCAGTTAACAAAAGATCATCGACATACTGGATAAGGGCAACTCCAGATTGCAATTGAAAGGAATCAAGCTGTCTTTTTAAAGCCTGGCTGTAGATACTCGGACTCTCAGTGTAACCTTGAGGAACACGACAAAATCTATATGATTTATTATTTAACGTAAAGCCAAATAAGTATCTGCTATCAGGATGGATGGGAATGGAAAAGAACGCATTTTTCAGGTCGATGACACTAAAGGTCGTCGCCGTTGGGGGGACCAATGTAAGCAATGTCGTGATATCAGACACCACCGGGTATTGGGGGATGACAATGTTGTTAATTTCTCTCAAATCAATAATAAATCGATAGACTTTGTCGTCAGTATCTTTCTTAAGGATCGGGAGAATAGGGCTATTGCAAACATTATAGGGGACTTCCTCCACTACCCCTGCAATGATCAAATCTTGAACAATGTGTGTCAGGGCAATTTCACCTTCCCTGGAGATCTTATACTGTGGTACACGTGGCAAAAGTACTCCCTCCTTTACAGTAATGCGAATAGGTGGAATAAGCATCTGTCCCACATCCGTATCTGAGGTTGCCCATAACGTGTGAGGGAGAGAGGCTAATGCTTCGCAGTCTTGTATAGTAAAAAATCTGTCTGAATCCGGATAGTTATCATTCAAAATAACTCGCACTCCCTCCGGAGCACAACGTATCGTCGCTCGAAAATATTTGAGCAAATCAATGCCCAGAATATTATCTGGGGTATAAGGTGACAACAAAAATTGGCCAAAACTGAAAAATGTATCCAGACAAAGTGCAAGAGGCTTCGATAATGGGCTAGGAGTGGGTGTGCCGTCAAACCCAATACATGTAATCATATCGCCAGACAGGGGAGCCCTCGGAACCAAGTTTTTAGACAAAGCGCTACGAGTAGCCCCTGTGTCGACTAGAAACTGATCAGTAGAACCCAAGATGCCCGCTGATACATATGGACCACTCTGATCTACTGGCACTTCAACTGATTCCGTACCCCATCCTACGCAGTCCTATGCATGCACATAATCCTGATGCTCCACATTCTCACCCTCCGATATCTGATACTGGTTCCGCCTATCAAAAGTATTACGGTCATCCTGGCCACGGCCCCTCTCTTCAAACCTACCACGATCCCCTCCGCCACCTCTTGCCCCAGAATAACTGTTCCTTGACCTTCCACCTCCTCGACCACGCTGACTACGTTGCTCACGAAGTACCGGACAATCATCAGCCCAATGCCCAAACTCCTTACAATAGGCACATTGATCCTCCGCTATATCCGTACGCCCGTACGACGCATTACCCTCTCCTCGCCTGCCTCTATCATTCTTCTAGATTGCGTTCCACGAACCTGTGCCAACATCACCTTCGTTTTCAATTCCTTCGCCTTCTTATCAACACTTTCTTTAGCCTCCAATTCCTGCCGCTCATAATACTGAGCCATTGTTAACAAAGACGCAGGGGTCGCCATGGTCCAGGAACTTTCGCTCGTTTTCAATCGCTTTGCAATCTCCGGTAGGAGATTAGCCACAAACTTATCAACAAACAGATGCCTACCCGTATCGTCTGTTAATGATTGCCCACTATAATCATGAAAAGCTTCTTCAAAGCGTGTAAAGAAATCAGATACCGATTCATCTGGCTTCTGTTTACATGAAGCCAACATGGTCCAATCAATCTTTTTAGGAGGCACCAGAGTTTTTAATTTAGTCAAAATAGCCGTCGGGAGATCTAGAATCAAAGCACATGGTTTACATGCAGGTTCCCTTTGTAAGTCAGCCTGCTCTAAGTCCTTCCAAGCAGCCCCAAAAGTCGTTTGATCATTAGTTTTACGAATCAACCTCCACATATCAGGGGGAAGAATTAACCCAAAAAAGAGATCTATATCAACAAGGGTCATAACACAAGAGGAAATGGCCCCCTCAACCCCTTCATAGAACGCAGCTGGATTTTTACGAAGATCGGGCAGGGAGTTCTTTAATGCCATAACATCTGCTCTATTCCAAGGCGTATATACCCAATTATATATAAAGTACCCCTTCGCATCCTTCGACATTTTATCGTCATCTGTACCCTCTCCCTTTGGAGGAACATACAAAGGCGCGGCTTCACGCATAGGCATAACATGCATTTTGGTATTCTTATCTGAACCCCGAAGAGAACACTCTTTGGATTCCTCCGTCGACCCCGGCACGGACCCTGTAGCATTTTTCTTTTCATCCCGCAATCTGGTCGCCTCATCCCGCAGATGAAGTAGTCGATTGAAAAGGTCGTCAGTATCTGAAAGAGCAAATAAACCTTTATCCAAGTTCTCACAATAAACTGACACAGCTTTGGGTTCTAAAGTCTCCGAATATTTACGGAAGCGAGCAACAACTTCATGCGCTAAAGTATTTATGAAACGCAGTAATTCTCGGTCTGACCACAATTTCCTTTCAGCTAAAATCGTTGCTACAGTTACATGATCCAAATTTAATTTTCTAGCAAGACCACGCAAGACCGCGGCTCTTTCCGCAGATAACCTGACACTCGAATTGTCCTTTCCATCCGACTTATCCCGACCTTCATCACCGGAATCCTCGAACGGAGCCGTAGGGTGGACATACGGAGGCGGAGAGCGATCTAGTAACGAAAAATCATCAATTTCATTATTAAGGACAGGATAAAGCGGACGACGAATAGGAAATTGACCGGCTGTTTGCAAGTTACGTTCTCGTTCCTCCCTTTCTTTCTTCTCCTGCGCTTCCTTTTCCTCAAGCTGTAAAGCCTTATCTCGAGCAGCCTTGCGCTGCTCTTTGTCCGCCAAGGCAATTTCACGTTTCATACGTTCACGCACCGCTTTCTCCCACATTCGTACACAATCAAACATATTCTGTCTAGACCTACGTTGAAACAAACACTGCTCCACAAATTGAACCTTTCGCAAATCGAACGACCCATGTAGTGGCCATTGCAATTCAGGATCGGTTTTTGTATATTTATGCCATAATTTGCTATACATTATAGGGGGAAGGCCAAATTTTATGTACATTTCACGATTCGGAGTTCCTTCTGGGGGAGCCGGCTGTGATTCCGCTAACCTAATTGTGGTACCATGTCCAAGACAGCACATCCCTCGGAGTGTGCTTAAAACAGGCATGTTCGAAAAGTATCACGAAAGCGTGATACCGTATAAACTGGCACTTACAGTACTTCACACAAATGTGCCGCTCAAAGGAAAAAAACAAAATTAGAGAAACATCTCTACATGCCTGCCTATGTGAAGTGCACTACACATATAATTCAAAGATCACAAAAGTCACAAAGTCACAAATGTTAGCTAACTCAAATCATAGACACAAGTCATAGAACTTCGGCAAGCGTCCGAGGACTACCTTACCGATCACAAATCTTACCCAAATCTCAAAGGTCCAGATTCCAACTGCCAAGGTCTTTAATCGAATCAGCCAAACGGCACTTATCCAGCAACGCAGACGATCAAGAACTCAGTCGGAGACCGGCGCCACCTGGAAGGTCAGATCGGAAGGAAGGGAAGAAACACCGTGGGTGCCAAGACTCGGGTCACTCGGTGGCAGCGTACGCGCCCATGGCGAGTTTCCAAACCTTTGTCACGACCTCTCCTTCGGGCATCCGAGTCGCCGATGAGTCCCTTCGTGGTCGCCAATTTGTAGTATCGGGTTCCCAAGGCCTACATGCTCCGTAGATAACCCACTTACACTGAAAGAACTGTTGGCACGGAAACTGAAAAGTACAAAGAACAAGTTTATTAAGACCCCATGGGGTGGTGGTACATTCCTACAGCACCCTTCGGCAATGCAAGAAGTATCACACCGAACGTTGGTGTGAGTCCCTCTTTTATACAGTTTACAAGCAATAAAAAGATAGGCGGCACAAGGTTACAGAGATTATGTACATATATGGTCATTTTTGGAGCACAGCCAACTCATGGGAGGGGTTACAACCCCACTGGTCAGTTTGGCGGCACATTCCTGAGGGGTGACTGGTCAGTTGGAACTGCGCATGAGCGGGCTTGACCGTGGCTAAAAATAGCCTGTTGCTGGGCAGAGTCGAGTGGTCAGTTGCACGGACAACGGACTAAAGGGCATGCTGACCACGAGGCCGCTCATTCTCTAAAATGGCCGCCACGATTTACAAAATGGCGTTTCCAAGTATAGTCAAGTTAGGGGGAAAAACGTGTAGCACAGCTAAGCGCTAACTCGGCCATTGTCAAATTACGACAGGGCGAACAAGATCACAGACCCTGTCCACAGAAGCTCAGAAACTCCGGGATTATGCCATCCTTCACAACATCAGTCTGAGAGCCGAACACCTGGCAGGCTCTCTCAATGTCAAGGCAGACGCCCTGAGTCGACAAATGGAGGTGACACACAAATGGGAATTGAATCAGTCCATTCTGGAGTGAGTGTTCTCGGTTTGGGGAACACCTACCATCGACCTGTTTGCCTCCCCAGTGAACGCCAATTGCCGGTTTTACGCAAGCAAGGTTCACCATCAGGGGTCCCTGGGGAATGCCCTTTCGATGGCCTGGTACAGCGCATTCTTTTATGCTTTTCCTCCAATTCCCCTCATTCCTCGAGTACTCAAGAAGATGAAGGCGGAACCGTGCAAAATGATTCTCATTGCACCAGCGTGGCCCCGGCAATTTTGGTACACGGAGCTCCTGCGGCTCTCCCAGGCTCCTCCGATCCGCTTACAGTCCATTCCATCCCTGTTGTCCAGGAATCAGGGGCAGGTTTACCATCCGGATCCGAAATCGCTCCACTTGACAGCGTGGCTCCTGAACACAGAGAGTTCCGTCATCTAAATCTTTCCCAAGAATGTTGAGACGTTTTGTCACAGGCTTGAGCACCGAGCACAAATAAGACTTACAAGGCAAAATGGAGAAGGTTCTGCCTATGGTGTCAAAGACAAGGTCTCCATCCTTATAAATCTCTGCCTCACCAACTCTTGTCATATATTCTATCATTGGCTAAATCTGGGTTGGCACATTCGTCTGTGAAAGTCCATCTTGCTGCCATTTCAAGGTTTCGGCGTACTTCTTCAGGCCCTTCCTTATGGTCCTCTCGGATTGTTAAGCAGTTCTTGAAGGGTCTGTTCAGGATGTTCCCTCCAGTTCGACCTCCTCCTCCAGTTTGGCAGCTCAATCTTGTCCTGGCTCAACTCATGAACCCTCCGATTGAGCCGGTGCACAAGGCGGATTTGAAGTTCTTCTCTTGGAAACTTGCTCTCCTTCTAGCTCTTACTTCAGCGAGAAGAGTTAGTGAACTTCAAGCCCTCTCCATAGTCCATCCATTCCTTCAATTCAAAAAGGATGTTCTTATTCTTCGCACCAATCCAAAGTTCATTCCGAAAGTGCCATCCGAGTTTCACTTGAATGAACCCTTGATTTTAAAGTCTTTCTTTCCGCGTCCTTCTACACCTGCGGAACGCACTCTACATTCTTTGGACGTTCAAAGATGCTTACAATTCTACCTGGAACGTACTAGGCCCTTTCGGAAATCATCCCAGTTGTTCGCTCCTACAGCGCACCACAGAAGGGATTTCCTTTAGCAAAGAGTGGCATTTCCCGCTGGATCTCCAGTGCCATTCAATTTTGCCATCAGGAGGCGGGTAAGCCTTTGAACAATAAGGTTCGTGCCCATTCTACAAGGTCTGTGGCATCATCTGTGGCTCTTTTCTCTGGAGTTGCCATTAAGGATATATGCAGGGCAGCAACGTGGAGCAGTACTCATACCTTCACAAAACATTACTGCCTAGAATCTGCAGGACGAGACGACGCGGCTGTTGGTCAAGCAGTTCTGCGGAATCTCTTCCATTGAGAGGTGAGCTTTCCCTACGAACCCTCCATCCTGGTGAGCACATTTTGTTTCTTGTTTGCTATACTATAAGTGTGTATACTTTATGGTTATGTGAGGCCATGTATCTACAAAATGTGTCTTGGTTATTACTGCTAGCTACTCTGATACAAAGCATGGGAATCTATGAAAGTTCCAATACTGGGGCAAGAAAACAAGTTACTTACCTGTAACTTTGGTTCCCCAGTATTGGTAACTTTCATAGATTCCCATGCGCCCACCCTCCTCCCCTGGGAAAGCTCAGCCTTTTCAAATGAGATAGTGGCGGTTTTCACAACGGTTACGAAAATCTGAGGCTCTGAGCTCTCTCAGGAAGGTTCTAGAGGGTGAGGCTGCTCTGATTGGTCCTAGCAAAAGTTTGGTCTCTTTTACACAAAGAGAGTGATAGGATACAAAATGAGATGAGGCCTAGGACTGTGTTTCTCTTTTGTTTCTATGGTTTTTATACTACAGAGGCTCCCATTCCGACGACGGGAATGATACAAAGCATGGGAATCTATGAAAGTTACCAATACTGGGGAACCAAAGTTACAGGTAAGTAACTTGTTTTCATACATTATTTTATAGAGATGTATTGCTGCTGACCGAAACAATTTACTTCAACCATTGAATGATCCCTCAAAAACAACCTTCCATGATCTCAATTGATATGACATAAAGAGAAATTTCCAAACTAGGTAAATTCCAAAAATAAATTATGTGCAAGTAATCTGACGTAACTCCAGTCTGGATCAGTCCAAACAGTCACTCGCAAAAATGGAAATGAGTTACTGCTGCCAAGCAGTGGGAAACTGAAAAATACTGCATCCGTCTTTAGATTTTACACATCGCACAAGTCAAAAAAGAAAAATGCATTTTAAAACATTGATCTCTCCGGCGATAAGAATTCAAACACAAACGGGCATGTCAATCTGAATAAATGGTTGCTTACCAAAGATGCATCAACCACTAAGAAAGTGAATTCAGGAACATGAAGTCAATGCAATACTCATATCTATTTAAACAGGCTTTGGCGGAGCCTCCAATGCAATGCTGTAATTCTTCGTAATGAAGTGGTCCACTTATAGTCGGATGAAAAGTATAAAACATATAAAAATTCGCTTAGATACTAGAATCTGTATCTATGCAAAAAAAATGCCCTTGCAGAAAAGTATATGTTGGCAAGAGAGAGCCATCTGCCATCTAGTTGGGCTCAGAAAGGTGCACGTTTTTAATAGAAAAAGGGATCGCAGTTGTGCAGAGACTCATGATATCTCCCCTGAAGCCCACAATGAACCCTGGAGACCGATTCTATCTCAGTTTGTTTTTTGCCCATTGAGGTCAGATGGGTTTTAAGTGCCCGATGGCACAGTTGCACAGGGAAAATAGTTTTTCGGGGCCAGAACAATGGAAAACTGAGCACTTTCATAATGGCATTGAATACATCTTTCTTCCACGGATCTTTCATTGAAGAGACATGAGACAGGTCTTATGAGAATCACTTGTTTGGTAGGAGTGTATGGAAAGTACTCGGTTTAAATTTTGTTACACTTACAAAATCAAGTTTCTGTGGTTTGACCAGCATTGGGTCTGCACCCTCTGCCTACTGAAGGACCTCAACAAAATGCCTGTTTGGTGTGCCGTGCTTTTTGTTACAAGAAGACCACCCAGCATGAAAGAGACAACAGGTGTGCATACTACACTTTCATGCAGTGCCTGGAATCCACTAAAGGAGTTTGAAGGATTCGTGTCTAGTGACAGTTTGTAGCACGTAAACTGCCTTACCCTCCTAGTTTGTTCGAAATTTTAGTACTACCACATTACAAGCTCCGAGTATGCCCAGATTTGCTAACAAAGATCAGATTTGCCATTCAAATTACCAGTCATTCTGTCTAACTGGTTGGCTCCTGAGGTCATTCAGTTTTGCTACTTCAACTGATCATTTGGGTGTATCACTATTCTTAAGGAGTAGCATCCCCTCACTACATGGGTGTGCTCTGCAGCATATTGAAAAGTTTTGTTCACGCCTAAAAACAGACCTCCATACCTCCACCACTGACATAACGAAATTTGAGGGGCTCCCCTGCAAGGTATATGGAGGGCCCCCCTCCGGACTCAAACAGGAGTTTTCGGCCAAAGTACTGTACTGAGGGGGCGCCCTGGAGCTTGGGTGTTACGCCACTGAACTCCACTAATTCCAACTCCATCTGAAATTGTAAAATATCTTTATTGGCTTAAAGAGGCAGGCTTAGCCTATACTTTTATTTATGTACATTTGTCTGCAATAGTCATCTTTTCACAAAACAAACAAACCAGTTCACATTCAAAGATTCCCATTATGAAAGGATCCATGCTATATTAAAGAAGGGTTATTGCACCTAGTCAACCCAGGTTCCATGGGTCCTCCTATTGAGCCACTCCACTCATTCTCGCTTGGGGATTTAACTTTGAAATTTGCTTTTCTAGATGCATTCGATTCTTTGTGCAGAATTTAGTGAACTACAAGCACTATCAGAGATATTCTTTTCCTTTTGGTTAAAAAAGACGAAGTTGTTTTATGTACCCATCCTCATTTTCTGCCAAAGCTAGTAGCACCTTCTGACTTAATCAAATAATTGAACTTTCAACATTCTTTCACAATTATTCGATGAGGGCAGATAGAGTAATACGTTCTCTAGATGTTAACTTGCACTCATTCACTGAATTGTCAGACCCAAGACCAAACCCTGATGCACTACAGTGCTTTTCTTTGTACCCACACTACTGGGTAAACCCATTTAAAATGGTCATTACCAGTTAACTAGTCCTCTGTTTTCAGGTTTGCTACGCATACGCAAACAGCTCATGGAAGGCTGCAACATGTTTATCTGCACAGGCATTTACAAAAAGTTCAATGCATCCACCTCTACTTTTCATCCACCTCAGCTCTTTGGGTAGTGTAACTGCTTAAAAAGTTGATTCACAAAAAGTGGTCGACCACAACACATGCTGCACACAAAGTTTGCTTACACCTGTTTGGAGCTTGTGGTGTTATGGGACAACAAGTGCTAACGAAATGGATTGCTAGATAGCTTTATTAAGCAATGTAGATTTCTTAGCTTCACATGAACAAGCAGTCACACATATTCAGATGAAGGAAATCACAGTAATCTATGGTGAAGTCTGCATGCTGATTGATGCGTTTGGGTTTAGGCTTCAAGATCATAAGTCATTCTCAAAACAGAAACTCAATATTTGAAGTAAACAAGTTGTAATGTTCCAAGCCCATCACTAGATGTCAGAATATTGCACAGTATGTGAATCTACAATACCACGACCATCAAAGAGTTAATTTACAGGTAAGTAACATTTTCCATACCAACAAATAGTATCCTTTCTAAGTTAGTCAGTCAGTCATATACTTTATTCGATAACTTAATATCATAAAAAGGCACAGATACATATTCAACACATTAATACCATATCGTAGTCAGAACCTTAAAAAAAAGTTTCTTAAAATCTATTATGTTTAAAAATCATTTCATAGGACTACAATCAAGAAACAGTACTAACACTCAAATATTTCCCTACGTGGGTAAGCATTAAAAATACATTAAAAAGTTATTCGAAATACTAAAAAATAAAATTAACAAGCAGTACCATAAACAAATGACTAAAAGACAAACCATATCTTCCTTCATTATCGAACTCAAACTACAGATCCCATAAGACCTAATCTTTTCTTCCTCCCTTTAATACGTACCGCTGCCACTAGAAAGTTCGCAACATGAAAAGTGGTTCTAATACTTCCCAGAAGCTGCAGAAAAAGGAGTGTCGGCCTAACCTGTGCAAACCCCACTCCCCTTAACACTGGTACCAGATACTTTTTCCTGATGTCTGCATAATACTTGCAGAACATTATAAAATGCATGGTATCTTGTAAAGAAAAATTGTCGCACTTACAAGGTTCAGCATCCTCCGGTATTCCCCATTTAGGGAAATCACCCAGTGTAAGGTGGATTATATTGAATCGGAATCTGGTTAGTAAATACCGATAAAAAGGGCGTGTCACTAATGTCAGATAAGGCTCGATTCCCGGTGAGGTCACCAGACCATAATTTGCTCTTACCATAGGTTTTTTCAGCTCTACTTCCTCCCTTTCAGAAGAAAAATGGTTTGCCATGGCATTTTTAATCAGATTAACATCTTCTTTCTGAATGGTGTCCGGTGCTAAAAAAGCCCATGATGACCAAGTTTTTTAAGGGTGGATTCAATGTATACTAGCCATGGTATTTTTCTAACCTTATCTAGAGCTAGGCAGTCTTTTAAAATCATATGGTTGAGGGAGATCTCCTGATTGAGCCAGGTTTTAAACCAGCATATTATCGAGGCTATTTTCAATAAGTCAGTTACATAACTCCACCCTAATTCTGCATGAATTGAAAAAGTGGGGGTGGACTGAGGTACCGACAGCAGAGATCTTAAAAATTTATTTTCAACTACTTGTTTTGGGTGATATTGTGTACTATACCCCCAAATGTTGGAGCCATATGTAGCCTGTGCTAGGCACTTGCTCTTATAAACTTTCACGATGGCTTCATTGGGTCTGGCCCCAAGACGTTTTGAAAATCCCATAAGGGCTGAAGTCGATCTGGCAAATACATTCCTTTTATATTTCATTTAAGGGCCCCAGGCCACTTTTTCATCAAACAAGATCCCTAGATTGGTGAACACAGGGACCCTTTTGACCTCATCAGTACCACAGAAAAAAGATCTTGTTCTTTGTTTTTTCCTACTGTGGTCCCCCACAATCATAACATGGGATTTTTTTGCATTTATTTTCAGTTCTAAAGACTCCATAAATTTGACGAAGGTGTCCAGCAGTTTATTTAGACCCACACCAGTGCGCGCCAACAAAACGGCGTCATCTGCGTAGAGGAGAACCGGTATTACGGTTTCTCCTACACGCGGTACATCTAATGTAGCTCCCTTCAGGGCGGGTTCTAGAGCATTTATATAGAGTGTAAAAAGTAGGGGGGCCAAAATGCAACCCAGCCTAACCCTACGTTCTGAATTAAAATACCTTGTACATCTCCCTTCCTGAGTGACACGAATAGAGGCTGACAAGCCACAATGAAGGTCCGCCAGGAATTTAACTAAGGAATAGTCAATGCCGATGTTAAGTAAAATTTGCCACAGCTTCGACCTGTTTACCAGGTCGAACGCCGTTGAGAGGTCCATAAACCCCATGTAGAGGGAGCCCTCTTTCGCTACGGTATATTTGCTAATAAGGAGCTGGAGATTAAGACATTGATTTAATGTGCTCCTTCTACTTCTAAAGCCATACTGAGCATTAGACAAGATCCCTCTCCCTTCAAGACAATCTGTCAACCTCGCTAGGATAACTCTCTCTAAAATTTTCACTGTCGAATCTATCAGGGAGATAGGCCTATAACATGATGGGTAATTTCTTTGACCCTTTTTAAAAACCGGAATAATGGTGGATTTGGACTAGGATACAGGGGAAGAATTCACCCCTGAGGCATTAAAGACATTTGTCAGAACCTTGGCCCCAAAACTCGGGAAACTTTTAAATGGGTCCGCACAGTTGACAGTTGATTTTGCACAGTTGATATTTCAAACGCAGTTGAGTAAAATGTGGCTAACCTGTTACTTGGCTTCCTCAGCTGTGTCAAGGTTTTTGGTCTGTGCTCCAATAACATTCAGGGGCTTGTCCTGGCAGGACTTCTGTGATCTCGCTAGACCCTTTCTGGTCTTAGCTGCCAAGGTTTGAGGTTGCTGTGTGTGACATTTTCATAATTTCATTATTATTATGAGTGACATTTCAGTGACTGAGTGGCACTTTCTCGGAAACAAAATCAAGCAATGAAGAAGAGGGACGCACATAAATTACAAACATTTGAGCAATGAGAAACTTTAAGATCTTAAAAATGCTGCAAAGTACCAATATTTCAAAAAGACTTCGCTCAGCCACTATTCTATAAAAGTGATCATTAATAGCTGAGTGAGTGAGATACCGCCTCGGGGTCCGGCGAGCCGCGGCGCCCACTACCTGCGAGGTCACCCTTCACTTCAGTGCAATAACAGCTGCAATGCATTACAGTGGCTCTAAGTCTTGAGTCACACCTGTCCCTGGGTACTAATCATTATTTTGTGGTATAAAAATAATATAAGGAAGTGCAAATATTATTTCCAATATGATCTCTCTACTGATAGATGTTTATTTACATTTCGGCACTCTATAATAGGAAATTGAGATTTGCCAGTTGTCAATAGATGGCTCTGTGGATGTAACTTTGCTATCATTAGATTGAAACACACATGAATGTGTAATCTTCAGAGCAACAATGCACAGAATAGCACCTTGTGCGGGCTGCTTAGCACCTCATAATCAACTTATTGGTATTAAAATCAAATAAGCACAGTGATCCACACAGACCTGAGTGAGCCAGGCCGCCACGAGATTCTGGAGTATGCAACGGCAGAATCAGTCAGATCCAGTTGTATATTCATCTCACGTGGCGATCCTGCCTCTGTGATGAGTCTGTGCAACCAGCTCTCCTCTCACTGGCCAAAGATTGTGAATGCCTGCGTCCCGGTCGCAGTCTGAAAATGAACGTGAAGAAGACGGAGGTCCTCGTCCTAGGCTCCACCCTTTCAGCCAGGAACGACTCCTGGTGGCCAACTGCCCTGGGTGCAGCACCGACACCCAACGACCACGCATGCCTTCTGGGATTCATCCTCGACTCAAAACTCTCCATGACCAAGCAAGTAAACGCCATCTCATCCTCCTGTTTCAACACCCTCCGCATTCTCTGAAAGATCTAAGGTGGATACCCACCGACACGAGAAGTACGGTCACCCAGGCTCTCGTCAGCAGCAGACTAGACTACGGAAACGCCCTCTATGCAGGAGCCCCGGCCAAACTGCTTAAACGACTACAACGCATACAGAACGCCTCCGCACGCCTGATTCTTGACATCCCTAGCCACAGCCACATCACACCCCACCTGAGAGACCTGCACTGGCTTCCCGTCAACAAAAGCATCACATTCAAGCTCCTCACTCACGCACACAAGGCACTCCACAACACAGGACCAACATACCTCAATAGACGACTCACCTTCTACACCCCAAATCGCTAGCTCCGCTCAACAGACCTCGCCCTCGACACCATCCCCCGCATCCGAAGAAAGACCACCGGCGGCAGATCGTTCTCCTACCTGGCCGCCAAGTCCTGGAACGCCCTCCCCATCTAACTACGGCAGACCTTCTGACCTTCGGGAGGCTACTCAAGACCTGGCTGTTCGAGCTGTAGCTGCACCCTCCCCCCACAGCGCCTTGAGACCCTTACGGGTGTGTAGCGCGCTCTATAAATGCCTTGATTGATTGATTAATGCTGAGGCACCAATTGCTGTGGCACAGTGGGAAGTGGCAAACTAAAAAGAAACATAATTGCTGCGACCGGCACTCAAAAGAGAGAAAGTGTGTCAGTGAATGCCGCAGCAGCCAGTCGGGTCTGATTTTTGCAACAGCTGTGACAATGTTGCAGTCAGCGCAGCTGTCTGAGACCCCAAGCCGGCGCATGAAAACTTACTTTTCTACACTGTGTGCAGTACTAGTGCTGCAGTCACACACACTGCCAGAGCACTGCGCGGTTGCTCATCATGAAGTACTTGGACGGCACTCTGTCCCGTTTGTGTCTGAACATCTTTACCGGTGGTGTGAGAGGCTCATTAAATACATGACTTTGTGTTTTAGTGCGGTGATGCGGACCACCACAATAAAATGTGCTAGACTCACCCCTGATGCTTGGTACTTGTCAGGGCAGTCTGTTGTTAATAATAAACTCAGCCAAAATGATTTCAGGGTTAATGGCTACCTTGCCTTCCAGAGATGTTGCAGGTAACTGCACTCTAAGGTGTCCATGAACCTTTTTATTGTATTATCTTACAAAGTTTAATGTTTATATACTGGGCACCTTAGTTACAGAGGTCCATACCGAAGGCCCAGGGGGATGTGTATTTTAGTTCAAATATGCCTCCGTCCTCACTGCTGTCCTGGTTCAGGTTCTCTCCTCTTTGTGCTTTATATCTAGGATCGGTTGCCATGGTCAGCTTATGCTGGAGTTTTCATTAGCCTCATCCAGGGTGTCCTTGTCAACTACCCATCATTCTTTGTTATAAGTTAGGGAATCAGAATGTCTATTAATCATCTGTCTCGTCCACCGGGGGCGGAGGGTGATTTGCTTAAGATTTCAATGTAGATTCCCCTGAGAGAGAACTAGGATAACGGGTAAGAAACTATTCCTACTCTCACAGGGTATATCTATTGATAATAATAAACACTGTGGCACATGTATATATTTTAAAGTCTTGTATTGTGGCATCGCGGCGTTCTGCATGCTCTGAGGCAGGCGCTTAGCTTTTAAACATTTATTGTTTAAACTTTTACTTTAGTATTGTGTGATCACCTGTTGTGCTCCCATCCGGCCCGGCCCATCGCGGCTCCTCTTGCCGTTTGTTGTGGAGGGTGGCTCTCTCACCGCGGCTCTTTGTGCCGGTCGGTGGAGAGCGGGCGCCATATTGGGAGGAGCCTGAAGGGCACTTTGACCCGAGTCAGCGGTCTAGCTGCCCGAGGCTCCCTTCCATAAAACGGCTAAGGCAGGCTGGTCTCCTGTGGATTTCCAGGTTAGGGGCAGTTCCTGGTTGCCACTGGGAGCCAGCACGCTTAAGGGGCAACACTGTGGCACATGTATATATTTCAAAGACTTGTATTGTGCCATCGCTGCGCTCTGCATGCTCTGAGGCAGGTGCTTAGCTTTTAAATATTTATTGTTTAAACTTTTACTTTTCTATTGTGTGATCACCTGTTGTGCTCCGATCCGCCCCGGTCCATCTCGGCTCCTTTGCAGTTTGTTGTGGAGGGCGGCTCTCTCACCGCGCCTCTTCGTGCCGGTCGGTGGAGAGCGGGCGCCATATTGGGAGGAGCCTGAAGGGCACTTTGACCCGAGTTAGCGGTCTAGCTGCCCGAGGCTCCCTCCCATAAAACGCAATGTGCCTATGTAAGCGCAGCGGGCGCGCCGAAGGTAAGCCTAAGGTAAGCCGTCTGCGCCCGTCCGCGAGCGTTCGGGACCAGGGGCCACAGATTCTGGCCACATTTACAATTACTCTGCCTCTGATTAACTCACATTTTGACCACTTGGAAACGCGGTGCCCTCCTTTACCCTTGCACATATTAAAAAGTACCTCCCTGTACGGTATTTCTAAAGTCAAGACTTTAGCAGCTGACTTTAAGCCCAGGAAATCTTTGTATATTAGCCCTTCTTTGTCTACCGATTCTACATTAGAGTTTTGTTGTATATATCTTAATACACGCTCAATGATTAAACATCAGTTGGATATTTTTCTTATATTGACCTCTGAAAAACCAGATATTCTTTTTTAACAGAAACCTGGCTTACTCAAGATTCATTGCCAGATATTCTTGCTTCTCTCCCCTCTGATTATTATATTATTGCGGCCAACCGTCCACCTGGGAAATGGGCGGAGGAGTAGCCACTATCGTTCTTAAATCTCATCAATTTCAAGAACTTTCACCTCGATCTCTTACGGATACAGAGAATATTGTCATTAAGATTGACACTGAAAGCGGGGCTCTGCTACTAGTTTTATTGTACCGTCCCCCTCAATCTATGCCTACCTTCCCTTCATTATTAGCAGAACAATTGGCCTTCTATGTGACTAATTATTCCAAAATTATCTTAATTGGGGACCTTCACTATTGGTTTGACAATATGGCCGTGGACCGTCAGGCAGCAGAACTTAAGGACCTATTACTGGACATGAATTTAATTCAGCACATACACTCCCCTACCCATCAGAAAGGTCATAGTTTGGACCAAATCAGGTCCTATAATATTTCCTTGCTCCCCCCCCCCCTCCATACGACCTTGTATTTGGTCAGATCATTTTTTCATACATTTTTCATTTACGGTTAATAGGACCATTAAATCTATGTCGCGGGCGGGTGGGGAAATTAGGAAATAGAAGTCCGTTGATCTACCGGCTTTTTTAGATCACCTTGCCATTACCCTGCCCCCAGAATGCAAGAATATAGAGTCCAGGGAGGAGTCGCTGTCACAATGGCTGCGACAGGCTGCGGATATCCACGCTCCCCTTGTGAGTTTCCCTAGATCACGCATAAATGATGCCCATAAATGGTTCACTCCGGAACTGAAAAAGTTAAAGCTTGAGACAAGACAAAAAGAAAAGAAATGGAGAAATAGTTACTTATCACAAGATAAAGTGATCTACTGTTCTGCTCGGAAAAAATTATCAAAAGATTATCCTTAAACATAAAACGGATTATTTTTCGGCAAAAATTTAAAATTCTGTAAATAAATCTAAGGAGGTGTTTAACATAGTGAATGACCTTTGTAATACCGACAGAACAGCTCCTTTCGTAATCCCCAAAAATTATGTGACTCACTAAATGAGTTTTTTAGGGAAAAAATTGTCACTATAAAACAAAGTATAACCAGCTCCCCTATTCCAATTCAGCTGGCCAATTCTGCTGGCTGATACTTTTCACAATCCCTCCACATTAGATACTCTTCCTCCCATCGATCTTAAAACTTTATCAGAACTTCTTTTGCGAGTTAAGTCTGGATCACCTGACGACACTTGCCCTCCTCACATTTTTAAATAAATAGGGTCAGCCATTCCACAAAGCATTCTTTCTCTTTTGAATGAGTCACTTACACAGGGCAAGGTACCTAGCAGCTTTAAGAGCGCATTGTTAATCCCTCTAACAAAGAAACCTGGTATTAACCCACATGATCTAACTAACTATAGGCTGATTTCCCTTTTACCCTACTTGTCTAAAATTCTGGAAGCCCATGTTTCCAATTGCCTCTCAAGTTTCATTGAAATGTCGGAATACCTGGAATTGAATCAGGCAGGCTTCCGGCCATGTCATTCCACTGAGACCGTGATACTTGCTGTTCAGAATACCCTCAGATCTAATGCGGACAGAGACATCCACCAGGCTTTGGTGCTTCTTGATTTGTCGGCCGCGTTCGACACGGTTGACTACTCCATTCTTTTTATTACTGAACACACGCAATCCGTTAGATTGGGGAACTTCACGGCCCCAAAGACTTTGTCTACTTGCGGGGTCCCGCAGGGTTCCTCTTTGTCCCCGTTATTGTTTAATTTGTACCTTCGCCCATTATTACACTCTTTGAAAAATCACAAGGTTACAATTTTTAATTATGCAGATAATTTGCAACTTGTTTTTTCTTTGAACTCTGCAGATTCTGTGATGGAATTTCAGGACACGATGACCCACATCCAGAGGTGGATGAATCTGAATCACCTCAAACTAAACCCGGGCAAGACAGAACTTGTGTTTGCCCGGGAAAAGTGAAATTAGTTGGGGCCCTCATTTTTGGCCCCCTGATGTGGAGACCCACCCACTAAATCTCCCACAGTCAAGAGTTTAGGGGTGATTCTTAGTGAAGATCTGTCACTCAAAGGTAAGATAGGGGCGGTAGTCTCATTTAGTTTCTTTCATCTTCGAAAGATTGAGAAAAAAACCTATTTTTTGACTCACTCTGCTTTGATTCAGGTAATTATTGCTTTAGTATTGTCCCGACTTGATTTTTCTAACAGTCTGTATTTAGGACTCCCAGCAGGTCAGCTAAAGAGATTGCAATTCATCCAAAATCAGGCAGGCAGGTTAATCTGTAAGCAATTTAAATGGCAGTCCATCAGACCAGGTTTAGAAAAACTTCACTGGTTACCGGTGGCTCAAAGGGTTGCATTTAAGGCAGGTTGCATTACCTTTAAAGCCTTGCAGAGCAAGGGTCCCAAATTCATAAGGAATTTGGTACTTAAATATGCTCCCTTGCGTAACCTTCGCTCTGCTTACAAAGATCGTTGGTTGTCCCCTCATTTAAGAAGAAACGCCAGGGTGGCAGCTGTTTTCACTTTCTTGCTGCCTCCCTATGGAATTCTTTTCCACTCCCTTTAAGACAGTGTGATGATCTTCTCACTTTCAGACATGCCCTTAAGACGTGGCTTTTCAGACGGGCCTATCCTTAGGTTAGATTTGTGTGGAGTGTGCTCTTAAAGTGCTATGTTGTGTTCCCAAAATTCCTATAGCGCCATGAAGCCCATGGGCGTACGTGCGCTGAATAAGTAAATACTAACATAACATAACATAACATAACATAACATAACTGAATAGAGTAGCAAGTAGAAGATAAAAGAGAAGATCCATAGTGAAAACTAAGTTAAGAGATTCCACAGGGAAGGCTGTCTTACTTGAGCATATGTTTCCAGGTCCTTGGGCTTGTCTATAACACCTCGTCAACCTCAAGCTGCCTTCCGCCAGTTATGTGGCTACAGAAGGAGTTTCCAACCGCACCCATGTCATTCCAGCCACCACGGCCAACATGCTTCCCAACATTTTCGTCACCACGTGGGAAAGGTGGCCAGTGGTCAGGTCAAAAAACCCCCTAGCAGTCATTGCCTCCAAGCCTCTTTAGTCTACCCTCAGACCATCACGGGCACCCAGTGGGAGGCAGGATATGCCATCACCTACCCCACTGGCGGTCCGTAACTTAAGACCGTTAGGTACTACATATTGTCCATAGGAGCTACTTCCGCCCCAATGTGACACAGGACCATCACTCCTTGCTCTGTCAAGCAGTGCAGGCTCTCTTGACCAAGGGAGCCAGAGAGAGGGTGCCGCCTCAGAAGTAGGTCGTGGTTGCTATTCCTGCTACCTTCTGGTAAGGAAGAAGGAGAAATTCAAAATGCTCATGCTAGCCTAAGTTTGGATGCCCTGGATCGAGGAGAGTGGATGGTAGTGTTGGCCTTACAGGATGCTTATTTCCACATGTCCGTCCTGCTGACCCACAGACGCTATCTGCAGTTCATGGTGGGCCACAAGCACTTTCAATTCTCTGTGCTCCCCATGGCCCTTATCAGCGCCACTTGGGTGTTCACCTTGTGGTCGCAGCTCATCTGCAGAGGTCTGGGATTTGTCTTCCCCCTACCTCAACGACTGGTTGTTGAAGGTGGGCTCGCCACAGGCAGTCCTCTCTCACATTCAGACTACAGTGAACCTCCTGCATGCGTCTGGGTTCACTATCAACATGCCAAAGTCTCACCTGACTTCCTCTAAGGCACTCCCTTTTAGTGTAGCCATTTTGGACATGGTGTAGCCTCCGGCCTATCCTCCCTAATGGGAAGTCCAGGATATTCAGGCTATGATACAGATGTATCCGCCCCTATCCTGGGTATCGGTAAGACTGACTGACACTGAGTGGCCTCATGACCTCCAGCATCCTACTGGTAACACATGCCCGCTGGCATATGCGGGTCCTGCAGTGGGTCCTAAAGGCCCAGTGAGGTCAGGGGAATCTCCCCGACATGGTGCAGATCTTGGAGGGAACTGCAAAGGACCTGCAGTGGTGGCTAACGGACCACGATTGGGTCAATGGCAGACACCTCACCTGCCAGAATTGACTGTAGTGAGGGATGCGTCACTACTGGGCTGGGATGGCCATCTGGGTGAGGTGAAGATCAGAGGACTCTGGAATCCAAGCTTCACATACACCTGTTGGAGCTTTGGGCAAGCCGCTTGGCGTATGTATGGATTGGGCCCACTCTATCTGCAGAAGCGCTTCTCTTTCTATATCCCTTCCAGGACTTTGAGGTCCTCGGACCAACTCCTTATTCAGAACCCGCGCTTTTCATGCCAGAGGCTAGGTAGCTGCTCTTTCACCCGTATGGCTGGCTTAGCCTGGAATGAGCTTCCTTTTGCTCTCAGGAGGATTTCGGATCCGGTTGTTTTCAAAAAGAACCTAAAAACACTACTGTTCTGAGGCCATTTTCTTAGAGGCTCTTCTTGTTCAGCTGGCGGATGGGGGGTTCAGGTTAGCAGCGCTGGGATACTCTGAGTAGCTGTGCGCTTTAGAAATGCAGTATAACATAACATAACATAACATAAAATCCTTTCTTTTTTCGATCAAGTAAAGCTGGTGCAGGTGCTCACGGACACCACCACTGCCATGTGGTACTGCAACAAACAGGGCAGGATGAGGTCCTGGACCCTGTGTCAAGAGGCTCTGTGCCTCTGGACCTGGCTGGAATGTCAGGGCATTTCCCTGGTGGTTCAACACCTGGCGGACTCTCTGAATGCCAGGGTGGACTAACTCAGGTAAAGATACAAAGCGGATCATTAGTGGCGTCTTCACCTGGGAGTGGTACTTGGTCTCTTTCAGCATTGGGGAGAGTCTTGGTTAGATCTGTTCACCACTGCAGAGAACGTGCAAAATTAGCAGTTGTTTGCACTGGAATTTTCAAGGCAGCTCTCACTTAGAGACACTTTTCATCTCGAGTGGAGCTCCGTCCTTCTCTACACCTTTCCTCCAATACTACTCCTGCCCAGAGTTCAAGAAGATCAGGAATGACTGGGCACAAGTCATTCTTGTGGCTCTGGATTGTCCACAGAGTTGGGTATGAGCTGTTGAGCATGACCACCGGTTCTCCGGTCAGGCTGCTTCTTCAAGACTATCTTCTGTCGTAGCAATAGGGCAGGATCCTGCACCTGAATCTGTGCTGCTTTCGACTTTCCTCCCGAAGTCTGGGATGTTATTATGGCGGCCTGGCATTCATCCACCAAAATGGTATATGCCTGCTGTTGAGAAAAATGTGTATAATGGTGTACATTCCACAATGTCAACACCTCCATCTTCAACTCTCACACAAGTTATTTTGTTTGCACTGTCTTTGGCACAGCAGGGATCTGCTTTGGGCGCAGTTAAGAGTTACCTAACTGCCATCTCTGCTCTTTTGCTGTTGCCAGACCAACCTTCTCTTTTTAAGTCACCTGTTGTGGTTCGGTTTCTCAAAGTCCTGCAACATATATTTTCACCTAAGCCCTTAGTCATTTGTCAGTGGGATCTCAACATTGTCCTTACCTTTCTCATGTGTGCACCATTCGAGCCTCTACACAATTGTTCTCTTAGGCTGCTGACCATCAAAACTCTCTCGGCGCATCCTCCTTATACCACCTTTTACCCAGACAAACTGGTCCTCCGGACACTTGCCTGCTTCCTCCCAAAGGTTGTCACTTCTTTCCATGTAGGTCAGAACATCACCCTCCCTGCCTACTTTCTTTGCTCCACCTCGTCCCTCCAAAGAAGAGGAGAGACTCCAACACCTGGACTCATAAAGAGCGTTGTCGTTCTACCTTGACCGCACAAGAGTTCTGGGTGGACAATCAACTCTTCATGGGATATTTAAGAGCAAAGAAATGGAAAGCTGTATAAAAAGAACCATCTCATGAATAATTCTCCTGTGCATTAAGATATTCTATGCATTTGGCCAAGAGCCAGCCCCCTGAAGGCTTGCGTGCTCACTGCAATAGAGCCAAGGTCGTAACCACTGTATTAGCCCGTGGCATTTCTATTCTGGACATCTGTCATCAGCGACATGGGCATCCCTGCACATGTCCACAAATCAATACTGCCTTTACCGTCCAGTCTGTCATCATGGGCATTTCACCCATTCGTTCCTACCGGATTGTTTTATTAAATAGTATTTGCAGACCTCTGTGGAGGTATTGATTGGGTACCTAATCAAAGGTACGGAATCTGCAGTTTGAAGTCCCTACCAGATTACTTACCTTAGGTAACGCCTTATCTGTTAGAGACTCTGTCTAACCGCAGATTCCTTACCAACTCTCTCATCCTTCCCCCTCTGTGAACCGGGTAACAACTTTAATAACAAAGTGTGAAAACGACTGACCTGAACAACTCATCCTAGACAACGACCAATCTGTTAACCACGACATTCTTAACGACGACTCACATGAACCACCACTTTCCTACACCACGAAAATAATGACCTTGTGACAGGCCAATAGATGGCACTATTGTAATTACAATGAAAAGCCTTTCCAGACTTATGGCCATTCGTTGAATTATCTTGCTAAACTGTTTGTTTCTTCCCTGCCTGCAAGTAGCCTTAGGTCTGCCTACAGGTTCCTATTGTCGACCTAGCCAGTTTGATGAAGGAGATATGATGCTTGATCACTCTGTTTGGGGCTCCTATCTATGGAAGTCATTAGCGATACATCTGAGACACAAAATGGCCACCTGAAATTCAAAATATGTCTACAGACTCGCCTATTGTCCCAGGCACTTGGATTCACATATCCTCTTCCCAGCGGCACTATCCAATAGGGTACGAGAGAAAATGAACTCTGAGGACACAAAGATGGTTGTAACCCCGTGGTGGGGGGTGAGGCATGGCTTGACAGGAAAACATGGTGGGTATGTTATCTTGCTGCTCCGGCACTGGAATCCCGTAATACGCACCGTCTGCTGTGCTTACGGGTCATGCGGCACATCAGCACTGATTCGGAGCAGTGTTGCCCCGGAGGAGAGAACTGAGACCAGGCCGGTTGTGCACCGTGAGCTTACGAGGCAGCTGAGGGTAGACTGCCTCACTTTAGACTGAGTGCTGCCACCACAAGGAATTGAGACTTGACCATCTGCTGTAGACACTGGAGGGCTTGGAGTGAAAGATAATTGAAGGTGTCAGCGGAGACAGAGTATTCACTGTGCCTTTTCTCTCCCTCCCCCCGGCCGAAAGGATTCTGAGCCGGATTGCTGGAGAACACGTCTAACACTAAGTGGCCATCGAGCCGCATCAGAGGCTGAGCCCCAGGTGAGGTGCGATGAAGCCCTAACTAACATGAGGAGTGCTGAAATATCAGAAGTGGTTGCCTGCACTAACCTGCCCTCAGAAGATAGTGGTGTAATCGGCAATTAAAAGAAATAAAAAATAAAATAATTACAATTGCAAATAATCACAAACACTATTATGTATACAGTTCAACCTTATGACATCAGGTGCATGTTATTTAACAATAAATAATAGATCAATCAAACAAGATACATTTTGGTTATTCATTGACCGTTCCATTTCTACGGTCCGTGATATACACAAGTCCCCTTGATATTTGTTCCACCCACCCCACTTTCTTGGGACATCCTCTAGATTTATACACTTCTTTTTCTGCAATCATGCACTTACCCAATTCCGCAGCCCAAGCCCCTGTCTTTGGTCTTTCTGCTATCCCCCACTTCATTGCTATTGCTCTTTTCACCAGTGAGCGGTTATTTCACAAATATTAAGAAGTCCGAATTGTGGCGTGAGGTTGGCTCATTTTCCCTAGAGCGTCATGCAAGTGTTTTGTCGCCCCTTCCCATATGGGCCGTATGAAAGGGCAGTCCAATATTGTGTGGTAAAAGGTTGCCTCTTTGTGACACCCACACAGACACAGTGCATCCTGTCTAGTTCCTATTCTCACTAGGGTAACCCAAGTGAAGTACGTTCTATGTAGAATTTTAATTGTATCAAATGAAAGCAAAGTGCAATAGCTGTTTCTCTTGGGGACATCAGTGCTGTTTGCCAGTCATCGTCTGCTATGTCACCCAAGTCGGCTTGCCATCTCTCTGGCGAGCTTGAAAGGGATCAGGTAGGTTGTTTCACAGCTTGCGGTATGTTAGTGATATGGCCTTATCTGGGATTGGTTCAGAGAGCAACCAGACCTCCAAAGGGGATGAGTCAGGTAAAGTTCCTATATCAGGGAGTGCTACTGTTAGGGCTTGACGGACCTGCAAGTATCATAATGTCTCCCCCTACGCCTATTCGTATTTCTCCTGTAATTCACAGAATGTGAGGATTTTACCTTTCTTAACTGGATGGCCTATGGTGGAAATTCCGATTGTATCCCGTTTATCATATCTTGGTTATTAATAGAGGAGTTCAAATTTCTGAGTGGACCACACGGTGTGGCCTGTATCAGTACATCAGTCCAGCCCAGGCGTTTAGTCGCTGATGCCAAATCTCCACAGTTCAAGCCGTAGGGCCCAGGTATCTCCCTTTCCGAAGCTTCAGATGTAAAGCCCCTAGGCAACCCTCTCTCCCCATCTGATATCTGTCTAACAGGGTCTATCGGAGAGCAATACTTTCAGCGGTAGATCCAGTGGTTTACTACCACCAGTTGTGAAGCCCAGTTAAGCAGTCGTATATCCGGAAGTGCAATCCCTCCGACGTACCACCCTTTCGTCAATTTGCGAAATGCGAGGTGCTCTACCATTCCACAATAACGAATGAACCTCACCCTCAATGCTAGTAAAATATGCGTCCGAGATTTTATTGGGGCAATTCTGGAGGATATATAAAAACCGTGGGAGAGCCAGCATCTTAAACAAAGCTTCACTGCCCAACAGAGAAAGCGGTAGAGATCTCCATTGTTTGACATCATTACGGAGTTTCTCTAAGGGACCGGCTAGATTTTTATCATGAAAGAGTTGGGGGTCTGAGGTAATAAAAATCGCCAGGTAGCGGAATCCATCAAGGGACACCTCGATCTCACAGCCCTGAGGAAGCCTAGGAACTGGACCCCGTAGAACAAACAGCACTGATTTAGTCCAATTTATGGGACAGCCGGGGTACTTACCAAAGTTGGTGAAGATATTCAACAGTCTATGTAATGATGCGCGGAGGATGCTAAATATACGAGGATATCGTCCGCGTGAAGCGATATCCTATTTTAATGTCCTTCAGCCCATTTCAGCTCTCTAAGTAGTACATCTCATCTCATCCAGGACGTCAATGGCTCCATGATCTAGGAGAAAATCAGGGGGACAGGGGGCAGCCCTGTCTGCTACCTCTTCCTAAGGTAAACGCTGGAGACGTGTGATTATGAACTGTTACCTGACTTCGCAAGTCCTTATACAGCAACCTAAATCCAGCCCAAAAATTTCGGCCCGAACCCCAAGTGCCGTAGCCCCTGAAAAAGGTACAGCCACTCTATGGAGTCAAACACCATGGAAGCATCTAAGGAGAGCACCACAGCAACCTCCGCTATATATTTTTGCCTCCCCAAAACACTGTGAAGGCGTCAGATGTTTAATGCCTTATTCCTCCCTGGCACAAAACTAGATTGGTCCTCATGCACCAATGATGGAATTATTGATGTGAGACGGTTTGCTAAAAGAGGCTGTAAACCTTTTCTAAGTGGTCCGCAAACGCTTCTGCAATATCTTGTGGAACTGAGATCTGCATTGCATCCTGAAGGGTCAGTCTGGGTACCCAGCGGTCACCCTGTTCCCGTCTCCAACCAAGCTAGCATTTTCCCCGCCCTGTCTCCCATCTCATACACTGTATGTTGTGTTTGTAGTAGTCTGGCCTGTGCCTTCTTACCTGCCAAGGTTTTGTACTCCACCTGGTTAATGGCTATTTGATGTGTTGTGACTTCATTCAGGGAATCAGTAATTTGCTGCTCTAGCTTTTAGAGCTCGCTCTCAAGGTCTGACAGCTGTTGGTTCAGCTTCCGAATATACCCCAATTTTAACACCAGTGCTTGCCCCTTCACCCACTGCCTTATAGGCCTCCCATACTGTCTGTGCCGATTCCATCGAACCAACATTTTCAGCGAAGTAATAGTCTGTATGAACGAGCAAAGTGTCTTTTATATCTGGTATTTTAAGCAGCCAGGGATTAAGGACTATGGTGCTACGCTGCCTACTTTGAAAGTGAGTGAGCTCGACCCACACCGGAGAGTGGTCCGAGATAACTCTCGGCAAGGGGTAATGAGCAATTTAAATATTTTTAGTGGTTTAGGAACTCGTTGATAACAATGTAGTGGTTTTGGATTGCTCGTTGTTTAGGAATACTCGTTGTTTAGCCTTCGTGGTTAAGGAATTCGTGGTTCAGGCAGTAGTTGTTTAATCATGTATCCCTGTGAACCAGTTTGGTGTAAGGGACACCCCTTTCAAGGCCTTAGACTTTTCCACTCTAGTGGTCAGTCACTCCTAGTATGGAAAGTCGCGAAAGTAACTGACATCAGCGCGCTGAGGTGGCGCTTATATAGGTACTGAACACTTCACTTCCAGCACCTATACCGAGCTGAAGGACATCACCTACCAGCATGCAATGGTATAGCTCTTCTGGATCCAGTCTGATGCCTGGGGATATTCAAAGGTAAGAATCTGTGGCTTGTTAGACCCTCTATCAGATAAGGTATTCCCAAAGGTAAGTAACTTGTTTAATACAGCTAAAAGGTATGAATTTGCTCATAATGGGTCCTCTTAGTTGGTTTTGGGATATTTGCCTTTACAAAAACCGACTTTGTAGCATTGGAAGGCTTAATCTTTTGTATATATCAACAGGTTATTTGCAAATTGCCCAAGCCTTTGGATCCAAGCATAGCAATTTAAAACAAAATACATTGATTATTTTTCCCCATCTTCCATTGTGGTATCCGTTAATCCTAGACAAAGCCAAATTTCCACATGACATTTTTGTTGCGCCACCCATTACACAGTGCAAGAAATATATAGCCAGTTGTGAATTTTTTGCATTTCAAGAAACAAATTTAGGGGACATAAAAGTACAGGCAGATTATCTCCCAATCAAAGGGAGAATGCAGCTGGTACGACATTAAATCTGCATTTCACTGTGCAACCACCTGAAGGAATGTTTTAATTATAAATGCATACAGACTTGGCGCTGTGGAAAGAAAATAGTGCTTGGTGGGTGGCATGAACAGTGTCTCTGAAATGGTCTCGGTAGCATCATGGAGCTATTCACTCCTGGCGTTGTTCTGCAGCCATCTCACACATGCCCTTGATCCAAGGGCTTGTGTCACCTTTGTATGGACAGTGCAGTGTTCCTCATCAGTCTTACTAAAGTGCACTTCGAAGAAGGCTCTGTCCCTCCTCCTGTGCTCTAAATCCCTCTCATTTGTCACAGGCAAAGTATCCTTAATAGCAGCTTATTTCCAGCGAATAACTCCCTAGTCAGAGCTGCATGACCATGCGGACCCATGATCTTGGGGATCAGACAAGAATTTCCTCCTGAAGATGTTTTACTTTTTTGATTATTTATCAAGTTAGCCTGTTTCTGTCTTTTAACAGATCTTTCAGTAAAATTATTTACATTCAACCTGTTGGTATATATGAAAAGCAAAAATGTGTTCTTAAGCTTTATTTCCAGGATCCAATAACACGGGCAACGAATTCCTCATCAGACGTTGTGTTTGCTTTCATATTAGATATTGTTATTTTTCTAATTATTGAGTGTACGGCGTTGCTGGAGAGTCTAAAAAATGTAAATGTAAATGTACATGTATTTATATAGCATCGTTCAAATGAGTTCTGGTTGAATGCTTGTTTGTATAAGAATCGATCTCTTTAATATAACTTAAAAGAAATAAAATATGAAAAGTTAAATATTGTATGGTATATGAAGCCATGAGTTGTAAGCTACTGAGCCAAGGTTTCATGGCGCCTAATTTTGGCTATTTTCTTGCTTTTGTCACCTTAATAGTTGAACCTGCTTCTGTGCATCCTGTGCTTGTGTTGCCCTGGTTGTACACCTCTGAATCCATCGGTCCCCTCGTTCTCTAACACTCTTTTTCTTACAAAGAGTCTTTTTGTGAAAGACGTCCTTTAGACGTTATATAAATTTGTAAATACAGTGTAACTACAAAACTATACATTTCGAGAGAATAGCCATGATAGGGAACTTCTCCTTCCTGACATGGTAGGTTGTAACCTCCTCCCTCCACCCCCCCCCCCCCACCACCCCACTCCTCTCCTCTTCCACTGCCTCCCACTTTCACACCCAGGGCCCCCTCTCTCCCACGATACCCACACGTGTGCACGACTATTCCTGCATATTTGCACTTTGGGGTTTTAAACACATATTTTTGCTTTTCATACGTGTTCCCTTGTCCTTCTGTTCATGAAAACATTTAACAAAGAAAGTATTTCAATACTGCGTTTCACAAAGGCGTTTCTGTTAGTCATGCCCTCAAACGATATAATGTATAAACTATTGTAGAACCATATCATTTTTTGACTTATTTCAAATTGCAGGCCATTGCAACAGAAGGGAAATATTGGAAAAGAAGAATTGAAATAGTTATCAGGGAATATCATAAATGGAGAACATATTTCAAGAAAAGGGTATGTTTTTTACTTGGCCATTTGTTAATGTTTAAATGATGTAAAATTTGATAATATAGTCAATATTTAGGAAAGAATTCTGTGGGACGCATGACTTTGGCTTATGTCAATTATAATTTGAACTGTAATATTTTTATCTATCTATCTATATATCTACATATATATATATATATATATATATATATATATATATATATATATACATACCTCAAAAGAATGGCTGCAAGCATTTAGATCTCAGTGTCCTGCTGTTGGTGTCGGTCACAACGTTGGTCATTTTGTGATTTTGTGTGTAAGACGTTTGAACTGCTCTTAATTGTTTTTGTGATGGGGCTATTTTCTCTGGAGTTTCAAAGTATTTTGTTTAAGGCTCTGAAAAGAAATTAAATATAGTTTGTTGTCTTGCTGTCCCTTCTTCCCAATTGCCTGGGAAAGTCTCCAGCTACAGGCAGAACCTACAAGACTTCTCCACAAGATACTTTACAAATTGTTTTGCCCAGCTTAGGCATGAGTGCATACAGATCATATTCCCTATTTGGGTATACCTAGCTGTTCACACCCAGTTTTCTTTTTTTTTCTGACTTCAAGCATAACACAGGGAATTGCTTTTCTGCGATATTTTACTTTTGTAAAGATGTGCTATTTGTATAGCACAGCCTAGTCCAAACGCAGCAGAGGTCTGTACACTGTCAAAGCCAAGGATGCATTCAACAAGGGAATGAAGACGTCGCTGGAACCTGGGAGTAGACTTATTACATCTTAATGTAGGACTCTTTAAAGAGGTGCGTTGTCAGGTCTTTCCTAAATTGGAGCATGGTTGAGGAAGTTGTGGAATTGAAGAAAATAGACTGACGCAGGCGAAAGCTGTGAACAAGAGATTTATTAACAGCTCGTAAGTGACTTAAGAGAAAGACCCCAGCCACAGCTGACAGGCTGTGTTGCCTGCTGTCGTACCTCTCACCAGGCGCTCCGCTTAGAACGTTGCTTGCCTTGACATTCCAGCTGATGTCACAGTGGCGTGTTCCATAGCGGTGACGGGGGAGGCGAGAGACAATAGAGTGGTTGTCAATTCCCCCTGTGTAGGGTGATACCACACATCCCCCTTCCCTGCACAAAACAAGGAAAACAGTACATAGGGAAAAACATTACAACATGCGTTGGTGACTATTCAGTAACATATTGCTCCAGGTACCTAGGCCGACTAACCACCCTTTGGTTGGCCCTGCGGGTAGGGTAGGGTTCCCCAGTACGCCCATTCATGGATGTGTTGCCCTCTCTCTGGGGATTTACTACTCTTTTGCCCTCAATGCCTTTGCCCTCTTCAGGGAAGCGACACCTTACTACTCTTCCTAGATTCCAAATCTTCCCCTCTTGAGTTTTTACAGTTTTTTTTTTATCAGTTTGACAATCCTTGTGGGTTTAGTAAACTCGGACCAGCTTGCCTTGCCAGTGGGTGCCCTGATTTTTACTGCGTCTCCCACTTGGAATCTTACATCTCTTACCGAGTGCAGCTTGTCATACCTGTCTTTCCTGTCTAACATGGCTTTATGCTCCCTGTCAACCCTTTGCGATTCTCTTGAGTGTCCAGTCCACCCTTTATGCCATCTCATCCACCCCGGCGAAAGTTTAGTGTTGGGTTTTCTTGCCCGGAGTAGTTCGAATGGAGCAATGCCGGTTGTCTGGTGAGGGGTCAGTCGGTCAGCTTCTAGGCGCTTCCTTACTTCTTCCTTTTTCCTTCCAATTCAGTCCATTGATTCGTGCCATTTGGATGCTCTCCTTTAAGGTCTTGTTGAACCGCTCAACCA
The DNA here is from genome assembly GCF_964263255.1 of Lissotriton vulgaris. NCBI lineage: Eukaryota > Metazoa > Chordata > Amphibia > Caudata > Salamandridae > Lissotriton > Lissotriton vulgaris. The sequence goes on along the minus strand of NC_141699.1, from coordinate 149,126,727 downwards.
TCCCGTTGGTCTCAGGATGGTATAGAGCGCAGCGCTTGTGTTTAATCCCATTGAGCTCAAGGAAGTCCTTAATTTCTTTGGAGCAGAGTTGCACCCCATTGTCTGTCAACAGGCTCTTGGGTAATCCTTCCCTGAGGAATAATTCTTGTAGGAACTCAATAACCACTTTGGTGGTGATCTCAGACACTATCTTCACATCTGGCCATCTGGAATATAGGTCCACTAGCACCAAAATGTAGGGAGTGCGAACTTCACCCGAAAGCGTGCCCACAATGTCCAGTGCCAAATCTTCCCAGGGCCTCAACGGGGGTGGTCTACATTGCATGGGAGGCGTGTGTTGTTTCAATCAACACCTTGTCGCTGATAGTGCATGATACGCAATCCCTTACTTTCCTCTCAATTACACCGTTCATTGAGGGCCACCAATAGTACCCTCGCTTCCTCTGCTTCGTTTTTGAGATGCCCAGGTGTCCTTCATGGGCCAGATCTACCAGGTACTCCCTCAAGTTTTTTGGAGGTATCAGTCTTGTGCCACGGAACAGGCATTCGTCAAACACGGACAATTCATCCTTGACTATCCAGAACGGGCGTAGGGTCACGTCTTGTTTGTCTTTGTGCTTCCAACTTCCTTTTACCCTCGCGCACACTTCCATCAACTGGTCATCAGCCTTAAGGTCCTCTTTCCAACTTTCTTCCCAAACGGCTCCTTGGGTAATTACACACACTTTTTCCGCTTGTGATTCTTCCTCCTCGTGTTCATTCCCTTCCACCGCTTCCTCTTCCTTCGTTTCTCCCACGAGGCGTGAGAGGCAGTCTGCTGCGAGATTTCTTGTCCCAGGTACATATTCAACGTTGAACGTATACTCCTGTAGATTTACAACCCACCATCTGATTCTACTGGAGATCGCGTCGAGCCCTTTCTTGTTAAACACTTCGACCAGGGGCTTGTGGTCAGTCCTCAGGTTGAACTTGGTTCCCCAGACGAAGTCCCGGAACTTGTTCATGGCCCAGTGCACCGCCAAAGCCTCCTTCTCAATTATGGAGTAGTTGACTTAGGACTTCCTATTGGATCTTGATGCGAAGGCTATGGTTCCTTCACCCCTCTCTCCAACTTGTGTGAGGACTGCCCCAGTCCTCTGGAACTCGCATCTGTTGTCAAGACCGTCTTCCTGTTCTGTACAAATGCTTTTAGGCTTGGGGCTTCCGCAAGTGCTTTCCTCACATATTCGAATTCCTTTTGGCACTGCTCATCCCAGTTGAACACCACATCTTTCTTGAGCAACTGGCGTATGGCATAGGTCCTGCCTGCGAAGTTTTGCACAAACTTGCTGAAGAACTCCAGCATACCCATAAACGATTTTATTTCCTCCTTGGTCTTAGGTGGAACCAGGCTGATCATCGTGTTCTGAAGTTCTGCTTTGGGCTGAATGCTGCCTGGCGTTACTTTGTGTCCTAAGAAGTCCAATTCTTTGCATCGAATCTTGCATTTTTCTCTTTTCACAGTGAGGCCCTGTTCTCTGAATCTCGCCAGCACCTGTCTCAGTCTTGCATCGTGTTGTCCATTGTCCGCGCCGAAGACCAGTACATCGTCCTGATAGCATAGTACCCCAGGAATGCCTCGAAGAATGCTCCAGATGAGTCTTTGGAATACCGCTGCGGCCGAGACCAGACCGAACGGCATTCTTGTAAATTTGAAGGCTCCCATTGGTGTGACGAACGCTGTGAGTACCTGTGAGTCCTCATGAAGCCTGATCTGGAAGTATGCCGATGTCAAATCTAGCGTTGAGAATACTGTCGCTCCTTCCAGCAGGCTCATCAGCTGCATGATGTTGGTTAGCGGGAATTTGTCGACCACCATCTCTTTGTTCAGTGCTCTAAGGTCGATGCATAGACGGACAGACCCATCTTTTTTCATAGCTGTGACGATCGGCGCCAGCCACTCCGTCGCCTCCACCGGTTCAATTACTCCTTGGTTGCATAGTTTCTCCAGTTCTGTCCTGAGCGCCTCTTGGATAGCTATTAGGAGGTTTCTTACTTTTGCTACTACTGGCACCGCATGCTCCTTCAGTTTTATTTTGTGAGAATAGTTTTTTAGACACCCTAATTCCCCACTGAACACTTCCTTGAACTCTTCCGCGATTCCCCCTAATTCCACACCTACTTCTTGCACAAGAATCTGAGGGGTTTTGTTGGGGTTGAGGTATACCCCATATTCTTTTTGCGCGTGCCATCCCAGTATGTTGTCCCCCTCTAGGGATACATAAACCTTAAAAACTGTTAATCTGTCTTTGTAGCCTCGGGTGCCCCAAAAATACCCTTTCATATTGATAGGTTTGCCACCACAGCCCCCTGGTCTGACGTCCATTTTGCTCAACTTGAGCTTTCCTTTTGCCATTCTTTCAAATTCCTTGGCATTAATGACTGTTATCTTTGAAAATGAGTCAAACATAGCCTCCAACCCTGTCTCTTCAACCTTTATAATGTCTTTCGGGTTGCTAATTTGTCCACTCCGTTCCTGCAGGACTATCTCATCACACCCCCATGCAGTGTTATCCTTCCCTTGCTTCTTATACCCCTGACCACCCCTGCAGTTTTGCCTGAAATGACCCTTTCTGCCACACTTGTTGCATGTGTATTTCAATGCAGGACAATCTTTGTCATTCGCCATATGTCCTTGCTTGCCACATCTATAGCAATTGCCCTTGAAGCTCTATCCTCCTTTGCGCTCCTTCTGTTCTTTTTATACATTTTTCTGCAGTTTCACCGCTAATACACCTTCACTTTCTGCCACTACTTCGCTCACATTCACCTTGCTTTCGCTGACCTTGCTCTCTTTGTCTTGTTTGATTTCGCTAACACACTGCATCATATGTTCTACTTGCTTGGCTATTATGAGTACCTCCCTCAGTGGTGGGTCGTCTTTTAACCACAACTCCTCACGCACCCGCTCAGTCTTGCATGTTAACACAAATTGTTCTCTGATTCTTTCCTCACACGCACTTCCAAACTTGCATGTGGCAGCCAGTTTGCGTAACTCTGATACAAAATCCTCAATCGATTCCCCTTCCTTTTGCCCTCTTTTACCAAAATGGTACAGTTCCATAATAGTGCTAGTTTTAGGAAGGTAATGTAGATCTAGTTTTTTAAGACTAATTTCGAATTCATTCAATCCTCTTGCTTCATGTGCACTCAACTCTGGGAGGTGTTCTAACACTTCTTCCCTTTCCGCCCCCTTATAGTATGACAACAACGCTACTTTCCTTTCTAACCCTAAATTGGGCCCACACAAAACGGCATAGTTCAGGAAGAACTTCTTCCATTTCTTCCACTGTATGGCGGGTTCCCCTGGGCTAGTTAAAAAGAACGGTGGGGGTGTTACGTTTTGCATAGTTTCCCCACTATCCTTGGGTTGCTGACACACCTATAGTTACACGTTAGACTTGCCAATGAAGAAAATTAAATAAAAATATTTTCCCTGAGAAACAGGTAACACTTAGAGAATATGCTGTGAGATAGGACCCTAAATTGCCTTCTTCCTTATTCCTCACGTAAATTGATCTCCACGCACATTTTTATGCTGCAGTAGGGAACGCTACCTTCATCAAGATGTACAATATGTTAGCCCCTTTTTTTTTTAAAACGCTATTGGTGTACATTTCTACTGACCTACTATGAATGGTACAATACTGGGAGGGTGAAGATGGAAAAGTGGAACGAAAAAAAAATAGTCCTTGGGTCACCTACACAAAAGAAAGTGGTCTTAGATCTTATACGCAGAATACCAGTGCAATCAATCAAACAATACAATATTTAGCTTGTCCAAAGGCCGTTCACACTGCAGCAAAGAAACAACACGTGCCTATTTCCCTCGTGCCCACTAGATGGCGCTGTACGTTAGGAATTCACTCTCTTCAAAGACTCTCACGGTTGAATGCCCATCAGTTATTCCTCATACTCATTCCTCGTTGAGAGTTTGTGCCCTGGTTCGCGCTCACTTCCGCGCAGTGCCACACGCTTAATACAGACACTGCCTTGCGCTTATATATAGTTCGCCTTCGCGCATTTCAGGATTCACTCAGCAGTGTCTTCCTAGCCGGCTAGTATTCCGAGTCTCCAAACCTTCTTTCTTGACACTCTGAGACCCTCACAGGCAGCTTGTCTGGAATTAATATGCTGCTGTCATTGCACAATCTCAACTATCCCTGCTTCTCATGCCATCAATGTTGGGGCAATGTTTGTACTATTATGGCACATCCGCAACTGAGAATACGATTTTGTCACTCTAAGTCCCCACGCAGCAAATTCACGCTAAGATACTTGCCTGTTTTGATTACTTAAGTCTCTTCTATTTCCGTTTCATCATCAGCAGTGTTACTCTTCAGGCTGTTCACTCCTTAACAACATTCGCTAGCCTTGCGTGTTTCACTTAACTTCGATGCTTCATCTGTCCTTCCGAGTCCTGGCACGCTGTTTATCTTTCGCGTGTTGGGGTCAACTCTTCAATAATCATCCGTTAGTCCTCGTCGCCAGTGTGGCATTGAAGAAAATAGGCTGACGCAGGCGAAAGCTGTGAACAAGGGATTTATTAACAGCTAGTAAGTGACTTAAGAGAAAGACCCCAGCCACAGCTGACAGGCTGTGTCGCCTGCCGTCGTCCCTCTCACCAGGCGCTCCGCTTAGAACGTTGCTTGCCGTGACATTCCAGCTGATGTCACAGTGGCGCGTTCTATAGCGGTGACGGGGGAGGCGTGAGACAATAGAGTGGTTGCCAATTCCCCCTGTGTAGGGAGATATTTATTTATTTATTTAAGTTCTTGTATAGCATAGGAATCGACCCAGAGGGTATCTCCGCGCTTATGGTCTTCCAAGGTGCCAGATCAGAAACATAATCATAGAGAGGCCAAGATCTTATATGGCTGCAAACAGATGAGTTTTTAGAGCTTTCTTAAAGGCCTGTATGTTAGTAATTTGTCTTAAGGCAAGGGGCAAATTGTTCCACAGAATGGGGCCCTTGTAGGACAGGGCACGGCCCCCTTGTCTTGCCTTCTTTATCCGAGGGACTTGTAACAATAATAGGTTACTAGAACGCAATGAACGAGTAGGGATATACAGCTGAAATAGTTCAGCCAGATATTTAGGGCCGAGTCCCTGAAGGCATCTATGAATTATACAGCACACTTTAAACTCGATTCGCAGGCGAATGGGCAACCAGTGGAGTTTATACAAAAGAGGGCGTGAAGAGGACCTAGGAGGGGCGTCCAGAATTAATCTGGCCGCAGTATTATGGACTACCTGCAAACGACTCAACTGCTCCTCGTTGGCAGAGAGTAATAGTCTGTTGCAGTAGTCCAATCTACTGACGACCAGTGTCTGGACCAATGTTTTCCTGTAGCAGTCGTCCAGGAGCGTGAACACGCGTCTCAGGAGCCCAATGGTCCTGAAACAGGTTCCCGCCACCAGACTCACATGTTCCTTTAGTAACAGCGCCTGATCTAGCCGTACCCCCAGATTTTTCACTGTCTGCTTAGGGAGAGGAGCAGATCGTAAATCCGGGGGCCACCACTCAGGTGACCACAAGAGAGGGGCTTTGTCAGGACTCCAAGAATGCAAATTGGTTTGATAGCGCAGGGAGAACTCAAGAATAATGAAACCCATGCTATTAAAATGGGCTGGTCAGAGCTAACTCGAAGATGGCGCCTGAATAAGTCGCCAGACTCGGGTTGTTGTTGACGTTCTAGTCCCAGCTGCGCGCGCTACAGAATCCTGGTGAGGCGCGCGCTGCTTGTGAACTGCGAACTTCACCGAGGATCCGACCGTGTCGAGTAGCATTATCTGTAGTGTCCCAGTATTTCACAGTTAGAGTTTTTAGTTAGGGTATTCCCGCCTACAATTCACAAGCGAAGCGGAAACAGAGTGTTAGTAATCATTACCGGCAGTAAAGGAGTCTTTGGAGAGCAGCGTCTCCGTGTCGTGAGGAGACTCGAGTCGCTTAAAGGCAGTTCAACTCAGAAGTCATTGGGAGCTCCCTGGAAGCGAAGGAAAACTGAGCTAAGTGACGAAAATAAAATACTGTCAAGAGAAACGCCAACTCAAATGTATTTGAATGAAATGTCAGTATTTACTTAATCAGCCAATTCATGTTCAGTCAGGAAAACATGCAGAGAAGAATTCAGCCATAGAAAAAGAGGAAGAACAGTACATGTATTCAGAAATGTTATTGACAACACGTTGTACATAGTCAGTGGGAAAAGAGAAAAATATTTACCAAGGTCAGAAGCCATCTATGGTCAGCAAGCCAAACGAACTGAACCCAAGGGCAAGACCTGAAAAGATAAAAGAGGAATTAAAAAGGATCATTACCAATAGGAAAAAATCTAAGAAAACACAGTAAGTGAATAATAGTTAGACAAAATATAAATAGAGAGTTAATAAGGGAGTAAGGCTTTAATAAAAGAATGTAAATATATTACAGGTGTGCAAGACAAGAACACTACAAGAATAATGCAGAGAGCAAAGAGCATAAGAGAAGGAATTAACAAGAAAAAAGAAAAGTAAGTGAGATACTAAAGGGAGAAGTTCAAGGAAGGTAGAAGGAAAGATAGTGTTTTAAAATGTGTTTTCTAAATTTACAGAAGGAAGTCTCCAGCCTAGAACAACAGCACACATAAAAGCCGCCAAATAGAAATAGAAGAGAAGCTGAGTTCTGGAAGTCATAGGGTAAGGTGCCGAGAGATAAAAGTTTTAAAGAGAAGTAGGGAAGAGCAGCGTAGAAGTAGATTCATGTTGGTATAATTCTTGCCCACAGGTTTTTTCAACCAAGTGGAAGTCTGCAGGACGGACTACAGAAGAAACCCACAAGGACAGTCTCTTCTCTCTTTTGTTATTTTATCCAATTTCCCCCTTCCCCCAGGATAGCCTCTCTAGAGACTTGTAACATCAAGCTCTAGGTTGCTGTTTGGGTGGATTTGGGAATTAGCATCTCTGTTCCTGTGTAGTAAGAATCTGTTAAGGAGTCTGACAGAGTGAAGTGCCCAAGTTGCATTTTACACCCGAACAGAGATGGCAGAGGGAATAGATTTGCAAGGTTTAGGAACCATTTTAGATACCATACAAAAGGAGTTGAGTGCAGTCCGGGAGGAGAACCAGAACCTTAGAATGGAGATAGTTAACTCAAGAAAAGAGACCGCAGAATTGGCACAAAGGGTTAGACAACCTTTTGGTCCTGGGTCAGACACTCAAGCTCCATTATTAGAAGGGATAAATAGAACAACTACTCAGGTGATTCATTCCTTATCACCCGTCATTCCTTTAGCAGCCCCAGAACGCTTTAGTGGGGATCCACAAAAGGCCCAGATATTCATTACCCAATGTTCGTTGCATTTCCTGTGCCCATTTTCCCAGATGCGCAGTCTAGAGTTGCCTTTGTGTTGTCATACCTAAGTGGGGATGCAGCTTCTTGGTCTTTGCCTTTGATTACAAAGAATGATCCAATATTGTGAAATTATGAGAACTTTAAGGAAGAGTTTCTTCGCATATTCGATAGAAGGCGGATATCCCAAGCTGTCGACAATGAGTTGCTTGATTTGAAACAGGGGAATCGTGATGTGGTCTCTTATTTGGCTCAATTCAATAAGCTTGAGGTGGAAACCAACTGGCCAGAGAGTAGGAGTGCAGCAGTATTTTATCGTGGATTGAAGGACGAATTAAAAGATGTGCTGGCTGGAATACCAAACAGGCCTACAGAAATCTCCGCATTGGTAGACTTAGTCTTGGAAATCGATTTTCGTCAAGAGGAAAGAAAAGGTGAAAAGAAGAAAGATTTCAGAGCGGTAGTTCCAAGATTTGATCGAGTCAGACCGGAAGGAGGACGAAGTTATGAAGGACCACAGGGTGTAGAACCTATGCAGATTGGAACAATACGAGGTCCTCTCTCTAAAGAAGAGAAGGAAAAACGAAGAGCCAGCAATCTTTGTATGTACTGTGGATCTGGAGGCCATTTTGTACGAAATTGTCCAAAGAAACCCAAGGTGAGTTTCTAGCGGAAGGAAAACTAACAGCACCATCTGTTTGAGGAGTTGGACAGGTGGATGCGATTTTGGACCAGACTCCAAGAGAACATAGAGTGGCTAATACCCTGCGTCCGCAGCTCCACATCTAATTTTATCCATGGAAATCAGATTCCGGCACGTAACACGGATGGAAGTCTCAGTAATGATAGACTCAAGAGCCATCGGGAATTTTTGCGATCTGAAATTTGCGTGCAGAGTGGGAATCAAGGCCATCAAGAAGTTAAGAAGCGAGCCCGTTAGAGCAGTGGATGGCACAAATTTATCTTCGGGTCCGATAGTCAGCCACACAGAGCTAATACATCTAATCTCTAATGACGGACATGAAGAGAAAATCCAGTTTAACTTAATTGATGCCCCCCAATTCCAATTGATTCTTGGACTTCCCTGGATCACCGAACATAATCCGAGCATTAGCTGGAGTACTAGGACGATTGAAATGGAGTAGAGTTATTGTTTGGAAAATTGTTTTGGAGATCAAAAAACAGAACAAGAGGTAAATCCTGCGGACATGTTATGTCAGACCGGAGGGTCCATCTGTGCGATCCATGTACAAGAAATACCGGAGGAATACCAAGATTTTGAAGATGTCTTCAACGAAGTGGAGGCTGAGCAACTACCACCACACAGACCATACGATTGTAAGATTGAGTTGGAACCGGGTTCGAATTTGCCTTGTAGTCGAGTATATGCCCTTACAGAGAAAGATCATCATCATCTAAGGGAATATTTGGAGAAATACTTAGCAAATGGTTTCATCCGCCCCTCGCAGTCCTCAGTCTCTTCGCCTCTATTTTTTGTGCCTAAGAAGGAAGGAGATTTGAGGACTTGTATCGACTACAGAGTGATCAATAAAATCACAAAGAAAAAACGTTACCCATTACCACTGATATCAGTTTTGCTAGACCAAGTAAAAGGAGCAAAAATCTACACCAAATTGGACTTGAGAGGAGCATATCATCTGGTGAGAATGAAAGAGGGTGATGAATGGAAGACTGCTTTCAGGACGAGATTCGGCCTATTTGAATATCAGGTTATGCCCTATGGTTTATGCAACGCACCTGCAGCCTTTCAGCATTTCATAAACGATGTACTGAAGGAATTCATCGATCAGTGTGCCATCGTGTACATCGACGACATCCTTATATACTCTGTGGATGAAGAAAACCATCAGGATCAGGTTAGAGGGGTCTTGCAAAAGCTAAGAGAAAACAAACTGTTTGTAAAGCTAGAAAAATGCGCTTTCAGTGTATCCCAAGTCGAATTTTGGGGTTTTGTAATTTCCCCACTGGGATACTAATGGACCGAAAAAAGATCGAAGCTGTAACAAATTGGAAGTCCCCAGAGAGTGTCAAGGAGGTACAAAGTTTTATTGGCTTTGCCAATTCCTACCGGAGATTCATTAGTGAGTTTTCGCATAAGATTTTGCCACTCACCCGACTGTTGAAGAAAGGGGTCAAATTTGAATGGACAACTAATGCAGAAGAAGCCTTCCAATCCCTGAAAGAAAGTTTCACTTCTGCACCAATTCTACAACATGTAGACCCAACCGAACCTTTTTACGTGGAGACTGATGCCTCTGATCAAGCAGTGGGAGGAGTCTTATCTCGGCGAAGTAAGTTAACTGGGCAGCTACATCCAGTGGCTTATAGATCTAGGAAATTAAACCCGGCGGAAGTTAACTGTACAATCACAGAGAAAGAGTTATTGGCTATAAAAGACGCATTCAAGGATTGGAGGCATCACCTGATGGGAGCACAGCATCATGTCACTGTATACACGGATCATAGAAATTTGAAATTTTTGAAAACGGCTAGAACCTTGACCCCAAGACAATCACAATGGTCACTATATTTTGCTGATTATGACTTCGTCATCACCTATCGACCCGGGGCCCAGAACGGAAAAGCAGACGCCTTATCCAGAATTGACACTGAGAATCAAAAGATGCCAATAAGAGACCAGGCAATTATTCCAAGTGAAAGAATCATTGGAGCAATCACTTCAGTTGATATGGAACAGAGCATCTCGGAAGCAATGAATGAAAAGGCCATGGAAAATTGGGCAAAAAAGGAAGGAGGAGAGATTCGTAATCAATTGCCCTACTATCAAGGAGCCCTGTATATTCCCACCAAAGAATTACAGCAACAGATTATGAAGGAATGCCATGATGTGAAATTGGCTGGACATAAGGGTGAGGCAAATACAAAGGAACTGATCCAGCGACACTATTGGTGGCCAGAAATGTCTAAAAATATTGAGCAGTACGTTAAGACTTGCGAGATTTGCGCTCAGGGAAAATCTGAAAGAAGGCCCCTAAAGTGTTGCTTATGCCCTTGCCCACTCCACCCTATCCCTGGCATACTGTCACACTGGACCTCATTACAGATTTGCCCCTGAGTCAGGGTTATAACACCATATTAGTAGTGGTAGATTCTTTTTCTAAAATGGCTCGCTTTACAGCTCTGAAGGGAGTACCGACAGCTAAACAGTTGGCGGCTCATTTCAGCGCTCAGATAGTGAAGATCCACTGAATCCCAAAGCTAGTGATAACTGACAGGGGCCCACAGTTCATATCACATTTTTGGAAATCATTCATGGAGGGCTTGGGTACTGAAGTCCGGTTTTCCACCAGTTATCATCCAGAGACTGACGGTCAAACCGAGAGGGTGAATCAAGAACTAGAACAGTACTTGAGATTGTTTCTTTTGAAACAAGAAGGAAATTGGTCAGACTGTCTCTGGGCTGCAGAGTTTGCCCATAACAATGCAAAAAATGTTTCCACTGGGTTTTCCCCTTTCTTAATGAATTATGGTAGGCATCCAAACTCAACCCTCAGACAAGTTAAAATCTTAATCCCAGCGGTAGAGTAGGTTGTGACACAATTAGAACAAGTACATAAGAATGCAATCGAGAATCTCAAAAAAGCTAAGGAAAAATATAAGGTCTATGCAGACAAAAAGAGACGTGTAGAGCCTCTGTTGGAAAAAGTTTGGTTAAGTACCAAAAATCTGAGACTAAAAGGAAATCGAAAGTTTCAACCGTGGTTTATTGGTCCGTATCAGGTAGAAGAAAAGATAAACCCGGTGACTTCACCGAATCCAATTACCATCCAAGTTGAAGATCCATCCAGTTTTCCACATATCCTTGTTAAAAAAGGCCCCAGAGAACTTGCGAAAAGACTTACCACCGAGACCTCTACAACTAGAGACTGGTACCGAGTTTGAAGTCAAAGAAATCCTCGACTCAAAAAGATTAAGAGGGAAGTTACAATACCTAATAGACTGGAAAGGTTATGGGCTTGAGGAAAGATCTTGGGAACGAGATGAAGATGTTCACGCTCCAAGACTGGTTAAGGCCTTTCATCGATGGTTCCCGACCAAACCTCGGAGGGGAGAGTCTACCTTGTTGGAGGGTACTGTCAGGACTCCAAGAATGCAAATTGGTTTGATAGCGCAGGGAGAACTCAAGAATAATGAAACCCATGCTAATAAAATGGGCTGGTCAGAGCTCACTCGAAGATGGCGCCTGAATAGGTCACCAGACTCGGGTTGTTGTTGACGTACTAGTCCCAGCTGCGCGCGCTACAGAATCCTGGTGAGGCGCGCGCTGCTTGTGAACTGCGCACTTCACCGAGGATCCGACCGTGTCGAGTAGCATTATCTGTAGTGTCCCAGTATTTCACAGTTAGAGTTTTTAGTTAGGGTATTCCCGCCTACAAGTCACAAGCGAAGCGGAAACCGAGTGTTAGAAATCATTACCGGCAGTGAAGGAGTCTGTAGAGAGCAGCGTCTCCGTGTCGTGAGGAGACTCGAGTCGCTTAAAGGCAGTTCAACTCAGAAGTCATTGGGAGCTCCCTGGAAGCGAAGGAAAACAGAGCTAAGTGACGAAAATAAAATACTGTCAAGAGAAACGCCAACTCAAATGTATTTGAATAAAATGTCAGTATTTACTTAATCAGCCAATTAATGTTCAGTCAGGAAAACAAGCAAAGAAGAATTCTGCCATAGAAAAAGAGGAAGAACAGTACATATATTCAGAAATGTTATTGACAACACGTTGTACATAGTCAGTGGGAAAAGAGAAAAATATTTACCAAGGTCAGAAGCCATCTATGGTCAGCAAGCCAAACGAACTGAACCCAAGGGCAAGACCTGAAAAGATAAAAGAGGAATTAAAAAGGATCATTACCAATAGGAAAAAATCTAAGAAAACACAGTAAGTGAATAATAGTTAGACAAAATATAAATAGAGAGTTAATAAGGGAGTAAGGCTTTAATAAAAGAATGTAAATATATTACACATGTGCAAGACAAGAACACTACAAGAATAAGGCAGAGAGCAAAGAGCATAAGAGAAGGAATTAAAATAAAAAAGAAAAGTAAGTGAGATACTAAAGGGAGAAGTTCAAGGAAGGTAGAAGGAAAGATAGTGTTTTAAAAGGTGTTTTCTAAATTTACAGAAGGAAGTCTCCAGCCTAGAACAACAGCACACATAAAAGAGCGCCAAATAGAAATAGAAGAGAAGCTGAGTTCTGGAAGTCATAGGGTAAGGTGCCGAGAGATAAAAGGTTTAAAGAGAAGTAGGGAAGAGCAGCGTAGAAGTAGCTTCATGTTGGTATAATTCTTGCTCACAGGTTTTTTCGACCAAGTAGAAGTCTGCAGGACGGACTACAGAAGAAACCCACCAGGACAGTCTCTTCTCTCTTTTGTTATTTTATCCAATTTCCCCCTTCCCCCAGGATAGCCTCTCTAGAGACTTGTAACATCAAGCTCTAGGTTGCTGTTTGGGTGGATTTGGGTATTAACATCTCTGTTCCTGTGTAGTAAGAATCTGTTAAGGAGTCTGACAGGCTTCTCCAAAAAGCACGACCTCCGTCTTGCTTACATTGCATTGCAAGCAATTGGAGGCCACCCAGTCAGATACTGCTCTCATACAGGTGGCAAATGCCTGTTTAGTTGCCGGTGTCAGGGAATGGAAGGGAAACAAAAGCTGAGTATCGTCAGTGTACGATATTGGAGTGAACCCATATTCTCTCACAAAATCCGCCAAGGGGGCCACATACACGTTGAAAAGTGTGGGGCTTAGGCATGAGCCCTGTGGAACCCCCTTAGTGAGCTCCCTAGAGATTGATTGATGGGAGCCCAGCCTGACGGTTTGAGACCGACCCAAGAGAAAGCTTTTTAGCCAGGCCAGAGCCGAACCGCCTATCTCCACCTTCCGCAGATGACCGAGAAGAATGTTATGCGAAACCGTATCAAAGGCAGCGGACAAATCCAACAGCACCAAGATCATGGAGCCTCCTCTATCCTGTGCCATCCTGATGGTATTGGTCACGGAGAGGAGGGCCGACTCAGTGCTGTGGTTGGGTCTGAACCCAGATTGAGAATGGTCCAGACCACCCGCTGCCTCGATAAACTTGGATAGATGGATATTCACATGTTTCTTGGTCTTTCTTGCTGATATGAGGAAGTAGAGAAATAGGACGGATATTGGAAAGGTCCGACCAAGCCAAGGCTGCATTCTTTCGAATAGGGTTCACTACCGCTCTCTTCCATTCGCCTGGCACATGACCTTCTCTAAGGGACAGATTGATCACAGTTTGAATTCCAGGTAAGAGCAGATTCCCTATAGAGCCCACCATCTTTGATACCACAGAAGTCTTGCTGGATACAGGGATGTTGTTGCAAATCTTAGATTTATAGCTAGAAAAGGTATGTTTTGTTTTTCCTTTGTTGCACTTTTTGCCTTCTATCTGATGGTGTCATGGTGGCAGGTGTTCCGGAAGCCACTGGAGATGGTGAACTAGTTAGCCAGATATGCCGATTGCCAGCAAGAAGAGCTAATGGGGTTGAAATCATAATGGGAGTTATCTGGTCATATTTCTTAAGTCCTGAATGGGATGTGCTGCAGCGTTAAAGATTTCCTTAATGGGAACATTGTGTAGTCTGAAAACTACAATTTTATAAGGCAAGGTCCAGGACTGGAAAACGTGTTTCCTAACACATGTATTGTAGTATCACCCAACTGATGAGTGCTGCCAAATTTCCAGATCCATCCGTGACTAGCGGCTCCAGTCCAGGCTTTTTTCTCTTTAAGTAGGAGGCCCTTAAAGGAAACTGTGTGGATTTTGGTAGGCCATGGATCAGGGCATTGTTTTCAATGTGCCCATTGCTGGGGTGGGTGTCCTGGACAACATCTGTATGTCAGGACGAGGCGGTTCAGGACCTTCAATGGAGAATGAAGATTCCATCCTGACTTGCAGCAAGCCATTCTCCCTAGCCCATCCAGAGCATACAGTGTTGACGGATGTGTCCACTCTTGGCTGCAGAGGTCAACTACATGAGGTGCAGATCAGAGGCCTCCTGTGTCTATTAGAACAGAGGCCCCTCATCAATCTTCTGAAGCTACCTTTCTGTCTTCAATCAATGGAGACCGTGTGCAACATTTGACTGATAACATGACCCCATATTGTACTGCAGCAAATAGTGTGGTGGTGATCATTTGTGCTATATATCGAGATGCTGAGGCTCTTGAACTAGCTAGACCTTCATGGAATTGTTCTAACGGTCAGCCCTGCCAGTAGGGTGGCTTGAAAGGCCATGACGAATAAGCTTAGCATTTACCATCTAGCTGTCCATGAGTGACGTCTGCAAGTGGAGGTGTTAAAGGTGTATTCGCACAGTAGGACATTCCTTTGGTAGATATTTTTGCAACCTCCAAGAGTGGTCCTTGTCAAGGTTCCCTGGGAGATGGTTTTTGCCTGCCATGAGATTCCAGTATCTTGTGTGCATTTCTGCCTCTGCTGCCCCTGGTTGTAAAGAAGGTCAGGGGCTGGGCTCTATTCATCCTGCTAGCCCCCTGACAGGGCTTGTGCGGTCTGTACGCAGACCTGCAGACTATGGTCATCTGCCCCCTGCTGTGTCTACCTCTTCCAGAGGACATCCTGTCTCACCAACATGCCAGGGTTCAACATCCAACCCTCCCTAACCTACACCTCCATTGCATGGAGATTGAGCTGAACAAACTGAGCGGATCCGATCCACAAAGTCAACCTATTCTAGAGGTCAAGCAAAATTTGTGGGCAGGTGCCAGTAAAGTCTGGACAATCTGCTGCAGCCTTAACTTTCTGAAGTTCCTATGTTTGTCCTGCCTTTGGCCCAGAAAGTCTTTGCCATGGGCATCATTAAAGGTTATTTGACGGCTTGCTCAGTTGCTATATTTCCCTGATCAATCATCCTTTTTTAAGTCACCAGTTGTGATGTGTTTTTTTTAAAGGACTTACATATATTTCCGCCTGCGTTTTTTTGTTATGCTGCAGTATTTTGATTCTTACTTTCTTATAGTGCATGCCTTTCAAGTGTATACACAGCTGTTCTTTTTAGGATGCTGACTTTTAAATCTCATGTCAGCGAATTGCAGCTGCTGTCAGTGCAACCACCATATGCCACATTCATTCCGGGTAAGCTGGTGCTTCGTACTCTGGTATCATTTCTGACAACAGTGGTGTTGCCTTACTATATTGTTCAGTCCATCATGCTCCCACATTCTTATCACTGCTAGATCCATCTAAGGAAAAGAAGGGGGGGTTCACCAATTGGAGCCAAGAGAGCCCATAGGCTCTTTTGTCAACTGAACTAAAGAGCACCTAACCCTTTAGGGGTTCGTAGGTGATGCTAAAAATTAAATGCCAATCCAGAAACAAACCTTATCCAGATGGATTGTATTTTGCATACAAATGTATTATGCCATGGACGAAAGGCGCCTCCTGATGGCTTTTGAGCTCTGTCTTCCAGAACTAAGTCCACTACTCCAGTCTTGGCCTGAGGTGTTCTGGTGCTGGATGTCTGCCAGGCACCTGCATGGGTGTCTGTCCACACCGTCACCAGGCGTTACGACTTTGATTCTCAAGTCTGCTGACGGGGTGTTTTGCCTGCTCGGTCCTGCAAGATCTCCTGGTGTGTAGTCTGCTCATCAGATCTTCTACCTTTTGAGAGGAATATGAGGAAGTATCCATCAGAAGAACAAGTTACTTACCTATAGTTACGCTGTTGCTGGTGGGCACTGTAACTATAGATTCTTTACTGACACCCCCTTCTCCCCATTCTGTGGAGTGGACTTCTTGGTATTAATGAGGTTCCATGTTAGATTTTGAAAACTGTAATGGTTTTCAGTCTTTTACTTATGTTACACATCTAAGGGCATGAATGATGTGTTGCAAACTGGCATCAGCACACAGGGATGGTGCCGAAATATGGCTCTACACTATCCGTTCTAGGGGCAGGATGAGGCCACTGCGATGTCCAATGGCGCCGCATACCAGCACAGGAGCAATTACTCTAAATGTTTCCATATCTAGTCTGGTGCCTGGGGAGATTCAGAACGTGAGAAATTTGCAGTTAGATTGAGTATCCACAAGTAAGTGCGTTTCCAAAGTTTATTTATGCCTCTTAGAGTTTGTGGGGGTAAAAAAGGTGTGAAAGCTGTATAGTTCTAAAACGTAAATAAAATTCCGAATCTATCGAGGGGTTATTTGTGGAGATTGCTTAAGGGTTTTCCAAAGAATCTAATTGTATAAATAAAACATAATAGTGAAATTAAGTAAACAATGTTTTCCTCTTAGTTTTTGTAGTGAAGGCAGTTAAAGTAAAATATTATTGTAACGTCCAGGAGACCCTTCTTGGCGCAGAGGTATATAGATGTTTTGTTGTGTTTCGACCATGCATCGATTTATAAGGTACAATCTAATGTGTAAAAAATTGGTATGAAGGAAAAGGTATGAAATTGTTAAATGTGGTCAAGAATCTGAGTTCATGGAAATAGGTGTTATGTACTGCTCTGAATTTGGGCTTACCCATAGTTTCTGATCTTTTTGAGGATGTTTAACACAGTGTGTTCTTTTATACACATTGACTTACATTTGGTAGTCAAAAATGTGCAGATTTGGGGGGGCGTGGCTAAGCAGGCCATCATGGCGGACGTGTGCTAGATGGCTCCATCCAGCCCAGCACTGATCCGGCGATTATCCTGCTCCCTCGGATGCTTCAGCGGTCCTTGAGGGGATATCCTTGCCCTGGAAGCCGGCTGAGTTAGTCCGGTGCCCCGGCGGATTGGCTGCGGTGCCGTTGGACGGAGGTGGCTGGCCCGGCGTGCTGCGGCCTGGCGAAAGTCCGGGAAGCCGTGACTTGGCGTGCCCGGGGCTATGCGGCTGACGGCGGTGGGCCTCTGCACAGAGAAGGCTCTCCGACCGGAACCGGGACTGTGGGCAGAATAGACGTGCCCCAGGACGACATTGGCTGTGGGCCCCCCGGTGAGGAGACGACAGGGGGAGTACTCCAACCTACTTGCCGGGTTGCCCCCGGCATTGCTGCGGTGCGGGTGGCTGCCCAGTGCCCCGCTGCCTGGGGCATCGCATTGGTGGTGGCGGCGACTGGAGAGATGTGAGGGACTCCATTTGGCCCCCTTGGGGAGTACCCCTCTCGCCGTGAAAACTGCATCATGCTCATCGGGAGACCGGCGATCGGGCCGGGCCGCGTGGGGAGTGCAGCGGCGCAGTTGGTGAGACTGAAGGCGGCGGTCGGTGGTCGTCGCACCGGGGCCCGCTGGGGGTGGCCTGCCCTCCTTGGGGCCGTGACTGGCCTTGAAGCGGCCCTACACGGTGGACACTGTTTGCCCCTCCCCCTGCTCCATCAGCGGCTTTGTCGTGGTTCGACGATCTGGGCCCCCCCCCCCCCGTATTTTGGAAGGCAGACTGGACGGTTGGCCTGGGGGTGTGGGGCTTTCCATCCCCACAAGGAGATCGGCGGCCGGGTCACACAGGGGGAGTAGTGGAGCGGCGATTGCAGACCGGGCATTGGGAGGACCGTGTGGCAGCTGGAGGGGGCCCGAGCCTGCGCTACGGCCTGATTGGCGACTTGGCCTTGGCAGTGAGGGGCGAATTGCCACAAACCTGTGCCCATTGACTTTGGCCCTGCCCACGCTGATTTCGGTCCACCGGGCCTCGGCTTAGCCCGACACTTGCCGGCCTCCTGCTGAGGGCGATTCACCTGCGGACACTAGTGGCGGTACACCCTGTGGGGCCCCACGGGACGATACGGCTGGCGGACTCCCCCCTTGCGGGGGTGGGGGGGGGCTGTGAGGAGTGCATCGCCATGACTAGAGGTAAGGGGAGCAATGGCCCTACTACACACGGGCCCATTGATAAGTTCACGGGCCCCGGGGCAGCGAGTGGTACTACTGGACATTCACAGGAGGGCCCGCCGGACAATGGGACGCTTCTGGCCGCCATAACCCAATCCAGGGACATGCTTGATGCCAAGATTGGTGCGGTTGGGACGGATGTGATGTTGCTGCGGCAGGACCTGCGGAACGCAGTATCCCGCATAACGGAAGTGGAAACGAGGGTGTCGGGGGTAGAGGACGACGTGGTGTCCCTCAAGCAGAAGGTGGCGAAGTTGCAAAGTACCCAGAAAGGACTGGCACTGTGCGTGGAGTACGCGGAAGGGCGGGCCCGTCGAAACAATCTGCGCTTCGTGGGCTTCCCGGAGGGATGCGAGTCGGGGGGGCATGGAGCGTTTCCTTACGCAGTGTCTCGAGGGCTGGATGCCTCCAGACGCTCTCTCCCGCTTCTTTATCATCAAACGGGCTCTCAGGGCATTAGTGCAGAAGCCACCGGTCGGGGCCCGGCCCCGTCCAGTAATCGCAAGGCTACTGAACTACTTTGACAGGGATGACATCCTGAAACAGGCCAGAGCGGAAGAGCCTCTCATGTTTGACAATGCCCGGATCATGGTGTTCCCTGATTACACACGCTTGGTATAGCAACAGCGCCAGTCGTTCCAGGCAGCTAAGTATGCCCTGTTGTTTCCAACGCGCCTTCGTGTGGTGTTCCAGTCGCTGAGTTTTTTCTTTGACTCTCCGGAAGACGTCTTCAAATGGACGGATGAGACTGTGCGGGTGAGGGCACATACCCCCCCAGGACGGCATTCCGATGCGTCATTGAGTGAAGGGGCGCAGCAGGCTTCACAGAGACAACGCCGGCGGGGCTCTTGGAAGCCCCGATCTCAGAGGCGATCACAATCCTGCAGCTTGGGGGTCGGAGGAGATGCAGCGCCCCAGACACAGAAGATTGGACCCTCAGTCCCGGCTGAAGGAGATAATACTGGTGAACCCTCATAATTGGACCATGTGTACTGTTCTTTGCTGTAAAACTGAGGGAGCCCTGCGTGGGCTCAGACCCTGCAGCTCTCACGCCTGTAGGTAACAAGAGGAACTGTTATGGGTTGTAAGTTAGGGATCCATTGGTGGGAGAGGCCCGGGTCCCCCAGTTGGAGGCCTGGCTCCAATCCGACCGCAACAGGTACGTCAATGTTTCATGAGGTATGGGGTGTGGGGTTTGTTGGGTGTTGGGGGGTCTGGTTTGGGGGTTGGATTGCGCTGTCACACCGAGCATCACATGCAGTACCTATACTTTGCTACAACTATCGTTCAGGGCCCACACACAATATGCCCCTAGATGGCTAGTGGGTTGACAACGGTCCAGGGATCCCTGGGCGCCCTTCGGGTGGTGAGCTGGAAGGTTCGTGGGCTCCTAGATAAAATCAAGCGGGCGGTCTTACGACAGGCAAAGCGTGTCGGGCGGATGTTCTCCTTCTGCAGGAAACCCATCTGATGGGTACTAAGGTGCTCTGTCTACAGCGCTATGGTTATCAACAAGTATTTCATGCTGGCTTCACTCAGGGGTCCAGGGGCGTGGCTATCCTCATCCATCGTAGGGTTCCTTATGTACATGCACAACAGTGGCTAGATGGACAGGGGCGCTATGTCTTTGTCAGTGGTATGATTGGGACGGAGCCGGTGGTGTTGGGATGTGTGTATGCCCCCCCTCCTTTGCAGTGGTCACTGGTGGAGCGGTTGTTGGCGTTGTGGTCTAATATGCCAGATGTGGTTTCTGTGGTGGGCGGTGATTGGAACGATGTTATAGACCCCAGTAGGGATAGGTCCAAAACGGGCGGGTTTCGGGGGGGCTCCCAACCCACAAAGCTACAAGCACTGGTGTCCAGTCTGGATTGGGTGGATGTATGGCGCCTTCACCATGGCACCAGGAGGGAGTATACTTTCTTGTCGGCAGTACATGCGTCCTTCTCGAGGATTGACTATGTGTTTGTCCCTATGGGGGTGGTCTCGAGGGTGGTGTTAGCTGTTATTCACCCTAGAGGGTTATCGGATTATTCCTCAGTGTACATAGACTTGCAGTTGGGTGGGGCGCGGCCTCAGTTCCAATGGCGCCTCTCGGTGTGGCATCTACAAAATGCGGAGTACGACACACTTATGCGGGAGGCAATGGCGGATTACTTGACCACGAACTTAGGCTCGGTCTCGGACGCGGCGACCTTATGGGAGGCAATGAAGCCTACCCTTAAAGGGGCAGACATCGCCTGCTGCGCGTAAACAGCGCAGGGATGCTTTGGTTGGGGCAGAGGCAGAGGTGGAAAGACTTGAGCATCAAAGTAGGGTGGACACTGGTGGTGCGGGGGTACGACGCCTGCTGCAGGCTCAGCGGTCATATGCCTCTCTTCTGTTAGATGAGGCCAGACAGGCATGGTTGGGAACACCTAGCAGAGTTTGTCAATGGGGAGATAAATCTAGCAAAATGCTACATAGGCTCTGCCAGGGGACCCTTCGCCCCAAGGCCCTTCCGGGTATACTGGAAGGGAATGGCTCACCACTGGTGAACCCCCAACCGATAGCGGATAGCTTCGCTGAGTACTATGCTGACCTCTATGCCCCGCGGGAATGCCTGACGGAAGAGTGGGTGGAGAGATTCATTGGGGACCTCCCGCCGAAGGCTGTGTCTGATGAGACGCAGTGGCAGCTGAACCTAACACTGTTGGATGAGGAGCTGGCTGGGGCCCTGGGGGGGCTTAATTCGGGGAAGGCGCCGGGCCCTAACGGATTTCCGAGCGAATTTTTTAAGCGATACCATCTCCAATTGGCCACGCATTATCGTGCGGTAGTAGAGGAATCCCTGGAGACCGGAAGGCTTCCCCCGGACTGGCGTCATGCGGAGGTGGTGGTGTTTCTGAAGCCGGGTCGGCCCCCGGAGCAACATGCCTCCTACCGCCCAATCTCACTCCTGAATGTGGAGGTCAAGGTGTTGGCCAAAGCGTTGGCTAACAGTCTCATGCCACATATGTCGGCCCTGGTACACCCAGACCAGGCGGGCTTTATGCCTCAACGGGCGACGCGCCACAACATCAGGCGGGCGCATGTGGCACTGGCGGCGATTAGACGGTCCGGGACTCCGGCTGCTCTTCTCCTGGCGGACATAGATAGGGCATTTGACTCCCTCAGTTGGGTCTACCTCTTCGCCCTCCTGCGCAGACTCAATTTTGGCCCACGCTTCTTGTCATATATTCGCCTCCTGTATACCGAGCTGACCGCGTCGGTGAGGGTGTCCGGGGCAGTGCCCTCCCGCTTCTCGGTGCGGCGTGGCACGAGGCAGGGCTGCCCCTTGTCCCCGTACCTTTTACCCCTGGCGATGGAGCCGCTAGCGGCATGGGTCCGTATGGATGCGCAGATGAAGGGATTTGAATGGGCTCCAGGGGCCTCTGATAGAATTGCGTTGTACGCTGACTATGTCCTCTTTTTTCTGACGGACTTGAACAGGTCGGGCCAAGAATACTGGAGGTCATGAGGGTCTTCGGCGAATCCTCCGGACTGTATATGAATCCCCGGAAGTCCACGATCTGGATACTGGGGAATCCCGAAGTGGTGGGGCCCTGGGCTGACACGCTGCAGAGGGCGGATGGAGGGCTCAAATACCTGGGAGTGTTTCTCACAGACGCGCCCATGGTGTCATGGGAAAGGAACCTGGCACCGGTTTGGGAGCGTGCTCGTTCGAACATGAAACTCTGGTCCCGTATGCCCCTCACGATCTATGGCGATCGGCAATCTTCAAGATGGTCTCACTACCGCGGTTTCTCTACCAGCTGCAAAACCACCCATATCCGACTGCGCCCAGGTGGTTCGCGCAGGTAAATTCTGCGCTGGGACAGTTTCTGTGGGGGAGTAAGACGGTCCAGGTAGCGATTCGTACGTGCTTTCTGTCCACATACTGTGGGGGATTGGCGACCTCCGATATTCTCTCCTATTACCAAGCCTCCCATCTCCTGATCTTGAATGAGTGGTGGTATGGGGACAGAGGAGATCCAGCGTACGCACTGGTGCGGTGCTTGATAGAGCCGCACACCCTTACCACGATACTCTATTCGGCAGGGTTGCGGAGGGTTCTGCCGCCGGTTACGAAACTAGTCTTTAGTGTCTGGCGACACTCCTTGAAGCACATGGGGTGGTGGAATAAGTTAACGGATGAGACCCCTTTGTGGCACAATGGGCGCTTGCCGGAGCTCGCAACGTTACAGTGCTTTCGGGAATGGGATGCCATTGGGATCTCGACCCTGGGGGATGTAGTGCGGAATGGTACGCTCAAGTCCTTTACGGACCTGCAGAAAGAATTCCACATGCCTCGATCTCAATTCTTCCGCTACCTGCAGCTCCGTCATGTCCTTTCCCCAAGCTTGGTGGGCATTGAGGCGCTCCCGGAGTTTAGCCACCTGGAGGCCAAAGTTTTTATGGGAGATTTGGAGACTAAAAAGATTTCGAGGATATACCAGACCCTGGTCACTCATAGTGCTCAGTCGACGGACAAATTGCGAGGAGTGTGGGAGGAGGACGTCGGCGCTCTTGAGGAAGAAGACTGGAGGGAGGCTCTTGCGGCCCCACGGGGGGCCGCGATAGCCATGCGTCTACAGCTCATTCAATTTAAATGTCTGCATCGCGTCTATTTTACTCAGGCCCGGTTGTGGCGGGCGGGTCTGATCGCCTCCCAGTAGTGTCTCGGATGGGGTCAGGAAGAGGGCACCTTTTTCCATACGGTATGGTCATGCACTGCCCTGGACCGCTTTTGGCGAGGGGTCTTCGCTTGCATGTCGGAGGTGTTGGGGTGGATGCTCCCGCGCACCCAGCGGTTGTCCCTTCTCCACGTGATGGACAGGATAGGTGGCAACATCTATAAACGGCATCTGCTGCTCCTGGGCCTTACCCTGGCAAAACGGGACATCGCCAGGAGCTGGAAGAATGATCGGGGGCCCCCGCACTCTGCATGGAGGAATGGTCTAGATTTTAACATGGGGCTTGAACAGCCTATCTTCGTTGCCCGTGGCTGTCCGCGGAAGCACTATAAAATATGGAAGAGGTGGGCGGACTATGGAGGATTGTGGCTGGATCCCCGGGGGAGTCGAATGATCCCTCTGGTGATTGATGTGAGAGGGGCTGTCTGTAGAGTCTGGTCCTGCTTGGTATGTGTGCTCCCGAGAGGTACGGGGCCAGGGGGAGGACTCTGTTCCGGGTGCTCCTCTGTATAGATGTGGCTTGCTATGTATGATTCATTGGTATTCCATGCGTTGAGCTAGGTGGTCATAAGCGCAATCTGGGGTGGGTGGCCGGGAATGGGGGGTGTAGGTTAATTGGCTTTGCGGCACTAAGTTCTCTGGTGGAGGAACCTGTTTCTCTGTTAAGCCCAAGGCCCGCTTGAGCTTCATATATTGCTGTGGCAGTGGCCTCTGGAGTGCAGAGCCCTGCGCCATTAGATGGGCGCTTTGAACAAGATTTTTATTGGACAGGAATGTATTTCATTTATCTGGGTGCCCTATTCAGATGCGCACAGAGAAATAAGGTCGACACTGCTACATGTTTTGTTGTACATTTATAAGTAGGATGAGCCAAGGGGGTGGGGGGTGGTGGTTGGGTTTAATTCCCCTTTTAGGTTCCTTAAATTTTAATTGAGAACTCATATATAGACACAATACAGCTGGACGATATGTCTGATTTATGCATGATGTGCTGCCCTCAAATTCAAGGTATGAAAATGTAATTCATGGCTAGGTCTCCTTGCGGATGTGCGTTCTATCTTGTCACAATTCCTTTGGGGGGGGATGCACAGTCTGCTTATGTACTGTAATGTTTTTCTGCAATAAAATGTTTTTTTTTTTAAATGTGCAGACTTCAGTAGATAACATTGTTTTACTATTCTTTGCTGTTGTACTTGTCTTGATGAAAAAGGTCCCCCAACGTTTGTGAGTGAGCCTATCAGACAGGTGTACCAATGTTGAGATTTGTTATTTGAATTGTGACTCCTGGGATGGGGTAGCTGTGGTATTTCAGCTTTAGGCTGGCCATGACTCAAGTTAACTTACCAAACCCAGATAACTTTGAAAACTAGATAACTTGAATGGATCATACTAGATTTTCGCTACCCAGGATACCATTCAAACATTGGTTAAAATCACTAAAATCTCTTTACATTTCTGTGAGGGAGTGTTCCGAAATTGTGGAGATGGTCAAAATGTTGTTCTCCCAGCATTCCCATAGCTCTCTTGATAAAACAGTACCCTACTTTTGTGGATAAGGCTGGCACACCAAATGATCAAAAACATGCAACATAGAAACATCCAGATTTTTCCTATGACTTTTAGTCCTTCTGTGAATACGGGTAGCTGAGGTATTTGGGTCCTAGGTCACTAGGCACCAAAATAAGCCTACCAACCTTGGGCCTTTCCGAAAATTCGAAACCCAGGCAAGTCCAAGATTTTGTGGCCTGCGTGGGTCCATGTCTTATAATAACTGCAAAAATAATATATATCGGAAAAATGTAGAATTAGTTTCCCACTGGCCAAAACATGACACAAATATGAGATTGAAATCTTTTTTTTAAAGAGAAAAATAAAAACAAAAAGCATGCAAACACCAAACTATATGCAAACAACAGCAAGCCAGAAAAGAAAAGTTAAAATAAAAGCGCTAAATTAAATAAGTAACAATAATTATTTAACAGTGGAAAAATTACATATACCGCTTAAGCCTAAATTTAAACAACTACACAGCCAATAACCAGGGAATAAGAAGAAAACATTTTGAAACAGCAGTCACAAAAAAATCAATCATACGACAATAGTACAAAATGAATACACTACCTCCACAATCCACAGTATGCTTCCATGCTGCCTAAAACTTAGCACCGCTAAATAACCCTTTCAGGTCACTTTACTGTCTAAAGGTAGCAATAGAAACTGCAGGAGTTGGAAGAGAGATTGGCAGCCATAGGGTATGACCCGGAAACAATGTAGAAAGTGTGATATGGGTCCAAAAAAAGAACCACATTAGGGTGCGGAGCTAGCTTAATACCGTAGGCCCTGCTGCCAGTGAATCTGCAGCACCATAGGTATCTACTAACTGCATTATGGGACAACACAAATAACAGTGCTTAGGTCTGCAAAGTGCCACTGATTTGACATATTTTGTTAGCTAGCCATAATTTACCCTGTCTCATGTGTGACACCTCAGTTGTCACTCCAACACTTTTCCAAACTGATATTGGCTTATATTGCATAGTCGTCCCCAATTCTTCTTGCCTCGCGACTCAGATTGCAATTAGTTTTAAAGCATTCATTGCAAAGTTGAAAATGGGAGTAAATTGTTTTACTGCAAAGAACCTAAACTATGTTTTCTCCAGTATTGGATCTTTCATAGATTCACATGCTTGAATCATCCCAGTTGTCTTAGTGAGAGTCCCACGGTATACTTTTAATAGCAGCAGTAAAACTACCATAGGCTACAATGCAATGAACAGTCACTGCACTAGCCTATTCATTTTCTTTTGTAAAAAGACCCAAACTTAAGTAGTCGCAAATCAGGCGACAGCACCCTGTAGAACACTCCCAAGAGAGGCTAGGTTCCTCAGATTTTCTGCCGCACATCGTGTGAAAGGGAGTCTACCTGAGCTCTTCTCAGTTTCTTCTTCTTTTGCCAGATTTATACTTAAAATGGCAGATTCTTCAAAGAAAGCCCTTTTCAGGTCGTGTGGAACATGTGGAAAAGAGGCTGCATGCTGAGGAGACCTATAAGAGCTGTATATACGGTCTCTACCCTTAGGATAAGGTAAAGGACTGCAACATTTGTAGGACTTCTTCAACCAAAACCCTGAAAGACAGATGGGGTAGGTTGTTGATTTAGCTTCAGAGACTTAAAAAGAAATCTGATGTTGTAACTGAGGATGAGGAGAGCTCTAACTCTCAGACCTCTTGGGAAACATCTAAAAGGAGAGAAAAGGTCTCATGAATCTCCTGAAGTTTCCAAGAAAAAGGTTTCTAAAAAGTTGTGTAAGGAAGATGCAGGCACCTCACTAAAAGGAAAACATTAATTACCTACTGAGGAAAAAAGCCATTCAACACAGAAACATGGAAAACAATCTTCAGAACCATCCATGAAGATTACAGTCTCTATAAAGCTTATATAGTTGATGGCGTTATCATCTGTGTCCGCGTCAACAGAAAAATCTCCATCTAAGCGCATTTCACCTACCTCGTCGTCGAAGATCTCATCGACAAAAAATACATTGTCGATGACGGTCCCGCTGCTGACGCTTCCAGCGACGACCAAGGCTTCAACACTGCTAACGACTTCCTCATTGATGACAACTCGCACAACGACTTCCTCGTCGGCCTCTTCGTTGACGACGTTGGTTGCTTTGCCGACCTCCTCATCATTGTCAACGACCGCGTAGACGACGACTGTCTTGCCATCTTCGACGATCGTGATGGCAATTCCCTCTGCTCCTATTATGTCCTCGTCGATGACACAGACACGGCTGCCGTCGACGAAGCTGACAACGCTGTACCCAACGCCTGGTCGTAAGACCATTAGCGTTGCAACTAATGCCTGTACATCGATCGACCGTTCTCGTCGACGACACCTTCAACAAGGCTTTTTTCCCCAGAATCCAGCTGAGGTTTAACTTTACCACCTTCAAACTTTCTGGAGGAATCTGATGATGTTGGGATGTTTGGTCCTGCTCACAGTCCCTCTTAGCTTCATGTGAAATATCAGGACAATTATGAGGATGACTATGAAGATTACTATCAGCAGGAATATCACCCTCCACATTCAAAAATTCAGTACATGGAACCGGTTAGAGAACTTATTGTGCACTTTCCTGTAGCTTTGGTTCAAGACCTGCAGGACATGCTGCATGATTTCCACACTCCTTTTCAACAACTGCTCCTCCACTTCTGCCGCCACTGCCTCCTGCACCTCTACCACTAGCTTCTCCTCCTCCTTGGCCCGAGCCTTCTCCTACGGCTTCCCCTGTAAGGGATACTGTTTTGCTACTTCTGATGACAGAGAAATTAGGGATGGTCAACCTCAGAAAGGTGGGCAAGTAGGTGATTAATGGGAGGACTATGTTATTTCAACGCCTGCTTCTCCATCTCCTCAGACTGAGGATTCTCTGACGGAGGACATTAACGGCTTCCACTCACTAATGGAGAAAGCGGCTTCTTGTTTTCAATTATCAATGACAGTCAAGCAGTTTTCTTTATGATTTTATGGATCCATCAAGAAAGACTGTGAGAGTGATACCTATTATTGATCACATCTTGGAGGAGGGTGTGAAGGTTATGAGGACACCAGCCACGTTTATCTCTACCTTGCCCAGGATTGACAAAAAATATAGGGCTCCTGATGATGCTCCAGCTTGTCTCATAGGCCATCCTAAGCCAGATTCTGTCCTCTCACAGGCTGCCAGCGGAGATCAAGAAACTCTTTAGCACCTATTACTACACCACCTGACAAGGAGGGAAGGTGCGGTGATAACATTGGCAAGAAGTTTACAACAGCTTAAGGTACGACAGGTCGCGTGGCTAACTCTCTGGCGATATTAGCAAGATACGACCGCCAGATGTGATCTGATATCGCCCCTTACATGGACCTCCTCCCGGACAATAAAAGGATAGAAGCAAGAAAGATCCTTCTTTTTTTTCAGAACTAGATTTTATTGACATTTCAGATATGATTGCAAGACATCCACAGCACTCCGAACACCGGAGGGGCTGTGAGCAGATAAAAAAGAGGCAGTGCAAAGCAATCAATACTGCAAACAGGATAAGACATTAACTTTGAATTACCCGAACCCCCCCAACCCCATAAAACCACCCCCTCCCGGGTCCAACCCTAGCCCTGTTCACGATGGTTACCTGGATCTTCGTAAATCGGTCTATATAATAACGGTAAAGCACTCACACCCTCACCCCGGTTCACAGGACAATTGGTCTTCAGTTCCATTCTGACGCGGCGGCGGCTCCAGCCACAACCCCCTGTAATCGGCCCACCTCTTCCAGATTTTATAATGCTTTCTGGGGCAACTACGAGCCTCAAACACTGGGCGTTCCAGCCCCATACAGTAATCCATGCCCCGTTTCCATACCTCAATCGGGGGAGCCCTAGGGTCTTTCCAGGCGCGGGCCACGTCCCTTTTGGCCAATGTAAGGCCCAGGAGTAACAAGTGCCTTTTATAGATGTTGCCACCCACCTGCTCCAACATGAAGGAGGCCTAGCTGTGATGTACGTGGGAGTTGCCAACCCAGAACCTCATCCAAACAGTCCCATATACGCCTCCAAAATCCCTCCAGAGCACCACAGGTCCACACGGTATGGAGGAATGTGCCCACCTCTCTGCCACACCTCAGATAATCAGGGGAGGCAATCAATCCGGCTCGCCACAGCCTCTCTCTCGTGTAGTAAGCCCTATGCAGGTATTTAAATTGGTTAAAACGCAGTCGTACGGCTACGGCCGCTTCCCTCGGAGCCGCAAGGGCCTCCCTCCATCCCTCCTCATCAATTTCTCCAGCATCCCTCTCCCACTTGGACCGCAGGCCATCTAGGGAGGACGAACAATGGGTAACAAGGGATTGGTAGAGGCAGAATAGTTTAGCTTCGAGCGGACTAAATTCCAGCAGAGAGTCTAACCCCTCCAAGGCGGGGGAGATAGCGTGGCGGAACTGCAGGTATTTAAAGAACTGGGTACGTGGCATATCATATTCGTCCCTCAGCTCCTGAAAGGATTTAAGGGTTGTGCCCCTCATGACATGCCCCAGCGCCGAGATCCCTATCGAGTCCCAGACGCGAAACCCCTGAAGAGTCGACAAGGCCGGCAGGCGACCGTTTTGCCATAGCGGGGTCTTCCTAGTCAGCGTATTCCACCATCCCATACGACTAAGTGCTCGACGCCAAACCTGGAAGACAACCTGCGTGACCACCGGGAGCCTCTTCCTCTTCCCCGCCGAATATAGCAACGTGTGCAAAGTATCTGGGTCCATTAGGTACCTCTCCAAGGCGTACGCCGGGTCACCCCGATCCCCATACCACCATTCGTTGAGTACCAATAAATGGGACGCTTGGTAGTAGGAGAGGATGTCCGAAGACACGAGGCCACCGCAGTATGTAGAGAGGAAACCGGTGCGGAAGGCCACACGAATAGCACCCCCAGCCCAGAGGAAGCGGCCCAGCGCCGAGTTAACCTGGCGAAACCATTCTGGCGGGATAGGATAGGGATGGTTTTGCAGTTGATATAGCATACGCGGGAAGGCCATCTTAAAGATGGCCGACTGGCCGTACAAGTTCAAGTGCATACGGGACCACGTTTTCATATCTGACCGGACCCTGTCCCAGACCGGAACGATATTGCGTTCCCACGAGACTCCAGGGATATCTGTCAGGAAGACCCCAAGATATTTAAAGCCTCCTGTCGCCCTCTGTAAGGCGGATGCCCAAGTTCCCAGAGCCACACAGCTGCCCAGGGTCCACAAGACGGATTTCTTTACATTGAGATTAAGCCCTGAAACCTCACCAAACACCCTCATGATGTCAAGAACTCTTGGGCCTGACCTATTGAGATCCATAAGAAAAAACAGCACGTCCTCCGCGTAGAGCGCGATTCGGTCGGACGGCCCAGCCTCCCATTCAAATCCCTTCAACTGCGCGTCCATTCGCACCCAGGCCGCAAGAGGTTCCATCGCGAGCGCAAATAAGTACGGTGAGAGCGGGCATCCTACACTCTGCTGACGAGGAACAACAATTCCGAAACACCGGTGTCCAGAGTTGGTGCTGCAACCTTGCTATGACACACTTTCATCGAAATAGCGCACACGCTATCAAAAGACTGCATCTACCATGATGTCCTGGGGTACACCTGCTGGTGGGTGGAGTCGGAGTGCGACCCCTTCTTCAGAGCGGGCATCCCTGTCGGGTACCCCGCCCGATGGGGGAAGACGTCCGAAATCGCACCGGCCACCCGCACAGACGCTGTCAAATCAGTATATAGCAGCCGAACATACGAGAGAAAATGAGGGCCGAGATTTAGACGGGGTAAGAGTGCCTGCAAATAGACCCGGGGTGAAAATTGCAAAAAACACAGTTGATGGACAGAATGTAGAACAATGTCATACATTCACCCCAGTACAAGGATCTGGGCCTAAATCCATCGTTGTTTTGCACTCGAACGATGGATTTAGGCCCAGATCCTTGTATGCTTGATTCCGGTCTGGGAAAGACATGGCTTGGCTAGTTCGGACTGGACTGTTCCCATGAGGCACAGGGTCAGAGCTGATTTGCATATAGCCAGTGTCTAACCCAGGGTGGTGTGGAGTGCAAAAAAACGATGGATTTAGGTCCAGATCCTTGTACTGGGGTGAATGTATGACATTGTTCTACATTCTGTCCATCAACTGTGTTTTTTGAAATTTTCACCCTGAGTGTGCTGGGTATACTCAGACGTGAGTCCCAGGCTCTCCACACCACTGGAGTCAAGCTATCCAGGCTGATGAAGTCTGATAGCCAGAAACCGGTCCTTGGATGCTTGATTCGGGTCTGGGAAAGACATGGCTTGGTAGTTCGGACTGGACTGTTCCCATGAGGCACAGGGTCAGAGCTGATTTGCATATATCCAGTGTCTAACCCAGGGTGGTGTGGAGTGCAAAAAAACGATGGATTTAGGCCCAGATCCTTGTACTGGGGTGAATGTATGACATTGTTCTACATTCTGTCCATCAACTGTGTTTTTTGCAAATAGACCCAGCTCAGTGAATCAAAGGCTCTATCAATATCCGCCAACATAAGCGCCGTCTGGGAGCCTGTGGCCCGCATAATTTCCAAGGCCACCTGGGCCCGCCTAATATTGTGTCTAGTGGCCCTGTGTGGCATAAAGCCAGCCTGGTCCGGGTGGACTAGGCGGTAATCAGTGGGAGGAGGCGGTTGGCGAGCGCTTTCGCCAGTATCTTCGCCTCGATATTCAGAAGTGAGATAGGGCGGTACGATTCATGACGTTCCGGCGGTCTTCCCGGTTTGCAGAACACTACGATTTCGGCATGCCTCCAATCCGGCGGCAGCTGACCCAACTCTCTAGCTGCATCTAATGCTTTCTTGAAACGGGGCCCTAACTGAAGATGGTATTTCCGAAAAAACTCGCACGGGAAACCGTTCAGCCCTGGGGCCTTCCCGGCGTTCAACTCACCGAGTGCCTCGCCTAATTCCTCTGCGGACAAAGGAAGCTCGAGACTATCGCGCTCCTCATCGGAGATCCCCCGTGGTGGGAGGTCCGCCAGAAATGTGTCCACGGCCTCTGCCGGGAGAGATTCAAGGGGGGCATATTGTGTTTCATTATAGCGCGCAAAGCTGTCAGCAATGACCCCTGGGTCAATTATAGAATTTCCGGCCTCATCTCTCAGCGCCGGCAGCGCCTGAGTTGGAACTCGCTCTGGCACAGCCTGTACAACTTTGAGCTGGGCTTGTCCCCCCATTGGTATATTCTACTCTGTGTTGCAAGCCAGATATGGCGTGACTCCTCAAGATGTAGGGAAGCAGCACCACTCTGCGCCTGCAGTAGACGTCGTATGTCCTCCTCCGCCCCAGTCTCCGTGGACCGCGCCTCTTAAGTGCGGACGCGATCCGCCGCCCTCTCCAGGTCCTCCGCTCGCGCCCTACGGGCCCTCGCGCACCAGGCTATATCCACCCCCCTAAGCGTAGGCTTCATGGCCTCCCAGAGGGTCACCGCGTCGGAGTCCGGCCGTTCATTGTCCTCCCAGTAGTGAGCGATGGCCTCCGGCATATGGGACTGGTAGTCGTCCTGCTGCAGGTGCCAAGTAGAGAGGCTCCATCGGAATGGCTGTCGCCTCCTGTCAAGGAGGATGTCAATCGCAACGGGGGAGTGGTCAGAGAGCCCACGCGGCAGTATGGCCGTCGATGTCACTCTTCCCATCATGACGCATGGGACAAATAAGTAGTCTAACCGTGAGAAGGACCGATGGACCGCCGATACATAGGTGTATTCCCGACTGTGTGCGTGTTGATAGCGCCAGGCATCCATCCATCCCATGCCTCTCACCAAGTCATTCAGTTTGGTTGGGGCAGCCACCAGCTGTCCGCCGTCCGGCCTGTAACGATCCACGGTTCCATCCATAACGTCATTCCAATCACCTCCAATAACCACAAGCGCGTCTGGAATCTCGGCCCAAACAGTGAACAGCTTCTCCACCAGAGACCATTGTAGGGGGGGGAGCATACACACTACCAAAGACCACCTGTTCCCCATCAATCATTCCTTTGATAAAAACATATCTGCCCTGAGCATCTATCCAATGTGTAGAATGAACATAGGACACCCTGCGGTGAATCAAGATCGACACACCCCTGGATCCCCGTACAAAGCCAGCATGGAACACCTGATGATACCCATAGCGCTGCAAACTCAGAGTCTTGGTACCTAGGAGATGAGTCTCCTGCAACAGTAGGACATCAGCTTCTCCTTTTTCCCCTGCCGCAGCACAGCGCCTCTTTTAATTTTATCTAGCATGCCCCTCACGTTCCAACTCACAATCCGTAGCGTGGCTCGGGGGAGCTCCGAAGCAGAACCTCTAGCCGCCATCAACTAGATAGAGCAGTAATCGCCTGGGTGTATGTGAGTGCAATGAACCATAAAACATGTACCCAACCAGGTAGACCATCGTGTGTGAACAAGTTGCCCCTATGAACCCAAACATTTTGCATCCCCCCACCCTCCACCCCCGAACCCAGCCCAAACCCAACTCCTGGAAAACTGGCCTCCCCCCTCCCCTATACCTCAACAACATTGAAGTATCTGTCGCGGTGCAGGAGTGCCCTAACCCCCAACGGGAGGTCAGCGGCCACCCACTCCAATGGATCCCCATTAACCACTCCCTCAACCCCCAACTAGCCCCACCAGGTGGGCAAGAAACAGCTGCGGGCCCCATTAACCACTCCCTCCACCCCCAACTAGCCCCACCAGGTGGGCAAGAAACGGCTGCGGGCGACTGTACTGCCGCTACCCTGGGGCAGTAGTCCGCCTCCCCAACCCCCTCCCACCCCGCATCTCAGAACTGTTTGTCTAGTCCATAACGCAGGTTAGCAGAGCTCGGCCCTCGTCCGACATCTCAGGCTGGGCCACTCTGTCGCCTGCACAGTCCATTCCACAACCCAACACAAATAAGAACCGCATGACTCTTCTTCTTTCAAGAAGCTGATTCCTGGGAGGTCGGAGGAGCAGTCTCCTCCGCAGCGCTCTTCTTGGCCGGGGACCCCTTAGTGGAGCGGGACCGCCAGTTGCTCCTACTGCGTGAGCGTCGGTGGGTCTGCCGCAGCTCCGTCGAGGAGATGAAGCAGAGTCCCGGGCCAGTGGACTGTGTGGTCGAACCCGAACCGTCTCGTCCGTCCATGTAAACACCTCTTCCGGAGAATTGAAGAACATGGTTCGAGATTGAAAGACCACTCGCAGGCGGGCCGGGTAGAGGAGGACGTACTGGATTTTGAATCCCCTCAAGCGAGCCTTGGCCTCTGTGAAGGACTGCCTTTGACGCTGTACCAGCTTAGTGTAGTCCGGGAATATCATAATTTGATGGTTGTCGCACATGAGAGGTTCCTTCAGCCGAGCTTGCTTTAAAATAATGTCCCTATCGTGATAGTTAAGTAGCTTGGCTATGACCGGTCTTGGGCGCTCTCCAACTGGCAGCTTCGGAGCAAGCGCCCTGTGCGCCCGCTCCATGACAAAACAGCGAGAAAGGGACTCCGCCGGCAGCCATCCCTCCAGCAATTGAGTGAGGAAAGCTCCATGTTTCCTTTCTCACAATCCTCCGGAAATCCGACAAACCGGAGGTTGGTGCGCCGGGCCCGCCCTTCGGCATCCTCCGCTCGAAGCGCCAGGCCTTTCTGGATCCCTTCCATGGCGGCGACTTTCTACTTCAATATGGCCACGTCATCCTCCACCCCGGTGATCCTTGTTTCGGCCTTGGTGATGCGCACCACCGCGTTTCTTAGGTCCTGGCGCAGCAGTGTAACATCAGCTCCGACTGCCCCTATCTTGGCGTCCAGGGCATCTCTAGACTGAGTAATTGCCGCCAATATTGCAGCAGTGTCCGGCCCCTGGGGCGGAGGGCCTCCGGCAGCCCCAGCTGCCCCGGTAAATTTATCAAGGGTGCCTTGTTTCGAGGATCCGCTTCCTCCTCCCCCTCTGGTCATGGTCCACAGCCGGTGAAGACCGCACGGTAGGAAATTGCCCCTCTCAATCAACCTGGGTTCACCGTCGCGGCCCGGGGGGACCCTCCGCCAGCCGTCCGCCAACAGGCCCACCAGTCTGCACCCCGTGAAGTTTCGGGCACAAGCGGTCAGTTAATTCACAGTCCGGCACGCCGGGACAGGCAGTCCACTCTCACCGTGCTGTGCAGGCCTCAAATGTCTCTACAGCTCGCCCCGAGCTACCACTCAGCTCCACAAGCCCGTGATTGGGACGCGGCAGTGCAATCACGAGGCCCCGTGCCGCCCCAGCAGTCTCCACGCAATCAGGAAGGCCAGTATCGGGGGTGGCGTATCAAACCTTGTTCCCAAAGCCCTGGGTCGCTGCTCCGCGGCAAGGGGGCTCCCAAGGGGGGGGGGGGGCACGCCGCGGCTCGATTCAGCCACCGAGTCGTGGGCCTCTATGGCAGTAGATCAGGCACCCACCAAGCACCTCTGTTGAAGGATTGCGTGCCCGCGCCCCAGGGACCAGGTCAGCCGCGGTCCGACCTGACTGCCGGAATCCCCACGGTCCCTCCTCCCCTCTGTAAAGTCACCGCCTCATGCCCCCAGTGTACACTCACCAACGGGGTCGCGCCACTAGATCCAGGCCTCACTCGGGTCTCTGCCGCCACCAGCAGTCTGATGAGCAGCTCCGCATCGGCCACCGCCTCTCGGCAGCTCTTTGGTCCCCCAGGGGCACCACCAGGTCCGACCCGGTGCTCCGCCGGCGGCCCCTCAGCAGTGTCGAAGTTCCAAGTGGGGCCGGGCCGCAGCGCGGCCCCCCTTCCTCAGCCGCTGTCTGCCCTCTTACTCCTCGGGCGTCGCCAAAATTTACAGCCCGGCTGCAGCCGCCGGCTCAGGCCACACCGCCCCTGGGGCCCGCCGCGCCCGATCCGCACCTCCGGTGCGGCTAGGAATCTCCTCACGCCTGCCAGACACCCTCCGCCGTCTTTTAATGCCGCGGGATGGGCATAAGCATGGGGGAAGGCAGGATAAAGAGCCAGAAAATGATGCGGCAGGCGGAGCTCTACACAGCCGCGTCCGCCATGACAGCCGCCGTAGCCACGCCCCCCCCTAAGATCCTTCTTGAGGGAGAAAGATCAGCATCAGAAATTATTGATGCTTCGTTGGATCTGGCTACCCTACCTTTTCGACATCTCGCTGGAACGGCTGTCCACTGGCGTCCGAGTTGGCTGAAGGAAACAACGTTCCGCCTTGAGGTGCAAGGCAACATTCTGGCCATGCCATTTGATGGTGAAACACTTTTTGGCAAACATATTGATGACGCCTTACAGGCTATTAAAACTGACACAGCTAAGGCTTTGGGCACGCTCCAATACAGAACGTTACCCTTTTGTGGGACACGTGGCAGAGGAGCCTATTCATTTCGAGGAGGTTACCAGAAATACCAGCCTCAGACTTGCACCTCTTTTCGTCCTTCCTACCAACATCAGCAGCCATACAGTGCACCACCACAGGCTGTTTTCTCCAGACAGCCCAGGCGAAAGCAACACGGTCAATCCAGAGATACTGTCAGAAAACAGTGACAAGACCTTCCCGCCTGCCGCTCTTCCCTCAGTCACTCCATTCAAGAAAATTCCCCTCTCTCGTTATCTAGGTCAATGGCAGAAAATAACAACATACAAATGGGTCCTGGATATAATAAAATATGGTCATACCCTAGAGTTTACCATAGCACCACCTCCTAATCCACCTCAAAAATCAAAACCAACCCATCTTCATTTGTTAAATAAGGAGGCATTGATCATGCTCCAAAAGGGACCAATAGAATGTGTGCCATGCTTTTAAAGAGGAAGGGGCTTCTACTCCCCTATGTTTCTGGTGAAGAAGACGTCAGGAGGATGGTGTCCCATTCTGGACCTCAGAAAACTCAACAAATACTTGCAAAGAAAGTTATTTTGCATGGTAACTCTCCAGGAGATATTACAGCTTCAGAACCATGTAGATTTCCTGGCAAGCCTAGATTTCCGGTTCTACATGATCTATTTCAATAAGGTAAGCCTCTATTCCTAGAGGTTTTTTTCCTTCATTTGTGTGTTTTTACCATTATAACGTAATGGTATGTTATTTTGCTTTAGCATGCTACAGTGTTGATATGCCAGTGATTAACATATGTTATTTACAATGTAGTGATTGATTCACCAAGTGACAGCTCACAGCCTAAAGATTATTCATTCTCTTCAATGATGACAAGGAATAATTGGAATATCATTTATTGAATGGTTGAGAGTCTTATGGGGGTTTTAGAAATAGTATATACATAGCGAGATATACTGGTTTTAATTTGAAAAGGTTAATGTGAAAAGCTTAGAATATGCCAAGGTAATGAAGTTATATAATTCTATGCATTGTATGGCCCATACAGGGTTTGATGAAGTCGTAAATTGCAGTATAAATGTATTTAACATAATCGTGAATTGAGAATGTAATGCATATTGCCGTTTTACAAAGATTGGAACACCATGTTAAGATGCGGAAGCAAATGTGATTGAAACTTTGGTCCCTTGTTTATGTTTATTGGTGAAATGCATGTTCAAATATTGGTGGTTTTGGCATGCCCCCAATTAACATCGAGGAAGGGGTTAGCCGAAACATGTCTGTTCATGCACAAGAACAATTAAAGCAATGGAACTCACCCCCGCGAGTGCTTTCTTAATTTCTGGGTATGATTACCCTTTGGAAGTTTTAAGCTTGCGTACTCATGCGGGTGCACCCCCGCAATTATAGCACCCGTCCCCGAGTGCACCGTACACTTTGTCAAGGAGCTGCAATATATATATTAATATATATCAAACAAAACACACTCTTTCAGAAGCACATCGAACTCACCAGTCGTGTCTGTGTGTGTATGTATATATGTATATATATATATATATATATATATATATATATATATATATATATATACTGGCGGTCGCCAGTAAGTAGTTATAGTTAGGACCTAGTGTCCATAAGAAATCCACAACATTCTATTTGGAATAACTTTGGCGCCGGTGGATGAATCTATGCGAATTTCTTCAAGAAAATGGACTGCTTGGCTCCGCTCCTTCCCTGAAAGTTTGGGGGTGATTTGTCAAGTGGGCGCCGAGAAAAAAGTGGGGTCCCAAAACGTGTTTTCCCCATGTAAATTTCCATAGGGACCTTTAGCCAGGGCTACAGCCCGAACGGCTGAACGGAATTATACCAAATTTGGCAGAGAGATAGAGTTTGGTTCGCAGATTGTGCTTTTTGTTAAATGGTGTAAATCCGTTTTGTAGTTTCTGTGAAAATCAAAAGTAAAATCATAGTGATATCTAGAGACAGAGTTCAGTACTCTGTACTGTACCTTCCCGAGCACGAGCTGTATGGTCATTGGCTGTCAACTGTCTGTCAACACTCCAAACCAGGAAGTGTTGGCAGCCATCTTGTGCCTCGGTAGAACCTGAAAACAAGAAACGTGCAAAACACGCAAAGGGAGCAGGGTAGAAACACCCTGACCCCCTGGGCCTGCTCAGGGGGTCCCACAAGGGCCCCCAAGGCACAATTTTTCTGTTTTTTAAATCGCGGGGTATGAAGTACTGTACTGTACTCTGTATTGTACTCTGTACCTTCCCAAGCGCATATTGGAGGTTCCTGGTGGGCTAATTGGCCCCCAGGGACCTCCAGTATGCAAGGGGAATTAGTTCCCCCTCTGCAAACGCACCAGGGGGGCTGTGTTGCAGAGAGGTGTAAAAAGGGGCGTGACCTCATTACACCTCTCTGCAATGCAGCCCCCTGGTGCATACTGGAGGTTCCTGGTGGGCTAGTTGGCCCCCAGAGACCCCCAGTATGCAAGGGGAATTAGCTCCCCCTCTGCAAACGTGCCAGGGGGCTGCATTGCAGAGAGGTGTAAAAAGGGGCGTGGCCTCATTACACCTCTCTGCAGTGCAGCCCCCTGGCGCATACTGGAGGTTCCTGGTGGGCTAGTTTGCCCCCAGGGACCCCCAGTATTCAAGGAGAATTAGTTCCCCCTCTGCAAACGTGCCAGGGGGCTGCGTTGCAGAGAGGTGTAAAAAGGGGCGTGGCCTCTTTACACCTCTCTGCAAGGCAGCCCCCTGGCGCAAAATGGAGGTTCCTGGTGGGCTAGTTGGCCCCCAGGGACCTCCAGTATACAAGGGGAATTAGTTCCCCTTCTGCAAGTGTGCCAGGGGGCTGCGTTGCAGAGAGGTGTAATGAGGCCACTCCCCTTTTTACACCTTTGCAACGCAGACCCCTGGCGCATATTGGAGGTTCCTGGTGGGCTAGTTGGCCCCCAGGGACCCCAGTATGCAAGGTGACTTAATCCCCCAACTTAAAACACGCTACACAGCGCATTTGCACAGTGATGAAGGTAGGGGGCGGGGCTTGAGGTGATGTGAGTGCAAACATGCCCTGTGGCGCATTTTAAGTTGGGGAATTAATTCCTCTTCAATCCAGAGGTCCCCTAGGGGGCAACTAGTCCAACAGGTATCTCCAGTAAGCGCCACAGAGCTGTGTTGCAGAGTGTTGTAAAAAGGGGGCGTGCCCTCTGAACACCTCTCTGCAACACAGCTGCCTGGCACATACTGGAGGTACCTGGTGGGCTAGTTGGCTCACAGGGGACCTCAGGATTGAAGAGGAATTCATTTCCCAATTTGAAACGTGCCACAGGGCGTGTTTGCACACGTTACCTCAGGCCCCGCCCCCTTCCTTCACTATTGAGCAAAATATTCCTGTAAAATCAGCTGAACTACGAATTCCGATTTCTCACCTGTTATCCCATGAAACGTCAGTGCTGCATCTTTGAGCGCACTACTGATCCTGAAAAGTTATTCTAACCATACTTACAGTAACTTGAATTTCCTTCCATAGGCTAACATTGACTGGTTTCACTTGGTAATTCTTCTAAGTGTGGAGTTTTGGATATAAAAAAATTCTAAAAAATCAGCCGAACGGCGAATTCAGATTTACTCACCTGTTATCAGGAGAGACCTCAATGTTGCATCTTTCAGCCCACTACTGATCCTGAAAAGTAATTTTAACCGTACTTACCAGTAACTTGTGTGGGGGTGGTTGTTTCGTTTTTATTTTTGTTCTATGGCCTCTTTTCTTCCTCCTCTTCCCTTTTCTTTCTTTTTCCTTTTCCGGGTTAGTGTAGTGGGTTCGGCTTTCCTTACATCCTTGTTTCTACATCTGTACCTTGACTTTTATGAGGTTTTGGTGCTGTGGGGCGGACAATAATGATGGCGTAGACGAATAATAGTGTGCTACTTATCCTGATGTCGTATGTCTTAACGCCGCTAACCTACATGATAGCAAACTTATTTTAGTCACGTTGTTCTTTTGCTCGCCCCCTTTTGTGATCCGAGACACTGTACGACACCTGACCCTTTCAACTTTTTATAGGTAAAATGAAAACCTCTTATCCTGTTTCCGAGTTGAACTGCTTTTGCAACCTATGTGCTTTGTGGATGGAGTTCCTATGCTCCCCAGGGAGGATGGGTCTGACGTTGGATTGTAATAAAGTACTGAAATGCTTAGCGGCCAGCCCTGGGGGTTGTAGGCCTGTGTCTGTATTTGATTGCAAATGTTAAATAAAGGTTTTAAAAAAAAAAAAATAATAACCCATATGCACTCTCATGTAGCTACTCACCAACCCATGCAGCCACTAATACACAAAGTGAGACACTGATACAGATATTTAAATATTTAAACATTACTCGTTAATACTTGTATTCACTAAGATACACTTAATAATCAGTTATACTATAAATTTTGCAATAAAAAACATCCATTTAGACACTTATTTACCCATTTATTCTTCCGTCGACCTTTAGATATACATATATAAAAAATATTTATTTTTCAGAAAGACACACATTCACTGGTTAATGTCATCAGTGATGTCATTTGAGATGTCATCAGTGATGTCATGAGTGACGTCACTGACCAACTCATGAGTGATGTAATATGTGACGTCATCAGCAGTGCATTGCGGGCGCGCGAGTTATAGTTAGCTGAACTAACTATAACGGGGGAATTTCAATGGTTTTGTATAAGTGAAATGTTCAACTAACTATAAAATATGTGAAACCTATGGTTTTTTCAGTGAATTTCTAAGGTTTTTTAAATGCCAATTCCTATATATATATATATATACACACACACATTTATATTCACTGAAAAAAACAAATGTTACAGGGGCGTCCTAGTTAGGCTCAGATTTCATTTGTACAAAACCAGTGAAATTTTGCAGTTCTAGTTACTTGAGCGAACTATAACTTATGCCCTTGCAATTCACTGATTATGACTCATGACATGATCAGTGACATCACTGATGACATCATCCACAGAACCACTCACACACCTCCATACAACCTCTTGTATGCCCACTCCCACACAACCATTCACATACCTATTAACAGACACATACCAGTACTCACTTTTCCATAGAGGAACTCATACATACACTCGCACAGCACTCGCACAACCATTCACTCACCCATACAACCAGTCACTCACCCGTATAGCCACTCACATAGCCAAACACTCACCCCTACAGTTACTCACACACCCACTTACACCAAATAACAAAAAGGCACTTCTCTGGACCAACCTCTACCTTTTTGACAAATTTGGTGTAATTCCGTTCAGCAGTTCGGGCAGTAGCTGTGTCTAAAAGTCCTATGGGAATTAACATGGGAGAAACGCATTCTGGCATCCCCTACTTCTTGGACCCAGCTTGAGGCATCATCCTGAAATTTTCAAGACAGCAGCTGCAGTGAGCGGCACACTAGTTTTTGAAAATGTTGTGAGGATTCGTCAAACGACGCCAAAGTTATTGGCAAATGAAAAAATTATCTTCCTACGGAAACTATTCCCTAACTACCTACTGGAGACGGATATATATATATATATT
Source organism: Lissotriton vulgaris (assembly GCF_964263255.1). Lineage (NCBI taxonomy): Eukaryota > Metazoa > Chordata > Amphibia > Caudata > Salamandridae > Lissotriton > Lissotriton vulgaris. Next base: position 149,085,288 of record NC_141699.1, on the reverse strand, counting down.
TTAGAGTAAGATATTTCAATTCATAAGTAGAACGCCACGTTAATTTTTTTTTTTGTGTGAATGTGTGTGTGTTTTTTAACATAAAGTAGGATGTCCATCACCTTGCAAGACCCACGGAAGCCCAACTTCCCCACCACCCTTTGCCTGTGCGCCAAACCCCCTTTTTTTTATTAAATATCGAAATATAAAAGGTAGAACTATTGCCTTTATCAGGAGGTGAGCACATCAATATACATAAAGCAGATCTATTTAGTTTGTCAAAAGTCACTAATGAGTATAATCAAATGTATATTTTATAAATGCACACATTGCAATGTGTAATAGTGATTATCACAATGTTTTTTTACATTTTTACGGGCATAAAGTGCAGTCATACATAGAACCAACCATAAGGTGTTCATGCGCTCCAACTGAAGATCATATAACTCCAGCTCTGAGTGCTTTGAAAATAATGGTATGCTCTTCTGGGGTCATAGATGTAATGATCCAGGAAACGTACTGTGTTTTTCTTTTTTTTTTAAATGTTGTTGGAGGCTGCTGTGCTCCCTGAACCCCTGCAAAATAAAAAATAAAAAAGTTGGTTGTCCATGTACGAGGCTGGCTTAGTATATGGTGCACACTTATGTAAGTGTAGCACTTTGCACTAATCCAGACAACATTTATGGTGATTTTAGTGGTCTTCCACAGCCTTAGAAAGCTCTCTAAGTGGTAGCTGTGAAGAGCAGCCTTCAGGCTTAGTCCAGAAGAAGCGTAAAGCAGCTTGCTTTACCAGTACTTAATCTCTTGGTTTAGGGTAAGTGCAAAAGAACCACACTGTGTAGTTATAAAATATGTATTTATTATAAACACTATTACAATATCTCCTACCTGGAGATATAACCACAATACTTTGATAATAGAACACGTAAGTAGCACAAATACACAGTGAGCTCCAGGGGGAGACCAAACCATATTCTAAAATAGTGGATTTCGAACCACGGCTAAAGTCTATACTGGACCCAGAAGATGTAGAAGAACCGGGCATCCAAAGAACCACCTATGGTATGTACCCAGGAACCCCACGGAGGCCGTGTGCAGGGTGGGAACCCAACTGCTTGCTCAATACAAGTCAATGGGTAAGTCGCGGTTGCAGTTTTAAAGAAGAAGGACCCTTTCTGCGAACCCTGAAGAAACCCAGGGAAACAGGGAAGGTTGGAGGGTCACCCCATCCGTGGATACCCCAGGAACCAGGATACCTACACCAGGGAAGCCGAGTGCATAGGTGCGAAGTGACGTTGGAAACCACCGTAGACCACAATGGAGGACTTCAGTGAAGATGCCGCCGACGAAGAAGGAGAAAGAGTCCGGTGGAACCCAAAGGTGGATTCAAGATGGGAGGTACCGGCAAGCAGAGGGGATAGAGTCTATGCCACTCAGGAGTAACCACGAGGCACGGTAGACGAATGCCCACCGATGTCGGGGATAAAGGAGAGTTGACTGTGCCCTTGAAGTTGCAGCTTTGCGGACCAGGCGTCTCTGTGAAGACCAGGAGGTGTTCACAAGCTGTCCTACGTCGGACGTCAAGAACCATGGGGTCAGTGTCTGACCCCATGGCTCTTGGCAGCGGCAACCAGTGAAATAGTCGAAAAAGGTGCAGTGTCTGGACTAGTAAGGTCCAAGGAACTCAGCACGAGCAGATAAGTCAGAGCAGGCCCTGTGCAAGCAGGGAAATCCGCTGGAGCCAAAGAAGACCCTCAAGAGGACCCTCGGGCTGAAGCCACAGGAGTTGCAAGAGGACCTCGAGCAGGTCATTCCATGTCTTGAGTGTGATGTTGGAAAAAAAAAAGACCTCCAGTTTTGCTTTTGTGGATGTGGGAAATGTCTGTGAGTGAACGTGAGGCAGAGCGTAGTTATATTGTGGGTTGATGAAAGTTTATGCGCACTGATCAGGTATTCTGTCCTGTGTTGCTAAGGGCTTTTTATGTGTGTGGGAGAAGTTCGAATTGGCAATGCCTGTGATTGGGGAGCAAATGAAGCTCCCTATGGTGCTTTTGTGATGTGGGTGGGGTGTGTGAAGTAGAGTATGAGTCTTGCAGTGGCATTCTGGATGGTCTGGTCAGAGAAGCACCTGTCCATTCTGTCACAAGAGGTGTGAGTTGTATTCTCCAAAGGTGTTATTGAGAGGGTCTTGGACGCAGAACAACCAAATGGCTGTTATACATGCTATGTCCTTGTGCAAGGGCAAGGGATTTCAGGTCTGTTTTGGACCTTCAACCACTGAATGTCTTCCTGCAGAAGTACAAGTTCAAAATGCTCACGCTGGCCCAGATCCTCCCTGCTCTGGGCACAGTCAACTGTCTTTGAACCTGCAAGGTGCATATTTTCATATACCCGTCCCACAAACTTTCTTTGCGGTTCAAGGGAAGGCTGGAGCAATCCAACCGGAAATCCTTTCATAAAACAAATATCAGAAACGCCACAAGATAAAGTCCTCCTTCCCTTGAAATCACTCCAGTTCTCTGGAGAAATCTTCAGTTTGGCCCTTTCCCTGACTCCAGCCTCTGTCATCTTCCTAGTCTGTGCCAGTAGTGGAAAGTTAGGCCCAGAGTTTTTGGACTAGAATGCGGACCCTCCAGCCGGAGGTGGTCTACAAGCATGCCATGATCCATTTGGACACCCTCTACTACAGCACTGAGCATTGATCCTCTGCTGAGCTCCTGCCCAATCGACTTTTGTGTCAGCACCTGTCTTACATATTCGGTACCAGACTCAAGATTGTTTGAGGCTCTGTACTTATTGTTGAGTATGGACTCAGTAGAAAGTTTGTTGGTGGAAGGAAAATAAATGCTCATTAAAGCACTTCCTTATTCATAAGTAATTAGGAACTCTGACACCAACTCTAGTTAGCAGGAAATTCAGTAAATAAATGATAACTTTGCATTCCAAGATAACTTTAAAGGATGTCAAGGATGCCTAGCTCTACATCCCAATTGCATCTAGCACACTGGCTGTACCTGAGGCTGGTTGTACCAGCTCTCCCTCCTGAAGAAAGTGAAAGTGGTTCTCTAAAACGGACTTCTGAGCAACGATTCAAGCAGTAATCCTCTCACACCTAAATGGAGGCAAAACCCTGCTCTATAGTCGATCCAATGCTACATATGACCCCATAAAAGACATCCTTTACACAGTAGCTTGTCCCTTGAAGAACCTGAAGATGTTCATCCGTATCACCTAACCCAGAAATCACTAAACTGGCTCTTCAGATCATTTTCAAGATCAGCTGCATCACATAAAGGGCCACCAGAAATGGCACCCCAGGACTTTTGAATACTACAAAAACAAAAACCCAGATCACTGACCCTATCCATCTATGCCACACTGTCCCTACTTTTCTGAGGTTCCGAAATTATCCAAAACTCTCATTTTCAGATAACACTGCATCTCAGCAGCATAGGTTTCACCACTCTCAAATATTCTTCCTCTTTGCGAACATCCCTGAATTGCTTTGAGGGCTCATGCCCATGGTCAGTACTGTGTTGCTCTGTTTGTTGTGAATGGTAAACATTATCAGTTCCCAGACCCATTTAAACCTCTTGCTCTGAAATCCGTAGTTCTCCTTTGAATAACCTCTGTTCAACTATTCCTTCACATTTGGCACCTATGGAACCTGTTTATAAACTGCAGTTGTCCAACTCCTTTAAAGAAACACTTAGCTCACTCTTTTTCTCTCAGCGGTTGCTTGGTGTCTCTACAAATCCCCCAGCGAACAGTATTAACACTTGCCATCATAACTTCCTTTCTTCCATTCTCATAATAGATCATAGTAGTTGCAAGGACACAGTAAAAGAACCTTCACAAACCCTTTTGCTATGAGAGAAACAGAGATGAAGAATTGCAGGGCAGTGTAGCCCTTACTCATCCAATATAAGTAAAGAACAAGCATTTGCAATGCAATAGGTCTCGCAGTTGTGAGAGTTTGAGCTATTGGCATTGTAAATGGCAATGCCTTTCATTTACTTGTTGTTTTTTTTTGTTTTGTTTTTTTGGAAAACCTTTATTTACTTAAACAAAGTACACCGCTATTCAGCCGTACATCCCGGAGGCTAGGCAGCATGGTAAGGCAGTTCGGGAATGTGTACAAAACAGAAAAAGGAGCAATCAGGTTTAATTTTTATAAATGTTAAAGATGAACTCAATGAACAAGAGGAATCTAATAAAGACAAGAAAAAGGAAGGAAAGGGGAAAAAAGAAGAAAGAGGAAGAAGAAGAAGAAGATAAAAGTGGCAAGGCAAAGGAGCATAGAAAAACGGTAAGGCACATATCCAGAGGGAGAGACGGGAGCAGTAGCATCACGGAATAACCAGTGCAGGCAAGCAAACATATGAAAGGGGAGCAAAATTCAGGATAAATTCACGTGATACTTGGGTAAAGGGGGAAACTACGGTGAGAGACGGACCTCTGGTTGAATTGTCTCTGGGGGCACGCAGATGTCTCCTCTGTACGAATTCCAGGCCCCCCAGACCAGACCCCACATTTTCGGCTTACCCCGGGCTACATAATCAGTTTTCTCCCGGAGCATGCATCAGTCCATGTTGGTTTTCCAAATGCTAACCGTGGGGGGGGTCGGGGCACCCCATCTCTGGGCGATGTCCCTCTTAGCAATCATGTTACCCAGGGTGACCCAGCGGGTCTGAGCAGTATTATAATCATTCCGACCCCACACATTCAACAGGCAGCGTCGACCCTCCGCAGGCAAACCATACTTGTTGGTTTTTAAAACATAAATAAAAAGCATTGTCATTTACAATGCCAATAGCTTAAACTCTCGCAAATGCGAGACCTATTGCATTGCAAATGCTTGTTTTACTTGCCACAGCTAACGTATTACGTCCCTTTAACTCGTTCCTTCCCCTCCCTCTCAACCCCTGCCGCCACTCACCAACACCACCATAGGCATCACAAACCACTTGGCAATAGCATCATCCAGCTAAACTGTAAGTGAATCAGAATAGTGAGGGGAAGTGACTAGATGTTTGTACTCAGAGCCAGTCAGTTCAGTTCAATGACTTTATTTGGTTTACAAAATAGAAAACCATAAAAGATTACAAATCTCCCACTATCATAAGGCTATGAGAAACACAATGCTGAAGACCATTCAGCAGTGTTATTTGACAGACCCCCTGTCCATTAAATGCATTATAAAAATGAATTAAACACACACTAGCGTTTCCATGCTTTAATAGAATAGCTTGGGAGTCACTTTGGGCAAATGGAGGACCTTATTCCTGCATTTCAAAGCTAAAGATGAAAAAATGACTAAACCACCCCTTGCCCTTCCACTTGCAGAAGGGGCAGCAGGAACATAGAAAGCTTTGTACCCCTCCAGATATAGGTTGCAGTTTACCAGCCAAGTCTCCTGTAAACATATCAAGGACAATTGACTGATGAACTGCACCCACATTTGATCCGTGATCTTCTCTGCCAACCCAGCAATGTTCCAGGACAGAACGTCGTAGTCCTCTACCCTGGGCGAATCCTTGGATGATATAATGGGAAAAACCTCTGGTGACTTCATAATAAGGTGCTCAAGCGATGTTTTTACTAAAGCTCCCAAACCTATAAGAAATGAATGAGCTGGTTCTAAGGCCGAACGGTTGATGCTTGGAGCTCTAAACCACCAGACAGTCAATCACAGTCGTCCAGCCTTGAAAGTACTGCAAATCGGTTTGGACCCTGTATAATGGGGGGGAAAATGTCAGCTCCCCAGTAATTTAAACCCATTACAGGCAAATCTATCACCTAAGTGTCCCGGTCGAGATCGCTCTTCACAGCTCACTCCCTGCTGACCAGAGTTCTCCCAACTCATTGCGGTGGTATAAAAATAACTAAGATCAAAAGGTTGAATAGTGGTCCTCGCATTCTGGTTAAACCCACCGCAAATATGATGCACTGACCTACTGTCACTAAAAATAATAATTATACAATTACCCTCTATATCCTTTGTTCTGCACCCTATCCAGCTTACCCTACGAACAAACAGAATTTTACTGTGTACATTCACAGGGATGGGGTCTATTAGTGTTCAACCAATACACAGTTTTGTTCTTTAACTCACTATAAGACTCCACCCTACCCTTGACAAATTCTGGCACTCCTGTCAACACAACAACATAGGGTACAGACTCAGGGGGTAAATCAATGTTTGGCAACAAATTCTTTTGATGATCAATAGAGCGTTGTGGTCCCATCAGGCCTCCCTGGTGCTTATTAGCATTCCCCCCTCCCACCAGTTGTTGATTGGCACTCTTTCCTTGGGAGCAGTTTTTGTTTCCCTGATTATTGCCTCCAGCCATAATACCGGGGCTGGCTACAATGTTCCTGTCCAAGTTGCCTGGGATTGGGTCTAAAACAAGCGTATGGGATGAAGGACCAGTGCTCGAACTGTGTCCTGAACCGTTCCTCAGGAGATCTTTAACCTCGGGGCACTTTGGCAAAATATGTTTAATAAGAGAAAAGTTAGTTGTAGAAAGCTGTTCAAATTTCATCAGTCTATCCTCAATAGTCAGCAATTTTTCATATACAGGCTTTATAGAGACTGATGTGAGCTCGCCTAATGTCCTCCAAAATCCAACATCAGTCAAAGGCAAAGGTCCATCTTTTGAACTCAGAGGAAGACTATTTAGAGACGAATCATTCACACCTGGTTGCCCTGGACTTGAAGAAACCACATCCACGTTTACCAAGTTAACCGTGTTGTTTGATTTCGGCTTCTTTGAATTTTTCCTCTTTTGTGTCCCCCTCCCCCACCCTCCTTCTTTTTAGAGGTCGCTCCCGATGAATATTTTGCTGAGATGGGGCGGACGTTTGGGATGGCCCCTGAAGAAACACGGGTAGCTACCCCACAATCCACATTATCCTGGTCTGACAGCAAAACCTGGGGAGGCCGTACACAAGTTTGTCTGGAAGCCACGGGGTAGGCAGCCGCAGGGTTATGTGGCACCGGGCTACGAGCTAGCGCCAGGTCTCCCAGGGAAGAACGTTTAGCAAATGTCGGGTCCTGAGAGAGTCGGCGCTCAGTAATTGCTATTTGCTTTGCCAGAACTGAAGTAGCCCTGGTAATAAACTGATCTAATGTCCCGGCGATATATCCTCCCGTAGCTGCTTTTCTTGTCTTCCCTTCCCGGCCAGCCATTTCACCCACAGATAGTTCTCAGAGGTAACAAAAGAATAATATCGAGTATTACACTTATAGCCAGGCCAAAAACTGGGAGAATTACCTTTGCAAAATGATGATGTTAGAGGGGGGGGCGGCCCGTCCTCTAACAGGCTCAAACGGGTCCGCCCTTTGCCTGGGCTTCTCCCAGTCACTGTCCCCCCGCGTCCTGTGTTGCGTGGGGGAAGGCGGCGCTTTATAGCGTAATGTCAGCGCCTCCCCCAGCAGCCGCAGCTGTGTCCACACTGGAAAGTACGGTGCACCCTGGGACCAGAAGTCCCACCAGGGTGTTTGCGACATGACAGAGAGCCTCCCGGAAAGAACAAGGTCAGCTCACCGGCAGTTTCGGGCACGAAGGAAGTTCAAAGGGCCACGTTGAGAACTATTTTCGCGGCACCGGCCCTAAAGAGAAATGTTTAGCGGCTCAGGCCGCGTTGAGCAATGTTTAGCGGCTCTGGCCGCGCAGAGCAATGTTTAGCGGCTCCGGCCGCACAGAGAAATATTTTAGTGGCTCCGGCCGCGCCGAGAAATGTTTAGCGGCTCCGGCCGTGTTGACCAATGTTTGGCGGCTCCGGGCGCAAGAAGAGATGACCAGCGGCTCCGGCCGCGCTGTGAAATGCCCGGCCGCTCCGGCCGTGTTAAAAACTGTTTGGCGGCTACAGCCGCGAGGAAAATGCCCAGCGGCTCTGGCCGTGTTAAGAAAAGTTTACAGGCTCCGACCGCGCTGTGTAGCAGAGCTGGATCAAGTTAAGACCTGCAGGTTACGCGCCCACTCACTGCTGATGTGTGACTGACCTGTCAACTCAAAAAGGGCCCCCTGTTGCCATTCACAGGTGCACAAACCTGCAATATGTTTCCTATACTGGTACTTTTAGACTTAAGTGCCGCATTCGATACGGTATCACAAACTTTATTAATGCGGACACTATATTCATTAGGCATTAAATTGGCTCAAATCTTTGTAGAAGGAATGAACTTCAAGTTTTTTCTCGTTCATCTTGTTCAGATACTCAGGTTTTTGAACATGGAGTACCACAAGGCTCCATACTCAGTCCATTATTATTTAATTTGTACATGAGCCCATCAGCTAAGGTGGTGGAAGAAACCGGTTTACAAATGTATTCTTATGCTGATGACTCTCAGCTATTTTTTTCACTCTCTTCAGAAAATAATGACTGCCCCTCTATACTTAAACGTGGACTCGTGAAAATTGCAGGATGGATGCAGGAAAATTTTCTCAAATTAAATGGTGAGAAAACGGAAGTGATGGTTCTGGGAAAAAACAAGGCGTTATGGGGCCCCCAACATTGGCCGCAGGAAATGGGACTGCTCCCGGTCCCAGTGATGCAAGCACGCAATCTGGGCGTCATTATTGACGAGTCTCTTAATATGCATCATCAAGCAGTAAAAACATCCGCTACATGCTTTGCCATTTTAAAATGGCTAAAGATCTGCTGGATGCTGCCAGAATCGACCAAGAAAACCATAATCAATGCATTGATCACTTCGAGGCTCGATTATGGAAATGTATTGTATTTAGGGGCGAAGAAAGCTACCATTCGTAGGCTGCAGCCAGATTGTTATGCAAAATCCCTAGCACTGCCCCAACTTCTAAATACATTCGGGATCTCCACTGGTTAAAAATCGAAAATCGAAATAAATTTAAATCGCTTTGCTGTATGCATAAAATCTTTACAAAAAAACCCCCAAAATATCCCCAAACTTTGGTTCATCCTTACTGCCCTTCTCGTTCTTTTCGGTCGACCACTGCGAAGAATTTTGTGATCCCCAAAACCAAGTTGTCGTGCATGGGTGGCAAATCCTTCTCTTTCTTGGGAGCCACGATGTGGAACTCTATGCCAATCACAGCACGAAATGAGACCAACTATATGAGCTTTCGAAAAGCCTTAAAGACCTGGCTCTTTAACATCTAAGCTGTTCTCTGACGGTAGCATCACAGTATCATCTTATGAATGCGCCGGGAAACCCTTTGTGGGTAGCTGGTGCGCTCTAAAAATGTAATGAATAATAATAATAATAATGCACGCCATTGAAACCTTTGCTCCACAAATTATTCCTCACTTCAGCTGTTGCAAAGTCGGCACCCTCCAAGATCCGGTAGAAATACTGCCCTCCAGCGCAAGATCCACTCTTTCTGCACGCTGACCCTTCATCTGTCTCAGTTGTGATATTAGCTGCACGTAAATCTCACACCACGTCTCCATCTGCTACTTCTCCCCCGGATAAGGAGAGCAAAAGGTTGGACTCGTTGGCCTCAAGGTCTTCCAACACGGCGGCTACGTCCATGAAAATGGCCAGCACCACATCTCTCCTAGGGAAATACGATCAAGCCTTGTGGGTTTACTTCCTTCACTTCGCGGATCACCTTCCAAAAGAACACTGGGAAGATTTTCTGGAAATTGTCCAGGAGGGAGACATGGTCTCTAACCAAGTCATCAGTGCGGCGGCTGATTGCTCGATTCTAGCCACCCACAGTTACTGTCACTGGATCTCTTTACCCAGACCTGCATAGCTCCGACTAACATCACTGAAGCCTGACGCTCAGCTCCTTCTTCAGAACTTATCCTTTCCCATTCCACTCTCTTCTGCTCGCACACTGATGATGAAATAGTGAGAATGAAGATGGAGATGCATACTTTGAAAGCAGTAAACTAGAGAAATCGAAAGAACCACAATGTTCGTTCTGAACCTACCACCGTCATTTCCCTTCGCAGAGGGTTTAAACCCCTTAATGGCCGTCCGGAAGATCACAATAGTATCAAAGGACCTACCAGCCTCAGCACAAGCAGCAGAGGGTATGTGCTACACAGCAATCTAACCAAGGGGGCTGACAACCTACGGCATCAAAACCCTGAATCCTCTCTTCCCCCTCTTCCGTTATCCACTTCGGTACGGGGAAGCATGGCAAATTACCTTGCAGAGTGGCAACGCGTAACAACAGATGCATGGGACTTGAATATTGTCAAAAATGGCAATTGTCTCAGATTCAGTGCCTCACCACCATCCATTCCACCAAGTTCATCCACGTCTCGCCTCAACCTTCTACCGGAGGAAGTCAACACTATGTGTTACAAGAAAGCGGTGGAATCTGTCTCTTGCAACCATTGAGGACAGGGTATTTACTGCAGGTACTTCCTCATGCCGAAGAAGGGCAAGCAAGAGTTCAGGCTCATTGTCAACCTCTGAATCACAAACAGATAGATCCAAAAGGAAAAGCTCAGGATGCTGGTGTTACATCAAATATACCCTCAACTTCAACTGGGAGACTGGCTTTGTTCAGTAGACCTGCACAACGCTTATTTTCATATTCCCTTCGTAAAGTCGCATCGGAACTTCCTCAGGTTCATTGTGGGACAGAACCACTACCAATATGCGGTTCTACTTTTTGGCCTCAAGTCATCACTCAGGACATTTTCCAAATGCATTGCTGTGATGGCAGCACATCTACGAAAACACAGGATCTTTTTCTATCCTTATCTGGACGATTAGCTGATCAGGGTGTCCGCTTTCCCAGAAGCAACCTTCTTCATTGGTTGGGTCTTCACGTCAATTTTCAACAAGCATTTGCAATGCAATAGGTCTCGCATTATGAAAGTTTAAGCTATTGGTCTTGTAAATGACATTTTTTTAATTTAAGTATTGGTTTTGAAAATAGCTAAATTAATAGCTGTCATTTACAATACCAATAGTTATAACTTTCGCAAATGTGACACCTATAGCATTTGTAATGCAACATGTTTTGTATTTACGTGACTTAGATGTATTGAAATTACAAATAACAATGGCTTTTAATGTTTTAAAATAATTAATACTTAAATAAAAGTGATTGTAATTTATAATGGGAATAGCTTAAACTTTTGTAAATAACTTTTGTGAAGATTATGTTCAGTGTATTTTATTGTGATGAAAATCCAAGACCAGAAGTGAAATATTAACATCTTTTTGTGACATTTGTAATAAAGCTTGAAACATTAAGAGAACATATTTGAACCAGTTGTTGTTGAATATTTGCACAGATTGATGCTGTGATGGCGCGGAGTGATGTTGTGGTGGCGCTGAGTGATGTTGTGGTGGTGCTGAGTGATGTTGTGGTGGCGCTGAGTGATGCTGTGGTGGCGCTGAGTGATGCTGTGGTGGCGCTGAGTGATGCTGTGGTGGCGCTGAGTGATGCTGTGGTGGCGCTGAGTGATGCTGTGGTGGCTCTGAGTGATGCTGTGGTGGCGCTGAGTGATGCTGTGGTGGCGCTGAGTGATGCTGTGGTTGTGCTGAGTGATGCTGTGGTTGTGCTGAGTGATGCTGTGGTTGTGCTGAGTGATGCTGTGGTTGTGCTGAGTGATGCTGTGGTTGTGCTGAGTGATGCTGTGGTTGTGCTGAGTGATGCTGTGGTTGTGCTGAGTGATGCTGGGGTTGTGCTGAGTGATGCTGGGGTTGCGCTTAGTGATGCTGGGGTTGCGCTTAGTGATCCTGTGGTGGTGCTGTGGTGGTGCTGTGGTGGTGCTGTGGTGGTGCTGAGTGGTGCTGTGGTGGTGCTGAGTGGTGCTGTGGTGGTGCTGTGGTGGTGCTGAGTGGTGCTGTAGTGGTGTTGTGGTGGTGCTGAGTGGTGCTGTGGTGGTGCTGAGTGGTGCTGTGGTGGTGCTGAGTGTTGCTGTGGTGGTGCTGAGTGTTGCTGTGGTGGTGCTGAGTGATGCTGTGATGGTGCTGAGTGATGCTGTGATGGTGCTGAGTGATGCTGTGGTGGTGCTGAGTGATGCTGTGGTGGTGCTGAGTGATGCTGTGGTGGTGCTGAGTGATGCTGTGGTGGTGCTGAGTGATGCTGTGGTGGTGCTGAGTGATGCTGTGGTGGTGCTGAGTGATGCTGTGGTGGTGCTGAGTGATGCTGTGGTGGTGCTGAGTGATGCTGTGGTGGTGCTGAGTGATGCTGTGGTGGTGCTGAGTGGTGCTGTGGTGGTGCTGAGTGGTGCTGTGGTGGTGCTGAGTGGTGCTGTGGTGGTGCTGAGTGATGCTGTGGTGGTGCTGAGTGATGCTGTGTTGGCGCTGAGTGATGCTGTGGTGGCGCTGAGTGGTGCTGTGGTAGCGCTGAGTGATGCTGTGGTAGCGCTGAGTGATGCTGTGGTGGCGCTGAGTGATGCTGTGGTGGCGCTGAGTGGTGCTGAGTGGTGCTGTGTGGTGCTCAGTGATGCTGTGGTGGTGCTGAGTGGTGCTGTGATGGTGCGGAGTGTTGCTGTGGTGGTGCTGAGTGGTGCTTTGGTGGTGCTGTGGTGGTGCTGAGTGATGCTGTGGTGGTGCTGAGTGATGCTGTGGTGGTGCTGCTGAGTGGTGCTGCTGAGTAGTGCTGCTGAGTGGTGCTGTGGTGGTGCTGATGAGGGGTGCTGTGGTGGTGCTGAGTGATGCTGTGGGAGTGCTGAGTGATGCTGTGGTGGTGCTGAGTGATGCTGTGGTGGCGCTGAGTGATGCTGTGGTGGTGCTGAGTGGTACTGTGGTGGTGCTGAGTGATGCTGTGGTGGTGCTGAGTGATGCTGTGGTGGTGCTGAGTGATGCTGTGGTAGTGCTGAGTGATGCTGTGGTAGTGCTGAGTGATGCTGTGGTGGTGCTGAGTGATGCTGTGGTGGTGCTGTGGTGGTGCTGCTGAGTGGTGCTGCTGAGTGGTGCTGCTGAGTGGTGCTGCTGAGTGGTGCTGTGGTGATGCTGAGTGATGCTGTGGGAGTGCTGAGTGATGCTGTGGTGGTGCTGAGTGATGCTGTGGTGGTGCTGAGTGGTGCTGTGGTGGTGCTGAGTGATGCTGTGGTGGTGCTGAGTGATGCTGTGGTGGTGCTAAGTGATGCTGTGGTGGTGCTAAGTGATGCTGTGGTGGTGCTGAGTGGTGCTGTGGTGGTGCTGAGTGGTGCTGTGGTGGTGCTGTGGTGGTGCTGAGTGGTGCTGTGGTGGTGCTGAGTGGTGCTGTGGTGCTGTGGAGCGGTGCTGTGGTGGTGCTGAGTGATGCTGGGGTGGTGCTGAGTGATGTTGGGGTGGCGCTGAGTGATGCTGGGGTGGCGCTGAGTGATGCTGGGGTGGCGCTGAGTGATGCTGTGGTGGCTCTGAGTGATGCTGTGGTGGCGCTGAGTGATGCTGTCCTGGCGCTGAGTGATGCGGTGGTTGTGCTGAGTGATGCTGTGGTTGTGCTGAGTGATGCTGTGGTTGTGCTGAGTGATGCTGTGGTTGTGCTGAGTGATAATGTGGTTGTGCTGAGTGATGCTGTGGTTGTGCTGAGTGATGCTGTGGTTGTGCTGAGTGATGCTGTGGTTGTGCTGACTGATGCTGTGGTGGTGCTGCTGAGTGGTGCTGCTGAGTAGTGCTGCTGAGTGGTGCTGTGGTGGTGCTGATGAGGGGTGCTGTGGTGGTGCTGAGTGATGCTGTGGGAGTGCTGAGTGATGCTGTGGTGGTGCTGAGTGATGCTGTGGTGGCGCTGAGTGATGCTGTGGTGGTGCTGAGTGGTACTGTGGTGGTGCTGAGTGATGCTGTGGTGGTGCTGAGTGATGCTGTGGTGGTGCTGAGTGATGCTGTGGTAGTGCTGAGTGATGCTGTGGTAGTGCTGAGTGATGCTGTGGTGGTGCTGAGTGATGCTGTGGTGGTGCTGTGGTGGTGCTGCTGAGTGGTGCTGCTGAGTGGTGCTGCTGAGTGGTGCTGCTGAGTGGTGCTGTGGTGATGCTGAGTGATGCTGTGGGAGTGCTGAGTGATGCTGTGGTGGTGCTGAGTGATGCTGTGGTGGTGCTGAGTGGTGCTGTGGTGGTGCTGAGTGATGCTGTGGTGGTGCTGAGTGATGCTGTGGTGGTGCTAAGTGATGCTGTGGTTGTGCTGAGTGATAATGTGGTTGTGCTGAGTGATGCTGTGGTTGTGCTGAGTGATGCTGTGGTTGTGCTGAGTGATGCTGTGGTGGTGCTGAGTGATGCTGTGGTGGTGCTGCTGAGTGGTGCTGCTGAGTAGTGCTGCTGAGTGGTGCTGTGGTGGTGCTGATGAGGGGTGCTGTGGTGGTGCTGAGTGATGCTGTGGGAGTGCTGAGTGATGCTGTGGTGGTGCTGAGTGATGCTGTGGTGGCGCTGAGTGATGCTGTGGTGGTGCTGAGTGGTACTGTGGTGGTGCTGAGTGATGCTGTGGTGGTGCTGAGTGATGCTGTGGTGGTGCTGAGTGATGCTGTGGTAGTGCTGAGTGATGCTGTGGTAGTGCTGAGTGATGCTGTGGTGGTGCTGAGTGATGCTGTGGTGGTGCTGTGGTGGTGCTGCTGAGTGGTGCTGCTGAGTGGTGCTGCTGAGTGGTGCTGCTGAGTGGTGCTGTGGTGATGCTGAGTGATGCTGTGGGAGTGCTGAGTGATGCTGTGGTGGTGCTGAGTGATGCTGTGGTGGTGCTGAGTGGTGCTGTGGTGGTGCTGAGTGATGCTGTGGTGGTGCTGAGTGATGCTGTGGTGGTGCTAAGTGATGCTGTGGTGGTGCTAAGTGATGCTGTGGTGGTGCTGAGTGGTGCTGTGGTGGTGCTGAGTGGTGCTGTGGTGGTGCTGTGGTGGTGCTGAGTGGTGCTGTGGTGGTGCTGAGTGGTGCTGTGGTGCTGTGGAGCGGTGCTGTGGTGGTGCTGAGTGATGCTGGGGTGGTGCTGAGTGATGTTGGGGTGGCGCTGAGTGATGCTGGGGTGGCGCTGAGTGATGCTGGGGTGGCGCTGAGTGATGCTGTGGTGGCTCTGAGTGATGCTGTGGTGGCGCTGAGTGATGCTGTCCTGGCGCTGAGTGATGCGGTGGTTGTGCTGAGTGATGCTGTGGTTGTGCTGAGTGATGCTGTGGTTGTGCTGAGTGATGCTGTGGTTGTGCTGAGTGATAATGTGGTTGTGCTGAGTGATGCTGTGGTTGTGCTGAGTGATGCTGTGGTTGTGCTGAGTGATGCTGTGGTTGTGCTGACTGATGCTGTGGTGGCTCTGAGTGATGCTGTGGTGGCTCTGAGTGATGCTGTGGTGGCTCTGAGTGATGCTGTCCTGGCGCTGAGTGATGCTGTCCTGGTGCTGAGTGATGCTGTGGTTGTGCTGAGTGATGCTGTGGTTGTGCTGAGTGATGCTGTGGTTGTGCTGAGTGATGCTGTGGTTGTGCTGAGTGATGCTGGGGTTGCGCTTAGTGATGCTGGGGTTGCGCTTAGTGATGCTGGGGTTGCGCTTAGTGATGCTGGGGTTGCGCATAGTGATCCCGTGGTGGTGCTGAGTGGTGCTGTGGTGGTGCTGAGTGGTGCTGTGGTGGTGCTGTGGTGGTGCTGTGGTGGTGCTGTGGTGGTGCTGAGTGGTGCTGTGGTGGTGCTGAGTGGTGCTGTGGTAGTGCTGAGTGATGCTGGGGTTGCGCATAGTGATCCCGTGCTGCTGTGGTGGTGCTGAGTGGTGCTGTGGGGGTGCTGTGGGGGTGCTGTGGGGGTGCTGTGGGGGTGCTGTGGTGGTGCTGTGGTGGTGCTGTGGTAGTGCTGAGTGGTGCTGAGTGGTGTTGTGGTTGGTGCTGTGGTGGTGCTGTGGTGATGCTGTGGTGATGCTGTGGTGGTGCTGTGGTGATGCTGTGGTGGTGCTGAGTGATGCTGTGGTGTTGCTGAGTGATGCTGTGGTGGTGCTGAGTGATGCTGTGGTGGTGCTGAGTGGTGCTGTGGTGGTGCTGTGGTGGTGCTGTGGTGGTGCTGTGGTAATGCTGTGGTGGTGCTGTGGTGGTGCTGAGTGATGCTGTGGTGGTGCTGAGTGATGCTGTGGTGGTGCTGAGTGATGCTGTGGTGGTGCTGAGTGGTGCTGTGGTGGTGCTGAGTGGTGGTGCTGAGTGGTGCTGTGGTGGTGCTGAGTGATGCTGTGGTGGTGCTGAGTGATGCTGTGGTGGTGCTGAGTGATGCTGTGGTGGTGCTGAATGATGCTGTGGTGGCGCTGAGTGATGCTGTGGTGGTGCTGAGTGTTGCTGTGGTGGTGCTGAGTGGTTCTTTGTGGTGCTGTGTGGTGCTTTGGTGGTGCTGTGTGGTGCTGTGGTGGTGCTGAGTGATGCTGTGGTGGTGCTGAGTGATGCTGTGGTGGTGCTGTGGTGGTGCTGAGTGGTGCTGTGGTGGTGCTGAGTGGTGCTGTGGTGGTGCTGTGGTGGTGCTGAGTGATAATGTAGTGGTGCTGAGTGGTGCTGTGGTGGTGCTGAGTGGTGCTGTGGTGGTGCTGAGTGATGCTGTGACGGCGCGGAGTGATGCTGTGACGGCGCGGAGTGATGTTGTGGTGGCGCTGAGTGATGTTGTGGTGGCGCTGAGTGATGCTGTGGTGGTGCTGAGTGATGCTGTGGTGGTGCTGAGTGGTGCTGTGGTGGTGCTGAGTGGTGCTGTGGTGGTGCTGAGTGATGCTGTGGTGGCGCTGAGTGATGCTGTGGTGGCGCTGAGTGGTGCTGTGGTGGCGCTGAGTGATGCTGTGGTGGTGCTGAGTGATGCTGTGGTGGTGCTGAGTGATGCTGTGGTGGTGCTGTGGTGGTGCTGAGTGGTGCTGTGGTGGTGCTGAGTGGTGCTGTGGTGGTGCTGTGGTGGTGCTGAGTGATAATGTAGTGGTGCTGAGTGGTGCTGTGGTGGTGCTGAGTGGTGCTGTGGTGGTGCTGAGTGATGCTGTGACGGCGCGGAGTGATGCTGTGACGGCGCGGAGTGATGTTGTGGTGGTGCTGAGTGATGCTGTGGTGGTGCTGAGTGATGCTGTGGTGGTGCTGAGTGATGCTGTGGTGGTGCTGAGTGGTGCTGTGGTGGTGCTGAGTGATGTGGTGGCGCTGAGTGATGTTGTGGTGGCGCTGAGTGATGCTGTGGTGGCGCTGAGTGATGCTGTGGTGGTGCTGACTGATGCTGTGGTGGCTCTGAGTGATGCTGTGGTGGCTCTGAGTGATGCTGTGGTGGCTATGAGTGATGCTGTCCTGGCGCTGAGTGATGCTGTCCTGGCGCTGAGTGATGCTGTGGTTGTGCTGAGTGATGCTGTGGTTGTGCTGAGTGATACTGTGGTTGTGCTGAGTGATGCTGTGGTTGTGCTGAGTGATGCTGGGGTTGCGCTTAGTGATGCTGGGGTTGCGCTTAGTGATCCCGTGGTGGTGCTGAGTGGTGCTGTGGTGGTGCTGTGGTGGTGCTGTGGTGGTGCTGAGTGGTGCTGTTGAGTGGTGCTGTTGAGTGGTGCTGTTGAGTGGTGCTGTTGAGTGGTGCTGTTGAGGTGCTGTGGTGGTGCTGAGTGGTGCTGTGGTGGTGCTGAGGTGGTGCTGTGGTGGTGCTGAGGTGGTGCTGTGGTGGTGCTGTGGTTGTGCTGTGGTGGTGCTGAGTGTTGTTGTGGTGGTGCTGTGGTGGTGCTGAGTGGTGCTGTGGTGGTGCTGAGTGATGCTGTGGTTGTGCTGAGTGATGCTGGGGTTGCGCTTAGTGATGCTGGGGTTGCGCTTAGTGATCCTGTGGTGGTGCTGTGGTGGTGCTGTGGTGGTGCTGTGGTGGTGCTGTGGTAGTGCTGTGGTGGTGCTGAGTGATGCTGTGGTGGTGGTGCTGTGGTGGTGCTGAGTGATAATGTAGTGGTGCTGAGTGATAATGTGGTGGTGCTGAGTGGTGCTGTGGTGGTGCTGAGTGGTGCTGTGGTGGTGCTGAGTGATGCTGTGACGGCGCGGAGTGATGTTGTGGTGGCGCTGAGTGATGTTGTGGTGGCGCTGAGTGATGTTGTGGTGGCACTGAGTGATGTTGTGGTGGCGCTGAGTGATGTTGTGGTGGCGCTGAGTGATGTTGTGGTGGCGCTGAGTGATGTTGTGGTGGCGCTGAGTGATGCTGTGGTGGCGCTGAGTGATGCTGTGGTGGCGCTGACTGATGCTGTGGTGGCTCTGAGTGATGCTGTGGTGGCTCTGAGTGATGCTGTGGTGGCTATGAGTGATGCTGTCCTGGCGCTGAGTGATGCTGTCCTGGTGCCGAGTGATGCTGTGGTTGTGCTGAGTGATGCTGTGGTTGTGCTGAGTGATGCTGTGGTTGTGCTGAGTGATGCTGGGGTTGCGCTTAGTGATCCCGTGGTGGTGCTGAGTGGTGCTGTGGTGGTGCTGTGGTGGAGCTGTGGTGGTGCTGTGGTGGTGCTGTGGTGGTGCTGTTGAGTGGTGCTGTTGAGTGGTGCTGTGGTGGTGCTGAGTGGTGCTGAGTGGTGGTGCTGAGTGGTGCTGTGGTGGTGCTGAGTGGTGTTGTGGTGGTGCTGTGGTGGTGCTGAGTGGTGCTGTGGTGGTGCTGAGTGATGCTGTGGTGGTGCTGTGGTGGTGCTGTGGTGGTGCTGAGTGGTGCTGTGGTGGTGCTGTGGTGGTGCTGAGTGATGCAGTGGTGGTGCTGAGTGATGCTGTGGTGGTGCTGAGTGGTGCTGTGGTGGTGCTGAGTGGTGCTGTGGCGGTGCTGTGGTGGTGCTGAGTGATGCTGTGGTGGTGCTGAGTGGTGCTGTGGTGGTGCTGAGTGGTGCTGTGGTGATGCTGAGTGGTGCTGTGGTGGTGCTGAGTGGTGCTGTGGTGGTGCTGAGTGATGCTGTGGTGGTGCTGAGTGATGCTGTGTTGGCGCTGAGTGATGCTATGGTGGCGCTGAGTGATGCTGTGGTGGCGCTGAGTGATGCTGTGGTGGCGCTGAGTGGTGCTATGGTGGTGCTTTGGTGGTGCTGTGTAGTGCTGTGGTGGTGCTGAGTGATGCTGTGGTGGTGCTGAGTTATGCTGTGGTGGTGCTGTGGTGGTGGTGCTGCTGAGGGGTGCTGTGGTGCTGCTGAGTGATGCTGTGGTGGTGCTGAGTGATGCTGTGGTGGTGCTGAGTGGTGCTGTGGTGGTGCTGAGTGGTGCTGTGGTGGCGCTGAGTGATGCTGTGGTGGTGCTGAGTGATGCTGTGGTGGTGCTGAGTGATGCTGTGGTGGTGCTGAGTGGTGCTGAGTGGTGCTGTGGTGGTGCTGAGTGGTGCTGTGGTGGCGCTGAGTGATGCTGTGGTGGTGCTGAGTGATGCTGTGGTGGTGCTGAGTGATGCTGGGGTGGCGCTGAGTGATGCTGGGGTGGCGCTGAGTGATGCTGGGGTGGCGCTGAGTGATGCTGGGGTGGCGCTGAGCGATGCTGAGGTGGCGCTGAGCGATGCTGGGGTGGCGCTGAGCGATGCTGGGGTGGCGCTGAGCGATGCTGGGGTGGCGCTGAGCAGTGCTTAATTTGTAAAATATTAAGTGCAGATGCTCAATTTTTTTTAGGAGACCACACCCACTTTACCTGGCTCCACCCACTTCCTCCATTGGCTCCACCCACTTATTCGTCCCAACCCACATTCTCAATTGGCACTGTTGAAAGCCAGATGTAATACCCGGTCTGAATTTCAGCAAGGGAGTCTTCCTCAAATAAAAGTTCTTGATATGAGGTTCCCCCACTTGAGAACATTTTGAAAAAATGTAATTCAAAAAGTGCATTTAAAACACAATTTGAGAATAAATTGGCTGAAATGACTAATGCACTGAAAGGGGACACCTATAATTACTACCTTTTTGGCTCCCGTCTTCCTATTGTTTATGCCTACGCTCATAAATTTAATGGCATCAAAATGCCATGGCAGAGATACTAGGGAGGGTTGAGTGCTGGCAGTGAAGCAATAGCCATGTAGACAGAGGCAGAGAAAGGACTCACGATATGAAGAAAGGAGAGAGAGTGTCAGGCAGAGGCTACAGGGCATGTGAAGTTGGAGTCAGGGATGGTACTAATTTTGAACAAAAAAAAATCCAGGAGTTTGTCACAATATGGTTTTGATGCGCAGGGGTTGTTCTTCTGGGCATCTGGATTAGACAGTTCTTAAAAGATGCTGAAGGTTTCTCTTATTCAGTCAGACCTGTTAGATTAATTTTGTAAATTAAGACTTTTTGGCTCTCTTTATGGCACTTTGGAGGCCTTACAGGTATCTCTTAGAGAGGGGCTATCTTCAGTCAAAATAGTCTTGTGCAGCTTGCATTAGAGGTCGAGACTGGTTTGTTTTAGTTCCACTGTCACCACATTGGACCATTTTTTGTGGGTTTAATGCCAAATTTAGTATTTCTAGTTTTGGATGGGGCCAGCCTGACAGAGAGCAGTGATTTATGGCGGTATAGATTGTCCAGTAAGGCTTCAGTGTCATCCTAGTTGAGAAAGTTAGTTGTAACAACATTCTGTGTGTCCTCAAGCTCCTCTGTGCTGACATATCTGTAACAACTATATGGAATAATCACATATCTTTCTTTCTAAGAAATGCAAGCAATTCTACAAACTTGTGTCCTAGTCTGTTCATGTATATCATATGGAAAAATCTGGTATCAATGGTGCACGTGTGATCAAGACAAACCTAAAAGGTAGCTAACTTAAGATGTGCTGAATGCTAATCATAGTCTATGTGACATTTATGTTTTTGAAAGGCATAAAGGAGCTTGTTAAATTGAGGTCAATGATGACACATGTAACAAAATATGCACTTACTGGCTCCCTCCATGGTCATTATATGCAGCCCAACATATATATTCCACTTTAACTTCAATACATAGTGTTTGAATCAATTGAATATTTAAATTGAAGCCTGGGAATGTTTCCTGGCGTTACATCGGGGGTTACACCATCAGCATTGGTTTTTATTAGTACTCAAGACTTTACATTAACCCACATAAGGCTGATATATGAAGGAGTTTTGCTGTCAAAAAGGTTGGGATTTTCAAAACGGAAACAAAAAGTATGGAGGTGAGAAAAGGAAAAAAACATTATTTAAAGGAAAAGCGGAGAAAGGGTGTCCAAGGGAAGGAAACCCCATTTATGTCAGCCTCAGCGAATTGGAAATAAGTTTTGTATTATTCCTTTGGCACACATTCAGAAGCCATTTTTTGTTTGTGGAATCACTTTAAAACCCTATTTTATCATTAGCTATTAAAAAAGGTTTCTTGAGCACCAACTCCCCTTTAAACCTTTAGGGATGGTGTCCTGTTTGGCTCACTGGCGCCTTACAGGGATGGTCAAAGAGGGAGATATTTTTATTTTCTGGATACTCCCTTGTATAGCATTGATAAGCAGTGCGACAAGGTATCATAGGTGCGCAGTGTGATAGGCTGGCACCAGAGGTAACCACAAGGAGCTTGCACCAGGGAAGTGCAAGGATCCATCCTCACCCTACACTTCCCATCGCTCTGTTTCTATCGTTCTTTATCGGGCTCGTAGCCTGAGTGCCTGAGGTCATAATTTTGCACATACATTCAATGCCTCGTTCCAGCATTACACCAATTAAATCCTTTGTCGTTGCAACGAATTGTCCCGTCACACTGTGCAAAACGAACTTGATTCACCCAGCGACAGCCGCACACCAAAGCTTCCAGAATAAACTGATCAAACCCTTCATTGACTTTAAGAGACATGAACATTTCAAAATAAACAGATGCCATCTTTCACATGGCCCCGAAGAAGCTGCGGTCAGAAAACATTTAAAAATAAGCAGATTCCACTGTGAAAGCAGAGTTGGTTACTTACTAGGTTTACTGCCTTTTTCATAGCTGCCAAGGTTTCAGATTGCTTATGTGTGGCATTTCCATAATTTCAGTCTAATTATGAGTGACATTCAACAACTATGAGTGACACTTTCTAGCGAGCAATATCAAGCAATGAAGAAGAGGAAAACAGATAAATATCAGAAATAACACCAATCATAGCTGCCAAGTTTTCAGATTCATTGTGTGATATTTAAATGGTTTCAGAAGGAGTCAGGAGTTAATTTATATTGTAGTAAAGTGTATGTAGCCAAAAATGGTCTGGTAATTTTTAAACTGGAGACAGCAATGTGATTTGTCTGTGGTACTGTAAGCAAGTGTAGTGGAGCAGGTGTGAAATGTAGGGTGTGAGGAGGAATGCCACTATGGTTGGTTTTACTTAAAATAATAGATTTCTACCCAAACTAAACCTTTTAACAACATTAGGATAATGAAAGTCTGAGGGGAAATAATAGCGCTCAGCTCCGGGTCCCAGCAGTGGCTTTAACTGCTTATAAATCAACAGAAAACACGGGCCTCAGCACTGTATTGGCGTAAAGTAAAAGCCAACTGAAAACACATTCAGGAGAGGGAAACCTGACCTATATTGCAAGGCACAGGCCCCTGCACCACAAGAGCTGTAACAAACAGTACTGCATTCTTTTTTTTAAAAAAACGTTCCTACCTGACACTGAGGACAGTCGAAACAGCATAAACACTATGGGAAACGGTTGGCCCCTGTTCTTCGAGGAAAGCCTGCATCAAGCTTCACAGAAAGCGAAGCCAGGCCCAGGCCCTTCAACTCTGTGCTGCAGAGAGCGTCCGGCTGCCCTGAAGTCTGTCGAGATCAGAGAGGTCAGTTAAAACACCCGACTTGTGACAGCTGTTCCTGGGGGCCCAGGTCTTGGCAGGAAAAAAAACGCATCATTGTGCTGAAGCCTTAGCCGAGTCCGGACCCTGCTGCACAGCGACCAGTGAATCACCTGACAGGCGCTATCGGCCCCACTCTAGCGGAGGAAGCCAATTCGACATACAAAGTCTGCCCATTGTGATCCTCTGCACATTAAGCGTTGGTATTTTTACTTGCGGTAAATATTGTGACACTTGGCAGGGCTGTTTTTGCAGAGGAATGCTGCTACACACTGCATGACACACATGCTGCTTCTTCAGTTAATGGTTCAGGACTGCTGGTGCGTAGTGCGTGCCGTGCGTGCCTCATGACGCTACGGCTGGCTGGCGGCAAATGAAATTTTAAACGGTTATGTACGCAGCGCTGTGGTGGTTGCACAGGACTAAACGAAATCCAGCCCCCACCGGCAACACTGACGGGAGGCATAGATGTATTATCGCTCCGCTCAGCTCTTCGGCAGAAGGAGTTTCACAATAAAGTCAGTTGTCTAACTCTACGCACGTTGTGCAGTCATTGATGTGCGTTCGCCCTGACAGCTAGACCCGGCCCTGATAAATAAGTGCCGGTGCTAAGCACCGGCAAGCACCAGCACAAATTAAGCCCTGGCGCTGAGTGATGCTGTGGTGGCGCTGAGTGATGCTGTGGTGGCGCTGAGTGATGCTGTGGTGGCGCTGAGTGATGCTGTGGTGGCGCTGAGTGATGCTGTGGTGGTGCTGAGTGATAATGTGGTGGTGCTGAGTGATGCTTGGGTGGCGCTGAGTGATGCTTGGGTGGCGCTGAGTGATGCTGGGGTGGAGCTGAGTGATGCTGGGGTGGCGCTGGGTGGTGATGCTGTGGTGGCGCTGGGTGATGCTGGGGTGGCGCTGAGTGATGCTGAGTGATAATGTGGTGGTGCTGAGTGATAATGTGGTGGTGCTGAGTGATAATTTGGTGGTGCTTAGTGATGCTGGGGTAGCGCTGAGTTATGATGTGCTGATGCAGAGGGCAGAAAGGCACAAAAAACGAGTCTAACAGAGGGCAGAAAAACAGGGCAGAAGGGCACAAAAAACGAGTCTAACAGGGGGCAGAAAAGCACAACAAGACCTATTGCATTGCAAACGCCTGCTGTTTAATATTATTTGTTCCAATAATAAGTGTTTCCTATAAGAGGTCGACGTGTGAAAGGGTGAAAAACCCCTTCGACGGTTACTATTAGAAAAAAAAGTTCATTAGAGGATGATGTGAAACATGGCTGGGGGAAGAAGGCAGTGCTGGCACACTGCTCTCCATCGGGTAGAAACGATGCAGAGAACGGGAACTGAATAAATGCGGGTACGTTTCATGACCTGTATCCCAAGATCTTAAGCAACCCCTTTATTGGCTGAGAAGAACTGTTCACACGGAGGAAGAATGCATTCCATGCAAAAGGCAGACAGGTTCACTGAAAGATTTTTCACCTGCAGCAAAGTGCAGTGGACTGGACCGGCGCCCTGCTTGTTATGCTGCTTAGTAACATACTTGTGCAGAGCGTGCTTGTGACTTTGTTGCTATGTACTTCTACTGTAATTGTCGCCTTCGCCAAGAAGAGACAGGCTGCCAGCATGCATGCTGTTTGGTAAGCGCTGGCACCTTATTGACTTGGCAGTGAAAAGGGTGCGACAAGAAGGGAGGGGAACGAAAGAGAGCTGAATAGTCTCTGGGTACAAACTGAAAGCAGGCGCATAGCTATAAAGATTGCTAACACTCTCTACAGAACATATGGGCCTTGTTTGGGAATGTAAATCCACACATATAGAGTTAAGGTGTATCGGGGGCATGTGAATGGATGCATGTCTTTTCCTTGCGGGTTTTCTTGCTAAATAGGCCATGTCATTTACGGAAGCTTCTTCCAGGTTTGACATTATACCATGTAAATACGGGCATTTCTTAACTCCTGGTTAGAACGGTGAAGGCGAAAATACAAGTACCAGAATGCTAATGGCTAAAATCCCTATAAGGGCGCAGTTGTCCCACACAGCGAGTGGCTGGCTAATAAATGTTAGTTTGCAAATAATGAGTAAACACAAGCAAGCTCTTGGCAATGCTGTGGGGGTGGGGGAGAGCATTCCTTTAAAGTGTGAAGCAGGGGGCGGAAGAGCGGATCCCTTTGAAGCACGGCCTCGCGGCCGTGAAAGTGAAACAGCCTGAGGCCGAGCGCATGCTGGGGGAAGCTTCAGATGCCTGTGGGAGGGAGGCTGATGGCTTTGATGTGGATGCGCTTTCCGCTTCAGTAAGCCAAATGAACTGTCCAAAATACGCTGGTTTCAGAGCTTGGTTTTCCCACAATACTCTTGTCTATTTATTCCTTGCGGAATATAATAGTCGAGACCTAAAAAAACAGAGACTAGAAACAAGGTGAGGGATTGATGAGAGAGGAAGAAGGGGACGGGCTGGTTTGAAATTTTTTTAGCAAGGCTGCTTTTGGTTTGAAGAAGGGTCATAAGGGTCAGTGACCGTTATACAGACAGAATAAGATACAACTGCTGGTAGAACAGAAGCTAACCCCATGCATGTACAGCAGTAATCCTGAGAAAGGAAATGTCCGGTGTAAGATATGAAGCACAGCGTGCCACCAGACATCTTTTAGGCCTGTATTTAGTTCATTATTGTTCAAAGTCAAAGGATGAACTATAGCCAAAAATCATTTAGATTTCCTCTCTTGTCCCCTCATTTCCTCCCCCCCCCCCCCCGGACTTTTATACACCGCGAATTTGACCCGAAGGTATCGGAGCGCTTCATATGAGCACCATTTGCGTTACAGACAGAAACATTCATTTTTCAGGCCAGGGGAGACTAAGTGATTTGCCCAGTATCATAGGATCTTGAGCGTCCCTGCCGAGACTCGTACCCAGTTCACCAGCTTCGATGTCGACTGCTCTAGCTGTAAGGCCACATCCCCTCCTGTTAGATCTTTCATATTCATGCTTTTCACGCCTCCACCAACCTTGCAGTTCAAAATTTTTCAAAGAGAATAATGGCTATGGGGACAAGAAGGCAAGCAACCGTTTTGTGGTGTGCTCATTTCGGAGGCAAGGAGCTTGTAGGTGCAAATCAAACTGATAGAGGTCAATTTGATCAACATATCATTTTTAAGAAGACTGGGAAGGGTAATAGTGAGATGGTGTCCTGAATAGCTCCAACACTCAAATTGATTCAATGGGTTAGTAAGAGTGGTTAGAAACGTAAACCACGTATAAAATGGAGACAAATTTAGATAGTGTCTGGTGAAATATACAAAGTTCTTTAATTGGAGGGTTCTTAGATCCCCGATTACCGTGCTTTACAGCACTCCTCGTTGACACTATTCAGTATAGTCTAAATAATGGCAAAAGTGAAAAGATTTTTCACACTACATACTTTTGAAGTTACCATGCTGCAAATTTACCGAACCTGTTAAATGCAATAGGTATAGGCATTGAGAAAGCGCAAATCGGAGCATGTTTCATTTGCCTCGAGAAAACCATTCATGGAATGTGCTTCTGCGTTGTAAAAACGAACAGAGAGTTAAAAAAAAAACATTTTTAACCTCACATGCGTGTTTTTACAAAGAGAAGATCAAAGATGAAACGCGGTGATAATTACGTGATATTATAGTGATAAGTTTAACATATGCACGAGTGGCTACAACATACCACGCTTCATACAAACAAATTATCACGCGGCCTACAGGACTGGTGCTTAGCAGCAGTGAGCCGTTGTAAACACTAACAACTGCCTGCTCTCATTAGAAACCAATTCATAAGACCAGACCAGCCCCATAGCAGCAACGCACACAGAATGGAGCTTAGGCATCATTGACACAAAAGGGGGACTAAAAAAACTACAGACACGCGGGAGTTCTCCAACAAACAAGGCAGTTGTGTTGTACCGTACACTTTCTCTAAACAGACCAAGGAGAGTCTCTAACCTACAGTAGCGGGAATAATTGACTGATAAAATTATGTGCATTCCACAAGTTGCAAATACTTATAGTACCTACTGGCCCATAACAGTTCGAGTATTCTGTGTTAACACTAGTCACGTATCCGTTTTCAATATGTGCTTACCGTAGAATTTTTAAAAATTTTAAATAATGTCAATAATAAATGTGCAAAGATTTATATAGGCATTTCGTCAGACGACACCATCAAATAACCCACTTCAAGATGGCCGACAAGTGTACCTAATGGCTTAAACGAGGCAGCTGCTATTGCAGTCTTTCCTCTCTGTCCATTGCTCCCCACCCCTCACTCCCCGTTCTCCTTCTTACACCGTGATATGTCCAGCGCCCCTGACGATAACGGGATCCGGTGCGTATCTTAGTAGATGCTCGTCGCTAACCACTCGATTGCCCCTCTCTCCCATCGCAGCTGTCTCCTCTTCTTCCTCATCCAGCTCGTAGATGGTGTCGAAGTCCACCATGTTGGGCAGCCGGACGCTCATGGCGTCGGTTGCCACCGCGAGGCGGCGTGTATGCGCGAGGCGCTGTGACGAGCGGGCGAGGGCGGCGGTTAGAGTTCCTTGGGAGGGGAGGCGCGTGCGCGTGGCCCGCCTGTCGTGTTCCTCACGACCATGCGCCCAATATGTGTGAGGAGAGTAGTGCGCTGGGTCCGTGCAGTAGCTACACAGGCCCGAACTTGAAATGAGGGATAAGATTTCTAAAGATAGACTCCCCCCTCCTACTCAGTCTAGAGAGATATGTGCCTCACTGTTCGTCAGCTAGGACGTTATTATATTTAATATACTGTAGTAATTATATTTTTCCATCAATTTTAGGGGATTCCGTTCCGTGTTTTTGCCAATATTGTGCCAAACCACGCGGACGTACAATAAGTTATACTGAGAGCAGTGTCAGCTTAAAAGCAAGCTGGAGGTGGGCTCGGGCACGGCATGTCTTCCGGAGACGAGCACTCTGGAGTTAACGCGCACAAGCTGTTCCACTGTGAAGCGCGTTCACAGACCACAACAATCGCTCGTGCCCAGACCAGAATCGGCTCGTGCACAGGTCTGTCTCCCTTGGGAGGGAACACGGAGACTATAAGTCTCGTTGGCGGTCGCGCTTCGCGCTGCAACGCCAGCGAGACCTAAAAAGGTCCACGTCAACACCAGTCCAGATGCTGCACTACTTCAGAGCTACAATTGACACACCACAGGAAAACTGTTTACTTTGGAGATACAACATTTGTCCATTCTCCAGAAGTGTCACAACCTCCAGCGGCTAGCCCGTCCAAGAGTCTGCATAATTGCCTCGGCTCAATGGCTTCCTGGGTATTTCTGACTTCCAATGTTCACCTCTACATGCACCCTCTCCAGGAGTACTTGGAGGATCAGTGGAAATAGTTCAGGGAACTGGAAGATCAAAATCACCCTATCCACTCATGCCGTCAGATCACTTCAGTGGTGGTATTCTCCGAAACATCTCCTATGGGGAATGCCTTCTCACCAGCAGATCATTATGACAGATGCCTCTCAGCTCGGGTGGGGTGCCCACATGGGTCAGCTGCAGATACAAGGAATATGGTCTTCGAGAGAAAAGACATACCATATCCTCCTCAAACTCCATGCAGTTCACCTGGCACTCAAGGTGTTTCATCCTTTGTTCACGACCAACACCCTGCTTGTTCAGACCATCAATACAACCACCATTTACTACCTCAACAAGCAAGGGGACCACGTTTAAGCACTAGTTTCCGTAGGAAAATGTTTTTTTCATTTGCTAATAACTTTGGCGTCGTTTGACAAATCCTCACAAAATTGTCAAAACTGGTGTGCTGCTCACTTCAGCTGGTGTATTGAAAATTTCGGGATGATGCCTCAAGCAAGAAGGAGGTGCCAAAATGCGTTTCTCCCATGTTAATTCCCATAGGACTTTTAGACACGGGTACTGCCCAAACTGCTGAAAGGCATTGCACCAAATTTGGCAAAAAGGTAGAGGTTGGTCCAGGGAAGTGCCTTTTTGTTATTTGGTGTAAGTGGGTGTGTGAGTAGCTGTAGGGGTGCGTGTTTGGCTATGTGAGTGGCTGTACAGATGAGTGAATGGTAGTGAGAGTGCTGTGCGAGTGTCCACGGTCCAGAGCCCTGTCAACAGAAGATCAAATAATCTGACACTGACTCCTTGCCAGGATTTTGATGCTGTAAGAAGGAAGTATGCTTCTAGCATGGCTACTCCCACTTTTTGTCTGGTGTCAATGTGTTTTTGACCAGTGTGACTGGAATACTGCTACCCAGGACTCCAGTTTCTGTGCTTCTTCCCTCAAGTGAACATGGTGAGTACTCGGGTTCACTCCAGATTGGCTACTGGTGTACCCTTGTAAGTCCCTATTTTATAGTATAAGCTGTCTGTATGCTTGACTCATTGAGTCCATTGGACTCGCATTTGTGTCCTATGCAGATGACACCCAGGTTGCTCTGCGGTTGAAATCTCAGCTTTTGTTCTCCGACAACTTTTTCCATCTCTTGCCTCCTGGAAGATTCATCATTCTACTCTGGCAAAATAGAATTACTCATATTCAGCAATTCTTTCAGTCCCTGGTCTTCTGCATGGTGGCTTGCTGATGTGGGTGCTGCACCACAATCTACTTTGACACTAACCTGTCTGCACCACCCAAGTTAGCAAATCTTGATGCTCCTGCTACTACTATTTCCGAATCATTCAGATAATCCCGCCCTATCTTGGTGTAAACTGTTGCAGTGTTCTAAGTCACTATCATCTTGAGGTTCAACGATGCCAACACAATCTATTTCGGCTTTCCCAAATATATCATGGCAAGACTGCACATGGTCCAAAATTCTGCTGCTCGACTTCTGCCAGCATTTCTGGTCATGTTTTGGGATCTGCCGGTTTTCGTGCCCCCCACTGGCTCTCTCTTGAAAAAACACATGCCTATTCATCCTTCTTTTTATACCATAGGGCATAATACAGTGGTGGGACCTCAAACCTTACCCAGGTTCACAAATGTCTTAAAATGTATCTTTTCACCAGTGAATCACAGTCCCTACCACTAGGTAGTCATCCTTCCTACAGGTTAACAATGCACTCTTTAAAAATATATAATTATTATCACATTCACCAGCCTGATAAATTCCAACCTGCTCTCCATTGATGATATTTTGCTTTCAATACTTTGCAATGTAGCTTGAAGCTATAGGTCCTTCCCCTCCATCTTTTCAGCTTCTTGTAAACAAGAAATCCTTCTTCCTATTTTTGTCCTCTTTCAGTGGCATGGTATTCCACAATAGCTTCTCCTTACTGACCAACCCGTAGTCCCTCAGATGGTCCACCAACAAACATGAGAGCAAGGCCTTCAGAATTTGGAGCTACATCAATGCCCCAGAACAGTTGTAATCATTGCTGAATGAAAACACACTGGGACATCCTGTCAGACCATGCGTCTTTGCCACAGTCCCCAGTATGAGTGAGAGTCACACTGTCCGATCTGGGACGCTGAATTAACTTAAACTCTGTGGATTGCCACTCTTCCGCCATCTGCTATTCCATGGTCTCCAGGGTTAGCCACAAGCCAGTTAGCTTTCTCCAGGCCTTGGTAGTGCCATCTTAATCCATCTTCATAGTGCGTGGGAGGCGTTGACTCTTTCGGGGGCAGAGTGGCAACTTGACACTTTAAAGAATGGTTTCTGAGAGTGCCTTTGCTCTTTCTCCAAGAATCACCTTCTCACACAAGACACTAATAAGTGTCACTCGTTTCAAGGACCCTGTTGCCAAGGTCGGCTTCAGAGCCAAAGAGAGTAATGCCCCCGAAGTCCCCCAATACCCCTGCGCCCCACCCATGAAGTAAGCCCTGCTTCCATCAGCTGTACATTTAACCAACATATGGATACATTGTTTATTATTTTCAGAATTATTCAAAATTATTGATTGCATTGGTACCTGAAAGCTGATTGGCTGGTTGGGTGCATTTCATTTAAAAATGATGAAGACATGCTTAAAAAATTGGTTGTATTCCATACCGGATTTGAAATGTAATTGCATAAACTAATCTTTTTTATTTCGTGAAAATTGTCAGTTAAGCACAGTAAAAACTAACTAGTATACACCAGAAATGGTGTGTATTCTGCATTCATTTCCAGATAAAAAGTGTTTCTGCACGGAAAACTGTATTCTGATGCCTTCAAGGGATTCAAGACCATTTTTGTTACTTAGAACACAATTTAACAATGAAAATTGTCAGGTGATTGCTCCTACACCTTTTTCTCCATCTACCTGCCTGTCTCTGATATGTGAACATTTACTTGGACATGGCTGTAGGTGCAGTGTGAGCCGAGCACAAGTTTTTATTTGTTAGTTTCCCAAAGCCCATGGGGCCATCTGATGGGCATCTAAATCAGGGATATACATCTTTGGTTTATGACTTATTTTCAGGATAACCAACTACTGTAACGTGAATTGCCAATTTCTGATTTTCAGGATATTCACTTGGGATTTATTATACCTTGCTCTCATGTAGATATGCTGAAAAACTAGCACAAATCTCGCTAAAATTGACCTTTAGTACTGAAAAGCTTGTACTGGACTTCTAAGTTCCTCCGAGGTGTTGCATCCCCATAGACGAGAATGAGCTTCATATCTTTTTTTTTTTACTACAAATACCAGATTTTACTGGGTTTCTCCGCTCAAGTACAGGATTGAGGTTTGCATACGCAAAACGGTATAGACAGGCTTACCATTCTAAGTTGCTGTGGTTGCATTGGAGGGAGGGACACCACCACAGGGTAGTGTAGTCTATGGGGCAACCAGCACATATGGGAATAAAATGTCATTTAGTGACAGAGAAAAATATAATGTATTTGGCATAGAGGAACCTCTATAATCCTTAACTCGTTCATTTGTTTTGTTCTTACAGTTGCAAAAACACAAAGATGAAGACCTCTCTAGTTTGGTCAGAGTAAGTACTATTGCTATATTTTTTTAATCCTCTTCATTGGTTTTATGATGGGTAAATACAAACGTCTTCAGATAACGTGCATATTGTCATTTCACTTGTTGCAGTTGGCAAATCTGGGACATTGTTTCCCAAAAGGTGTCTAATTAATAGAACCAGATAATCTACAATACGATTATTTGTAACGGAGTGCAACATACTAAAACAAAGGGTGTAGGTGAGCAATAACATTCCATATAAGAGTTTGTGAAGTAGGGCAACCACCCGCTCGTAAATACAATGGAGGGTCAGTGACTTAGAGAGGCAGTCGGAATCAAAACCCACAAAATGCAATGTCTGTACAAAGAGACATAAATACATTGATACTGGGTATATCGTGGTTCAAACTGTCTGTGTAATGAATTAGAGGTAAAACGAAGCTATCATGACCTGCAAAGATCATAGTGAACCAGCGTCCTAATTAATTACATGTACATGGAGATTCATGGAGCTTGGGATCAACGTTTGCCACATCTCAACATGTGAATTATGCCATCCGAATGTTGAGTTAAAGCTTGATTACTAATTCCTCTGAATTCTTTATTTATTTGGAACTCATTTTAATTGAAGATTTCGATTCAACAACTCACACATACCTGGGAAACTCTTTTTTTTTTTTGTTCAGAAAAAAAATATTGATCAGAGAAAGGGTGTCATTACAATAGAGAAAGCAATAAAAGGTGAATAATAACAAGAAAGTAAGTTAAGCAGTGCAAAATTATTATAGAAAATTCCAAGTGAACATGTGAATCACAGAAATTCAATTGCAACAAATTACATGTAAAACAAAAATAAAAATAATACAGCATCATCTTAATAGTGTCAAGGCGGCCCCACCAGGACAAATAAAGGGGATGCCACTTCGTGGTTAAGTCAGTAAGTTTTTGGATAGATTTATTAAGACAAAGGGAGACTGTCTGCAACTAGGGGAGTAAAATGGAAACCTAAATATTTAATATGAGAGGGGCTCCAAGTAAAATTAGAAGCGGCAAAATCAGGTTTAAAGGTACATTTTGTTTGGGGTAAAATTTCACACTTGTCATTGTTCAATTTATAATCAGAGAATAATTATGGACTTCCTGGAGGAAAGCGGGCACAGAAACAGTAGGATTAGACATGAAGAGTAAAATGTCATCTGCATAAGCAGCGAGTTTGACATGACAATTGAGAGTCTGAAAACCGGAGATGTCCGGGTTTTGGCGAAGTTTAAAGGGTTCCAAAGCTAAATTGAAAAGAAACTGGGAAAGGGGACAGCCTTGACGGACCCCTCCGGACAAACTATAAAAGGAAGAAATTAAACCATTGGCGCAGACTGCAGCCCGGGGGTTAGAATAAAGGAAGGAAATTAGTTAAATAAATTTGGGGCCAAAACCAAACCATTTAAGCGTGTGAAAAAGATATGGCCATTCGACCCTATCAAAAGCTTTTTCAGCATCTAGAGCAATTGCTGCCAAGGAGTGTGGAATGCGTGGAGATTTAGATAAAACATTAAATAAGAGTCTAGTATTGTCAAATATAAAACGTCCTGTAACAAACCCAGATTGTTCCGGGCCTAGCAAATCTGGTAAAAAAGGATCTAACCTTGCAGCGAGTGCCTTGGCGAAAAGCTTATAATCTATATTGACCAAAGATATGGGTCTGTAATTTTTGCAGTGTCTAGCATCTTTCCCATCTTTTGGGATAAGACATATATAAGCATCCGAAAAAGTGCCAGAGGAGCTACCCAAGGTGACAAATGAGCCTATAAGTGAGTGCAATTTGATTAAAAGAAAGTTGGATAATTGAAGGTAAAACTCAACAGTAAAACCATCTGGTCCGGGGGCTTTGTCTTTTTTGAGATGTTGTAAGGCTGTAGATAATTCATGCTGTGAGATATCAGATTCCAAAGAGGCTAGGTCAAGGGGGAAAGTGTGAGGAGAGCGAATATCGGAAAAATAATTGGATAAGGTAGAGGCAGTGGTATGGGTTTCAGAAGAGTAAAGATTAGCATAGAAGCGAGAAAATTCAGACAAGATATCATCATCGTTGTATTTGAGAACAGAGTTATTGTCAAAAATAGCTTCAATGTTTAACTTATTGTGTTTCACCTTCAAGTAATTAGCTAAAAATTTTCCCCACTTTGTTTTTGCCCCCATAAAATTTCGCACTAGATTTCAACAAGTATAGGGAGGCATCTTCCGTGGATTGCTTGTTAAATTTCATTTTAGCATCAACAAGGGCAGTCAAACTGTCCTGTGAGTGAGAAGTATAATAGGAGTGTTCCAGTCTCTTAATATTGTGGAGAAGATCTCCAGTGTATTTGCGGGCAAGTTTCCGTTTCTTAGCAACAAAGCAAATTATAAAGTCCCTTGCCGCAGCTTTGAAAGCATCCCAAATAGTGTGTTTGGGGATACCAGGGGTGTCGTTAAACTCAAAAAACTCGGCAGAAAAATTGGAAAAGGAAGCAACAAATTTAGGATCCAAGAGAAGGGAATTATTAAAGCGCCAACGTTTGGGCCCCATAGATTTAGGTAAAATATCAATATTAATCGAGACAGGAGCATGATCAGACAATAAAATGGGGCCAATGTCTGCATTAGTGAGGGTTTGGGAAATGTGGTGAGAAACAAAAATGTAATCAATCCGAGACTGGGATTGGTGGAAGAGAGTAAAAGGTGAACTCCTTAGTAGTTGGATTATATAGACGCCAAGCGTCGACTAGCTTATGTTGTGAAATTGCCTGGGCAAAAAGTTTGTGAGTCTTATTGGGGACAAAGGGGACCTTGGAATGTCTGTCTAAAAAAGGGTCATGAGAATGGTTACAGTCCCCAGCCAGGATGAAGTTGTCATCCAGGTATTTGGTGATGGACAAAGCCATGGTGTGCCAAAAATTAGGATCACCACCTGTGGGGGCGTAAACATTTAAAAGAGAGAGTGGAACACCCCTTAAGGAGAGTTTGACATAAACCCATCTACCATCAGGATCAAATTCTGTGTCAATTAGAGAAAAAGAAAGGGACTTGCGACATAAAATTACCACACCATTTTGTTTCCCAACCCCAGGAGCATAAAAGACTTCACCCACCCAACCTCTTTTAAGTTTGGCATATTCATCTTGAGACAAATGAGTTTCTTGTAAAAAAGCAAAATCTGCGTTCAATTTAGCAAGATGAGTTAAAATTCTTTGTCGCTTAATGGGAGAATGAAAACATTTAACGTTCCATGTAACAATCTTAACAGACATCAAGCATGTGAGAACAGATACCAATCACAGATGCAAAGAGTAAAAGGGAAGGACCAAAGGGAGTGAAAAACCACAATGATTAGAGAGGAATAATGGAAAAAAACATAAGGAGAAAGAGAAGAGGACAAGCAAAAAAAACGCACTGCCAAGTGAGAGAAGAAGTAAAAAAGTGTAAAAAAGAGAGAAGGGAAGATAACGAAGTTGTAGAGTAGGATTAGGGTAAACAAAACTCACAATAGCAATGTAAAAGACAAATTATCAAGTGAAGATAATGGTAAAGAAGCAAAAGAGAAAAAACAGAGAATAACACCAGAGAGGAAAGAGAGACAAAACAAATGGAAGGAAGAAATAAAAGTGAAGAAGTGAAGAAGAATAAAGATCAATAAAAAAGGAAAACATACCTACAAACTGGGGTGGGTAAACGGAGAGGATCAGGAACAAAAAGGAGGGAGGGGTGGAGCCACATCGAACAGGCTGGACCTTCAAGGTCAGCGACACGCACAACCGAAGGAACCCAAGGAACAAAGAAGTAAGTCTGCGGAAAAAGTAAGGAAATGAATACATAAAATGTCAAACAATGAACAATGAAAAGAACCAACAGCGTATGAATGAACAATGTAAACATGAAATAACAATAAAATCTACAGCAATGTCAAAATAGAAACAACAAGAAAAAGAGGCAATATACCATCAGGGATGACCCAGATAGATTACAAGAATGCCATAAACGTACGACTACAGAAAGAAGGAAGCAACAGGCAAATAGAATGCAAAGGAAACAAATGAAAACAATGAAAAGACATGAAAACAAAAGAATCAAGGAGGAAAAGAAGAAGAGGGAGACTCAGAAGAATCCATAGCGTTTGGTCTACAAGAATTCAGGAAGCTGCGAAGACTAACTGGTCGTCGTTTTATTGTTGTAGGTGACCCTAAATAGGCACGGATGGAATAGACCATATCTGGCCCCAATGGCACGAAGATCAGGTCTCATGTCCAAAAAAGCTTTGCATCGAGCAGCCGTGGCTTTGGCGTAGTCCTGCGCAAAAGATAAGGAAGAACCAGACCAGGTGAGTCAAGGAGAGGCTCGAGCTGCTGAGAGAACCTTCAGGAGGTCAGTATATTCTAAGAAGTACATGATAACTCCCCTCGGTCTTGAAGTAAGTGAAGAATACGATGTAGGTCTGCCCAGTCTGTGGGCACGTTGGATGTTAAGCGCAGTGCCTTCTGGTAGGTGCAACAACTTTAGCAAAAAGGACTTGAAAAAGGTGATGGGGTCACTCCCCTCGCAGCCCTCCACAAGGCCGTAGATACGAAGATTGTTGCGCCGGTTTCGGTTCTCAAGTTCCTCCACCTGAGATTGAAGAGACAGAAGCTGTGAGGATAAGTTCGACATTTTGGAGGAAGACTCCTGAAGCGAGGAAACACTTTGTTCCACAGAGGTGACCCTCGCCTCCATCGGCGACCAGTCTGTGAGCACTTGCAACTTTGCATTGGTGTCTTCCATAAAGGGACGAAGAGCCCTAATTTCCTCCAGTAAAAGCTCCATAGAAACGGATGACAATGGTTTAGGAGGAGAGGGAGAACAGCCTGGTTTTCTTGTATTTTGCCCTATGTGTAGGAAGCTGGCTCTGTATATACTATACCAAAGAGAGGTATAGTGTGCACAGAGTCCAGGAGATCCCCAGAGGTATAGCAGATACTAAATTAGATAATCACTAACAGCTCTCTTTGTGGTAGTGTAGGTGAGCAGTTAGGCTTATTAGGAGGGTGTGTTAAGCATGTATTGTATTCTCTCAATCAAGGCTGATGGCACACACTCAGAGACAGACTCCAGACAAATTAGGTATGTATAAAAAGGTATACTTTTTTTGAACGTATTTTATTGCAGTGCTGCACTGTTATCACAGGACCTATTCTTCAAATAATTCTTACAGTCTGCCCATAGGGTATTCATTGGTGTAACATCATGGCAGTCTATTTGAGCGCCTGTGCTCTCGCTTCAGAGCCACATCAATGGGCATATATTCAATGCACGTTACTCCGAAGTCTTTCACACCCAAGAGAAATATGTGCAGCAATATTTGGTTACAATTAGAATGAAAAAAATTAATTAACAGAAAAGAAAAAAGGAACAGAAAACTTTTGGCAGCGACTATCAACAAAACTCCATCTCATAATTAACATATATCTACTCTTCTAGGGCAGGCTATCAAACAGCCATTATTATTAATCAGGCAAAAGGAGGGGGGATATTCACTACTCTCCAATGAAGGTCATTGCTATGTGTGGAGGTTAGAACTATTTGCAAGTGCTGTGCTTGGTGCAGGGGTGGTATGATGTGTTGCATGCTCATCCCTCTCATTCATATTTTCTGGTAACTGCAGTCATTCTAAAAATGTGCCCCCAGTACTCTAGATTCTGCTCTGCGTTCTCATCTGTGCATACTGCTTGCATTTGACCCTCCTCTGCCATCCCCCACACTTGCATGTCTGTCCTCCATCTGTCCAACTTCCGGCGGAGTGTTTGGGCCCAGTGTATGGGAATATGCCATTTTGCTAGGACTAGCCCTGGGAGTGCAAATGTGTGCCTTATGCCTGTTCCTTTTTTAGGTCTCGCTGGTGTTAGCAGCGCGTAGCGCTGCGTCCAGCGAAAGACCTATTGTTGTTGCTTTGCCGGGAATGGAGGACAGGGGATGGTTACGCGCTTTACCTCGGCGATTTCACCTCAAGGACGCGCTTCTGCTGGCCGGCTTGCATCACGTGTACAGCTGCTGCTCGGCGCCGTCGCTCTGCTACAGGCAATTTTTGTGGGCGTTCTTCCGAAGACGTGCTAGGCTATAGTTCATGTTAATTACTTTTCTTTTTTGTTTCAGACAATCGGCAATTGTGATTCGGCACCCGTTTTACTGGTGTAAGTCGCATTTACGTTAGATGTTAGCATTTCAGGTTTAAAGTGCTGGCTTATTCTATCACATACTTCATTTGCAAGCAGTTATAAACATGTGTTAGGGTCCAGTATGCAATCGGCAATTGGGCTTCGGCGCCCGTCTTACTGGCGTTCGTCAACTTTATGAAGGCGCATTTACATTAGGTGTTGGCCTTCTTTTACCACATACTTCACTCGCAAGCACGCTCATAAAGACACGTCAGCTTCCAGTATTTACAAAAAGTGCATACGTTAAACTGGCTCCAAGCATCATGCTGTGATAATTGGTTCCCTGCTCTGTCTGCTCTGTTGTTCACCACAAGTGTTACAGCTTTTGAAGAACTTGGGTGGTCGACTCGCTGGCGTCTTAGGTGCTTCGTGTTTTCGCAAACAATACTAAATGTACAGTTCCCTCACCCTCTCCTTACACACACACACACACACACACACACACTGCATGCCCCACTTTCACACATACAGCATGCCACACGCTTCATACATACAGCATGCCCCACTTACCGTGCGGGGTGGGTTTCCATAGGCCTTCTCTCTGCGGGCTTCAGCAGGCGGGGCTCCCTCAGCTCACAGGAGCCCCGGACACAGCCGCGCGCGCCATCCCTGCCCATGTTCCAGGCAAGGTTGGCAGCACGCATGCTCAGTAGATAAGCGTGTGTGCACGAGCAGCTATTGTGCCCT
Organism: Lissotriton vulgaris; assembly: GCF_964263255.1. NCBI lineage: Eukaryota > Metazoa > Chordata > Amphibia > Caudata > Salamandridae > Lissotriton > Lissotriton vulgaris. The sequence goes on along the minus strand of NC_141699.1, from coordinate 149,046,919 downwards.
GCGCGTTCAGTTTCTCTCCCTGCCCACTTGTTTACAATATCGATTGCGAGTGCTTGTTGCTTTCCCTTTCCCAGCAGAATCTACGTGCATTTGAGCTTGTGTACGCATGCGCTTGCGACGGCCATGACTTTTTTTGTGTCTGAGTTCCTGTGTGTTTTTAGTCGGTTGGACTCTGTCATTAGAGTATCTCCGTATTAAAGTATCTTAGGAACCACGGTGAGTTTTGTGCTTGATACAACATTTCTTTTTCTGCTGAAGTTATTGGGTTTTCGGTGGAATGTTGTGACTGGCTTCAGGGCCCATGCAGTAATGGAATACGAGAAAGGGATCGTGACTGTGCACTCTTCAAGGATTCTTACAGCAAATTGCCCAGCCTTTGTATCGGCCGTAAATCTAAAGCCCCTCTCTATTCCCATGTCGCTGGATATCATCATTGCGTTTTTCTTTGCGGAAACACAAAATTCAACCCATTTAGACGATTAGAGTTTTCTGTGGTGCCAGCCATGCGGCGCTAGTGACAGACTTTGTATATAGTATTGAACTCCAGTACGGTCACGCGCACTCTGCTCCCTTTTATTTAGCTGGGCGCCGTGGAGGAGGGATGGGTGTAAGCAAGTGTAGGGGATAACTCTTTTTGGAGAGTAAGTTGCCCAGTGAGGTGTCCTGATGTTCATTGCGTTCTTTCCAATGAAAAGTCCACTGTGATAGATGTGGACACCTGGACAGCTGGCTGCAGATGGATATCATTGCTAGTGTTCAAGTTACTGGTAAGTCAGTGAGCGGAAAAGTATACAGACGCGATAAGGAGCATACATGACAAGCCTTTAAGAGTTTGCAGATGGCCCATCTTGCTGAAGCTTTTAATTATTAATGGTCGTTGCCCAAGAGATTAGACTACGATTTAGGGAAGGAGGGTTGCCAAAGTCATGCTGTTTGTGATGTTTAACCTTCAAAGGCAGTCTTCAGTAGAGCCCCTCAGAGTCCATCACCTGTCTTGGATTAATTTGTTGATTTCAAATGGAAACTCTGCCATCATGAGTTATGCATGACTTTCTATTAAAGACTCTGGCTGAATGACAATTATATTCTTGCCAGTTTCAGACCATTGCAAGCACTGGGCCCGGCAGAAGCTATAGCTCTTCAGTAACTAATTCTAATATTGTGTCTAATTTTAACTACAAACACCAATAAAAGACTCCATACTGACTCTGATTTGTAATGCAGCACCACAAATAAACTACTATGCTACTGTAATCATGCATCGTGTTTATTTAAATATTGTACATGTAAGTAGATAGGTGACATGGATCAAATTAACTGAGACATTTTAACCTGTGCTGTTAGCTTTCATAGACTGCGTGTGAGTAATTGTGCTATAAAAGTACTGAATATTTCTTTTACCTGGGACCCTTCCTTCTGGCTAATCTACCTTTGTGTTAAAGTACAATATTTATATGCAAATAAAGGTTTGGTTGCTAAGACAGAGCCTTTCATAAGCCTCAGCGGTGTAGGCAGTTAATCAATTGTTCATCAACTACATTATGCTTCATAACATTGTAAGCATCAGGAAGTCTAGCTAAAGCAATCTAGTTTTTTAATGCTGCTGCGCCTACTTCATCACACTGAGGGTGGAATTTTTTTCTGCTAATGCTGGTCAGTAAAAGTGAGCTCATTGTAACACAGGAAAAGGCAGCTGTGTGGCCCAAAACCATCTCCAAAACGCCTGGGTGCCAAAAGATCAATTTCACAGCCTCTATCCGACAGGTGCTCTTCTATTGCGACTTTCCAGATTAAAATATAAAAACATTTAGGCATTGAGGCAGAGTGCAGAAATCTATTTCAGCAGCTGTGGGGAATGAGTTCACCTGACAGCAGCTGACCTCAGACGTGAGGGTTATAGGTGTGGATTAAGAGAAGGATCAGAAATCATTCACATGGGTGCCAATCTAACCTCCTTGCTCCAGAGTGCAGATGAGCACTAGAATGAGCAGGCCATCAAATATCAGTCCTCTGAACTGTGCAATCCAGCGGCTGGGATCTTTTCCTAGGAAATTTCAAAGGTGGCTTTGCATCTATCAAACAATACCACTCAGTGCCACATAATTACATGCTACATAAATAATTACACTGTGCTCAACGCAACATACACTCCAAATACCACTCAGTGACACATAATTACACACTACATAATTACACTTTACTGAATGCAACACACACTCCACACAATACCACTCAGTGCCACATAATTATATGCTACATAATTACAATGCTTTTTTTGTAGGTATCAAGGACCCCCTGATATGGATAGGACTCCTGGGTCAGGGAAAACAATTTTTATGTAAGGGTATATACCCAGGCAGACTTACAGTACAAAGGCTGGCTATTTAGAAAAACATATTTATATAAGCATTAATAATAAAATTAGTGCAATGGACTGAAATGATATCAAAAAGGTAATTTTTAATTCCGATATAAAAATGAATAAATACATATAGCTTTGTATACACAATATACACGATAAAAACTCTTAATTCTTTATGTGGCCTTTCTTAAACACATATTAAGAAGTCATAACAATATAAAAAAAGGCTTTTTCCTTATTTTTATATATAAATATGTTTTTCTAAATAGCCAGTCTTTGTACTGTAAGTCTGCCTGGGTATATACCCTTACATAAAAAAACATAATTACAATGCAACATACACTCCAAACAATACCACTCAGTGCCACATAATTACACGCCCCACAATTACACTCTACTGAATACAGCATGCACTCCTCATAATACCATTCGTGCCACATTATTATATGCTACATAATTACACTGCGCTCAACGCAACATTCGCTCCAAATACCACTCAGTGCCACATAATTACCCGCCACATAATTACACTACACTCAATGCAACATACACTCCAAATACCACTCAGTGCCACATAATTACACGCCACATAATTACACTCTACTAAATGCAACACACACTCCACACAATACCTTTCAGTGCCACATAATTATATGCTACATAATTACACTGCACTCAATGCAACATACACTCCAAACAATACCACTCAGTGCCACATAATTACATGCCACATAATTACACTATCTATCGCCCTCATTTTATCTATCTATCGCCCTCCCTCTAGTTATCGCACTCACTTTATCGCATCACAACAGCGATAATCAGCACCACCACAGCATCACTCAGGGGCACCACTACATCACTATGCGCTACCACAACATCACTCAGCGCCACCACAACATCACTCAGCGCCACCACAGCATCAATCTGCAACCATTCAACAACAACTGGTTCAAATATGTTCTCTCAATGTTTCAAGCTTTGTGTCACAAAGTAAAGTTAATATTTTACTTCTGTTCTTGGATTTTCATCACAATAAAATACACTGAACATAATCTTCACTAAAGTTATTTACAAAAGTTTAAGCTATTGCCATTATAAATTACAATAACTTTATTTACGTATTCATTATTTTTTAAAAATTAAAAGCCATTGTTATTTGTAATATCAATACATCTAAGTCACGTAAATACAACACATATTGCATTACAAATGCTATAGGTGTCACATTTGCGAAAGTTATAACTATTGGCATTGTAAATGACAAAGCTATTAATTTCGCTATTTTCAAAACCAACACATAAATACAAAAATTGTCATGTACAATACCAATAGCTCAAACTTTCCTAATGCGAGACCTATTGCATTGCAAATGCTTGTTTCTGATGGATACATCTGCCAGTGGATTTCTCACCTTGTGAATATCCCCTGCGCCAGCAGCATTCGGAAATGTTTTGTAGCTCTCCACGCCGATGAGGACAACGTCACAGAAGCATGGCTCTGCTCGCGACTCCGCTGACGTCACCAGAGCCATAAGAGAGCCTCGTCGGCGTGATGACGTCAGTTCCCTTTATTCTCCAAAGCTGCAACCCAAAATAAATAATATAAAAAACATAAATTTTTTTGTCTCATATACATTTATGTAATATAAATTACTCAACATTCTAACCTTAACCCCAAATCAGGTCAGAAAGAAAGCGGGGGATGAAAGTCCCAACACACCCGACGTGAAATGTTTGTAAACGAGAAGAAAGTTAGATAATAATATATACTGCAAACAACACCCTTATGCACTTGGAACCCAAGATTCTAGGTACTCTAAACTGAAATCACCTTAAACACCATAGTTCAGTCGCAGCCATATAACCATCTGTCACACGTTGTCTATAAAGAATATAGTTCTCACTAGGTTCACTAAACTAAAGCCAAGCTAAAGTCAATGCTCTGCCACCTGGGACTCCAATTCTAACAGTCCTACTCATCTATCTTCAAGTCTTGTATGGTTGAATCGACTCGACAAACATGATTAAACATGATTATAGATCTTATTTCAAACTCCATGACACTTCATTATTTCTAATTCCATTCTCAACCTCCACCTATTCGTGGTAACATAACATTCTCCAATAAAATAGTCACACTATTGTACCCCGGCTCACCTGAAAGAAAACGCTTCTCACTATTAGTCTTATATCCTTGTAATCTTCAATCCATCATCACTCAGTACTTATGAGTCCCTTATATCTATTACAGTCCTGCAAGAAAAATGGACAATAGCCCCCTAAGGTAGGTCCTCATATCGGTAGCACCAAATCATACACCAAACTCCACAAGTTTACCTAACTAAAGGTCTTAATCGCATTGAGTAACCAGGCTCACCTCGAAAGAAATCTCAATATAAATCACTTGATAGTCAGTTATCCGACTCTGTACGCCCTCAATGTATAGAGGTCTCGAATTTGATTATGTTCCTGTAAGATAGAAAAGCAGAGTACCCCCTAATATCAGTATAACACCCACGGCACCGTTACAATCAACATACCATATTTCAATACTAAATCTCACCTCGGTATGGTAGCGTCTTCTTAGTCAAATTATTACTGGGATCCACGAGTACATGTTCTATAATAAAGATGTCGGGTAGAAAAACTGTAAACAACCATTCCTGTACTCCCACTGATTTATCCGTAAACTATCTAAGTTAAGAGTATAGCTGTCGCTTACCAACTCCCGTTGTAACTTTGCCGCACAAAGTCCAAGTTTCACCGAGTGTACAGCTCAAGTGCCATATTGCCCTTGCTTAAATCCACAAACCGCTGCGTGGGCGCCATCTTAAAATGTGTTTAAAGACGCTCCCATCATACGAAATACTCGTAAAATCTTATAGATAAACATCAACAAATCAATAATATGAACACTTTTATTTTAATGTTCTTATTAAATAAATTTGAGTTTAAGCCCAATATCTCGTAACACATTCTAATCACCCCGAAATTACAACCTCCTGTCTACTTGTACCGTACTTCGGTAATATTTGTTTCAATCTAAGATATTGAGGGTCACCGTTCATTTCTTCTCATAATAATCACTCCTCTAATTGGGAAAAGAATATGTATAACTAATTTAAAATAAAAATCGAAACTGTATCCACCCCACCTTAAGGCGGTATCGAACCAAGAACCTTGTCATCTGCCGGTAGAAATGTATTCGGCACTCCACATGCTCCTATACCTAGGAATGATGCTCCCGTCATAGTAGGTAAACATCCTTCAAGTCATCGGAACTAAAATGTATTTCTAAATACCATGTTTCATGACCATTGTCGATTCAACAATAATTTATATATAATCAATTATGTATTTTTCAACTATACTAATTCATATAAAGTGCAGACATAACAGGGAGGAGTTCCCGATTTCACTGCATATAGGTTAATTAACTCTTGAGATCCTAGTAGGAATAGCTAAAGCCCGATTCACGTGCTTAGCCCCAGAAATTGAACATCCTCAAATGTCCATTGATAGTAGATAAAACGAAATATCATTGCTCCCTATCAATCTACAGTGTCCTCAATATTCAGGGACTCTTGAGATCCTATTGTAGACATAGCTAAAGCCAGATTTTCGGGCATAGCCCCACAAATTGAACATCCTCAAATGTCCATTAATAGTAGATAAAACTAAATATCATCGCTCTCTATCAATCTATAGCAGAGGTCTTCAAACTTTTGGATGCCGAGACCCCCCTGTCAACATTTACAGGTGTAAGGACCCCCTCCCGACCAAAATTTCTAAACCTCTAGGCAGGGATACTGGAATCATGAGGCAGGTGAGTACCAAATTATGCGACAGGCTTGACTAAATTGTGTGAGTAGAAAATTTAAATAATGTTCTGTGTTGCTGCGTATTTTGGGATAGCATTGCTTTATTATTTAGAAATTTGTTAAACACAGTAACACTGAGGAAAGATTTCACCCCATCAGTACCAGTTTATAACCAAAATACAGCAATTGACATCAGAAAGATGTCTAGTCAACCTTTGTGAAGGGCCTCCCACTCCGCAGGAATACGCGTTGCCACATTAGAAGCTCACCTGTCCATGGCTGGGAGCAGCAAGGGTCCCTTCAAACCCTGGAGGTCTTGTGCAGAGTTAAGCAGTTTACCCATGCCCCTTTCCTCTCACCCCTTCCTTCCATCCCTCTCTTCTCTCCTCTCCCAAACCCGGATCCCTCTCTCACATTTCAGGCAGATGGTTATTAGCCCCAGGACACCTGTTGGTAACAGTAGTGCACTACAAATGTAAATAATAATAGGCAGAAGCATGGCATCCACTAGACCCGAACTTCGGGGGATTTAACACTCTAAGCCAGGGCTGGGCCTAGCACTGGTCGCACACGGTGCAACATTCTTTCCACCTTCTCCATAAATTCCCTCACTACCACTCACCAACAATACACCTCATCTCTCTTTAGCACCTGTCTGACAAAATACCCATAGTTTACTCACACTCACTTTTGTGATGTGAATGGTACATCTTCTGTGTACCAGGTACTTTAACCTTCTGCACTGTGTGGGTGACAAGAGTGCTCATGTGACTGCATGGAGAGCAATGCAACAGTGTGAGAGTAGGTTAAAAGGAGTGACTACAAGTTGAGTGAGGTGACCATATGAACTTGGGTTCGGCTGTAAGTGCAGAGTGGAACAAATTAGTGCATGGTTAGTGATGGCCTTGTTTGAGTGAGCTACAGATTGAGCAGTCAGGGGGTACAGGTGAGTGAAGTGTCACATGAGTGCAGGATGAGAAGTCTGCTCGTGTGACTGCAGGGTGAGGTACAGAGTGAACAATGCAAGCACATTTTTAGTGCAGAGTGATCACTGTGAGAGCAGGGTGAGCGGGTGAATGTTGTGAGTGCATGGTGATCAGTGTGAGTGCATGGTGATCAGTGTGAGTGCATGGTGATCAGTGTGAGTGCATGGTGATCAGTGTGAGTGCATGGTGATTAGTGTGAGTGCATGGTGATTAGTGTGAGTGCATTGTGATTAGTGTGAGTGCATTGTGATTAGTGTGAGTGCATTGTGTTTAGTGTGAGTGCATGGCGATGGCTGTGAGTGCATGGCGATGGCTGTGAGTGCATGGCGATGGCTGTGAGTGCATGGCGATGGCTGTGAGTGCATGGCGATGGCTGTGAGTGCATAGCGATGGCTGTGAGTGCCTGGCGATGGCTGTGAGGGCATAGCGATGGCTGTGAGTGCATGGCGATGGCTGTGAGTGCATGGCGATGGCTGTGAGTGCATGGCGATGGCTGTGAGTGCATGGTGATCAGTGCGAGTGCATGGTGAACAGTGCGAGTGCATTGTGATCACTGTGAGTGCAGGGTGAGCAGGTGAATGGTGTGAGTGCATTGTAATCATTGTGAGTGCATTGTGATTGCTTAATTATTTATCTCACTACTCTGACTAACGCTGCAGCGCGAGGGATATTTACTAGTTCTGGGACATTTTAAAGCCTCTGGGGGACTGCTGACACGGCGCTCAGTGTTACACAGACAGGAAAACTTTGAGGGCATTGTTTGCACGGCGCTCGATTTTCTCACGCTAATTGACATAGCGCGACCCTACTGCTAGCACAGACAGTCACCTGAGCCCCAGCCTAGCGTTTCTCCCCACACTGCCGCCATCTTACGCGTGTTGTTGTATGTTGTTGGTGCCTCAGAGCCTGACCCCCACAGCCCGCCCCGCCTCCCTGCTGACCCTCCATTCCACACCTCCCCCTCCTCCAACCATATATGACAGTAGCATTCTCGCGCAGCGGTCGCGCCCCAGTTGCGCCGAAGGTGCGCCAAAGGTAAGCCCGTCTACGCCCGTCCGTGCCAAGACCGCGCCCAGCGTCAGACCCCCTGGTTCCCGCAATGCCCAACCCACTCGCATCACTTACGATGCCACCACCCTCCTAGCCCTTAACCCCGGCCGTTCCCCCAACTGCGTCCAAGCCCCTCCTGGACACACCCATGGACCCTTCTCTTGCAACTCCTGCAAGTTCGACGGCACCAAAACCAACTCCTCATCCACCAACACCAAACAGAGACCTGACACCAACCACCTAAAATGCATCCTGCTCAACACCCGCTCGGTTCACAGACACTCCATCGACCTCTGGAATCTACTAGACACCATCTCTCCGGACGTCGCCTTCCTAACAGAAACATGGATGAATGCCTCTTCAGCCCCAGACATCACCATTGCCATCCCGGAAGGGTACAAGATCATCTGTAAGGACCGCATCAAGCAAACAGGAGGAGGCATCGCTATCGTCCATAAGAACTCCATCCGCATCTTAACCAGCTCAGACGTCAACCTTGCCAGCGCCGAACACCTCCACTTCCAGATCCACACCGACCCCAAGACCACACTCAGAGGCACCCTCCTCTACCGGCCCCCAGGACCCCGTGCACAATTCAGTGACAACATCATTGACTTTATCACCCCACACGCCCTCCCCTCCGAGGACTACATTCTATTGGGAGACCTCAATTTTCACCTGGAAAAGAGCAATGACAGCAGCGCCACCACCCTTCTGGACAATCTCGCCGACCTCGGACTCAAACAACTTGTCACTACCCCCACCCACATTGCAGGTCACACACTCGACCCAATCTTCACCTCCAGCAAACATGTCTCATTCAGTCACACCACAGCTCTTCATTGGACGGACCACAGCTGCGTTCACTTTATCTACAATAAGACCACAATCCACAACCATCCTCAACCCACCCTGCGAAGAAATTGGAACAAAATCACCATCGACCAGATCTCCTCATCGCTTCTTCAAAACCCCCCTGCCCACTCCTCAAACCCCGACCAAGCAGCCATTAACCTCACCCAATGGCTATCCAACAGCGCCGACATCCTAGCACCTTTGAAAAAACGTCAAATCAAACCAGGCAGCAAAAACGCCTCCTGGTTCAACGATGATCTTAAGAAATCAAAAAAACTCTGTCGCTCCCTCGAGAAGACCTGGAAAAAAGACCCAAACACCTGCACCAGGGACGCCTTCAAAAACGCCACCCGCATACACCACCAACTAATCCGGTCTGCCAAGAAAGCCGCATTCAAAGACCGACTAGACAACAACGCCCACAACAGCAAGAAATTATTCAACATCGTCAAAGAATTTACAAACCCATCAGCCAACTCCAACGATATCACCCCCTCCCAAGCCCTTTGCGACTCCCTAGCTTCCTTCTTCCACAACAAAATCGCAGACATCCACAACAGCTTCGACAACCGACCCGGAGACCAACCCACCCAACCTTCTGCAGGACCTTCACCCCCCTTGAACATCCTTAACAACTGGAACCCAATCTCCGCTGAGGACACCATCCGCCTGATGAACTCCATCCACTCTGGATCCCCAACTGACCCATGCCCTCACCACATCCTCAACAAAGCAGACTCCATCATAGCACCACACCTCCGAGATGTCATCAACTGCTCCCTCAACTCCGCCACCTTCCCGGAAAACTGGAAACACGCAGAACTCAGCGCCCTTCTGAAAAAACCCACAGCTGACCCCACCGAACTCAAAAACTACCGCCCCATCTCGCTTCTTCCATTCCCGGCCAAAGTCATCGAGAAAGCTGTCAACAACCAGCTCGCCGCCTTCCTCGAAACCAACAAATCCCTCGACTCCTCACAGTCCGGATTCCGAGCCAAACACAGCACTGAGACCGCACTCATCGCTGCAACAGACGACATTCGAACTCTACTGGACAAAGGAGACACAGTCGCCCTCATCCTCCTCGACCTCTCCGCTGCCTTCGACACAGTCTGTCATAGCACCCTTCTACAGCGCCTCAGAAACGTCGGAATCCAAGGAAAAGCACTGGAATGGATCACCTCGTTCCTTACCGGAAGAACCCAGAGAGTCCGCCTCCCACCATTCAAGTCAGAGGCTACTGAAGTCATTTGTGGCGTGCCACAAGGATCTTCACTCAGCCCCACCCTCTTCAACGTATACATGAGCACCCTTGCGGCCATCGCTCGCCAACACAACCTCAACATCATCTCCTACGCTGACGACACTCAGCTGATCCTCTCACTCACCAAAGACCCTAACACCGCCAAAACCAACTTACACGAAGGAATGAAAGAAGTAGCCGAGTGGATGAAGCACAGCCGTCTGAAACTGAACTCAGACAAAACAGAAGTCCTCATCTTAGGCACCTCCCCCTCCGCCTGGGATGACTCTTGGTGGCCAGAGGCCCTTGGAAAAGCACCCATCCCGACAGACCACGCACGGAACCTGGGCGTCATCCTGGACTCCTCACTCTCGATGACCAGAGAAGTCAACGCCGTTTCATCATCTTGCTTCAACATTCTTCGCATGCTCAAAAAAACATTTCGCTGGATCCCCACCGAAACTAGAAAAACGGTCACCCACGCACTGGTCACGAGCCGCCTGGACTACGGAAACACCCTATACGCCGGTACCACCGCAAAACTCCAGAAAAAACTCCAACGCATCCAGAACGCTTCAGCCAGGCTCATACTTGACATCCCGCGTAAAGAACACATCTCTGGTCACCTGAAAAACCTCCACTGGCTCCCCGTAAATAAGAGGATTACTTTCCGCCTACTAACCCACGCACACAAAGCACTTTACGAACTTGGACCCGAATGCCTCAACACACGACTATCCTTCTACACCCCCTCCCGTCAGCTACGATCCTCCAACCTAGCCCTTGCCACTGTACCTCGCATCAACAAAACCACCATGGGAGGTAGATCCTTCTCCTACCTGGCAGCTAAAACTTGGAACTCTCTTCCCACTCACCTTCACCTTACTCAGAACCACCTAGCATTCAGAAAGCAACTTAAAACTTGGATATTCGACAAGTAATTCCCCACCCTCCCTCAAGCGCCTTGAGACCCTATGGGTATGTAGCGCGCTATATAAATCTATTGACTTGACTTGACTTGACTTGACTTGACTTGACTTGAGTGCAGGTTGAACGAGCAAATGTTGTGAGTGCATTGTGATCGGTGTGAGTGCATTGTGATCAGTGTGAGTGCATTGTGATCACAATGCACACACAGTGATCACAATGCACTCACACTGATCACAATGCACTCACACTGATCACAATGCACTCACACCATTCACCCGCTCACCCTGCACTCACAGTGATCACAATGCACTCACACTGATCACTGTGAGTGCAGGGTGAGCGTGTGAATGGTGTGTGTGCATGGTGATCAGTGTGAGTGCATGGTGATCAGTGTGAGTGCATGGTGATCAGTGTGAGTGCATGCTGATCAGTGTGAGTGCATGCTGATCAGTGTGAGTGCATGGTGATCAGTGTGAGTGCATGCTGATCAGTGTGAGTGCATGCTGATCAGTGTGAGTGCATGCTGATCAGTGTGAGTGCATGCTGATCAGTGTGAGTGCATGCAGATCAGTGTGAGTGCATTGTGATCAGTGTGAGTGCATGGCGATGGCTGTGAGTGCATGGCGATGGCTGTGAGTGCATGGCGATGGCTGTGAGTGCATGGCGATGGCTGTGAGTGCATGGCAATCAGTGCGAGTGCATGGTGATCGCTGCGAGTGCAGGGTGAGCGTGAAAGTGAAGGCGAGAATTAGAAGTGAGTTGTCTGAAAGCAGGGTGCATTCCCAGAAACTTGAAGTGTTTGGTTTTAGATATAAGTTAAACTATTGCTATAATGGCATTAATCAGGGATTGAGGGTGGAGCAAATAAATAATGTGCTGATCCTGCAACAAACTTCCAGTCTTATGATTAGGTTTACCAGCTCATTATTTTGATGTCCCAGAAATAAGCAGTCACCTAAAGCTGTATTTTTAGCACTTATCTGGGAATACTTAGAACAGCAAATATAAATAGAAAGCACTTTTAATTGTGTCACTTTTAATTGTGCTCTAGGGCTGCCTCAATGATCCATGACTGAAAATTAAAGAGAACAAAGACAGAAAAGTCACATAACTAATTAATACATACTTTTTCATTTATAACTCTATTTAGTGTCAAGAGCAGGCATTTTCTTTTGGCTACCCAACTTTCTATTGCTTTTTATTAAATGCACTCTCACACTACAGCAAGAAGTGTAAAAATACAAATGTAAGGAATGGGCAGAGTGGGGGCCCAGGGGGTACTGGAACCATAAAAAACATTAAGCCTCTGTAACCAGTTTACAAAGGCATGTAAATATGCTAATGGTCTTTAAAGGCCTGTGAAAAACTGGGCCTGCCGGAGATAAGACTCCAGACACTTCCCAGCCGAGCCCCCAGCAGCTTGAGTGTCACTGCAGCAGCCCAGGCTGAGATACAGGATGGGGGCTGAAGCCCTGGAGGCCAGGGCAGACGTGTGATTGTGAATGCGTGACCCCTTTCACATCACTCCACGGCCCCCCTGGGGGTCGCGCCCCACAGTTTGAAGACCCCTGATCTATAGTATCCTCAGTGAATATAGTCAGAGCCCCTGATACCCAATCTTCAGGGATTCTGTTATTTCTTTACATAAATTATAAAGTAACATAGGACATCAATTCAAAAAACCATCACCAAAGGGAAAGTTGGAGAGAGGGTAAGGGGGATAGGAAGAATAGTCCAAAATTATCATAACATAATATTTTTCAGGGGATCAATACAGTTAGACTCTTATTGGCATCAGCTTAAAAACAATCACAATAATCATATTTGTGAATGATCTATTTACTAACAACAGATCATCCTTGAAAGTAACTCACATTCCTGGAGAATTAAGGGAAGCAAGTGGCCTTGATGTGTCTCCAGAGCTGGAACTTTCGCCTACATCTGATGCTCCTTCAAAGGATGTGGTCCTGTTACAGGGATTCTGCTCTGACACAGAACTGTGCATAGATACCTAGGATCTCAGTGAATTAGGTTGTGCCTAAACTCACCTTAGTACCCAAAATCCCCTACCAGACTAGCAATCAGTGTCACATTAGCTCTTCGCCCTATAGCAAAGAAACCAATGATTAGACAACCTAGAACATGCGACTTAGGACGATCTCAGGAATGGTGGAAAGTGAGAACACTCTTTGGTTATACGTTCATACCAGTCCACAACAGGAGTAAAATAGAGATACGGTAAGGTTAAAATGTTTATTTTAACGATGTGATCTCAAGAGCAGTATTTTAATCAACCTAAACATACATATGATTAAGAATAATACGGTCAGCATGGTTACAATTCCATAAAATACAAAAGGAGGAATCATATTACAATGATAGTGCAAGCAGGTGATAAAAGCGCCCATTTGAAGCACCCTCCCTATCTAGAAACTATGTATTATAAAACTATAGAAGGTCTCTTGAGCTTTTTTAGGAGGACCCTATTTACCTGTCCTCTCAGTAAGTGTAAATTACATCCTGATCGGTTAGTCTCTGCCTGCCTGGAATCTTCCAAGTGTCTTCAATTCTGACAAGTGTGCTATAATAAAGGCGCCAGAATTCTATTCGGCTTGCAGCTGCCAAATTGTTGTGTCTAGAATCTGTTACACGGACACGTCGATAAACAGACTTGCACGTTATGATAACTTTGGCGGCTCAGCATTCACTGTACAGACTGAGGGCACAATGTATGTCTAGAGATGTCGAAAAACAAACCCTTTCTCATGTATAGACCTTCGTGAAAGCTAACTCTTCAAAAACAGCTAAGCAGTGTTGTGTGCAAAAAAAACAGCAAAAGGTAGAATGTCGCTTAAACTCCTAATAAGCCATGCTAACTTAACATGCACGCAGAAAGAGGCCCATAAACCACACTACAGTTCCCTACCACACAGTAATAAAAAAGGCAGCAGAACTTTTAGATCTTCAGCTTCCCACTACTGTATTTAAATCTAACATTTTGAAAGAAGTTCTTCATTCGCCTTCTTCAGTAATAGAGCCTCTACTGCCTTTTAATGAGGCAATCACTGAGACTGTAATGGAGGTCTGGCGCAAGCCCTTTTCGGCTCCAGCAGTTTCTAAATCTGTTGCCAGGAGATACAGGGCGGTTCCAGTGGATCTGGACTTTTTAACATACCATCCTTCCTGAGAGCCTAGTGGTCCGAGCTGACTACTCAAAACTATCTTCTGGTGCCTTTCCACAAGTTCCAGCTGACAGGGAATCGAAGAAACTCGACCAGTCTGCTAAAAAAGTGTTTTGTTCGGCAAGCATGGCCCTAAAGTACACTAATGCAACCTGTCTTTTGGGTCTTTATATCCATGCTTTAATGGACTCTGCAAAACAACTTGCACCTAAGTTGTCTGAAGAAGACAGACAACATTATAATGAGGTTTTGCAAAATACTCAAGCCGCTGCTCGTCAGGTCATTCAAAGTGGTTTAGACACTGCTGACTCTGTCGCAAGAATCATGGGATCTTCTGTGGCTACTAGTAGGAGCGCATGGCTTTAAATCATCAGACTTCTCCCCAGATGTTCAGGCTACGCTTTTGTACCTCCCTTTTGATGGTTCTGGACTTTTTAGCTAAAAAGCGGATGCAGCTTGTGAAAGATTTAAAGACAGTAAAGCAACAGCCAAGTCTCTGGGTCTTCAGGCTCAGTCTAGAGGCTCCTCTTTCAGGAGGTACAGAGCTTTTGGGAGATCGTCCTTTCGGACCTACAGACAGCCTCTGCAGCAGCAACAGCAGCAGCAAAACACCTTATACAAATCCTACAGGGGCAAGAATCGAGTTCGCCCACGAGGCCGTCAGCCCTCCTCCTCCTATTCCTCTACTCCCCTCCTCTTACCACAGCAAACCAGCCCTAGATCCACCATTATGGATCATGCTGGTCCTGTGGTGGGGGTCGGCTTACTCATTTTCTTCAAGATTAGGAATCAGTCACCAGAGACCTTTGGATTCTCAATCTTGTAGAGAATGGGTATGCTCTTCCCTTTCGGGAATTCCCTTCAAATGACCCTCCTTGTCAAGGGTCTTGCTCGGAGAACCACCTTCTTCTCCTGCATCAAGAAGTGCTAACTTTAATGAAAAAGGGTGCGATAGAGGTGGTTCCAGAGCGGGAAAAGTGTCAGGGCTACTACTACTGGTATTTCCTGATTCCCAAGAAGGATGGCAGGATATGTCCAATCCTGGATCTCAGGATCTTGAACCTTTTTCTGAAACAGGAGAAGTTCAAGATGCTCACCCTTGCGCAATTTCTTCAAGCGTTGCAACAGGAAGATTGGATGGTGTTGATCGACTTGCAGGACGCGTATTTTCATATCCCGATCCTGAAGTCGCACAGGAAGTATCTCTGTTTTACGGTAGGGTCGCAAAATTATCAGTTTGTGGTCCTCCCGTTTGGACTTACTACTGCATCTCGAGACTTCACCAAGGTGATGGCAGTGGTGGCAGCCCATCTCAGGAGATAGGGGATTCCGGTTTCCCCTATTTGGACGACTGGCTGATCAAAGCAGAGTCGCCAGAGAAGGTGCTTCATCATCTGCAGGTTACAACTCCGCTGTTGTACAAATTGGGTTTCTCGATAAATGTACCCAAGTCTCACCTGGTGCCCTCTCAGCGCAACCTGTTCATAGGGGCAGTACAGGACACTTCTGTTTGTCGAGCATTCCCTCCTCCATAAAGGATTCTCACCATTCAGGAAATGATTCCCTTGTTTTACAACGGAGCGGTCGTTCCAGTCCTTAAGGTCCTTCACCTGCTCAGTCTGTTTGCTTCCTGCATTCTGTTGGTCAACCATGCACGCTGGCACATGAGGGCGCTCCAGTGGTGTCTCTGCAGGCAGTGGTATCAACACAACGGAGATCTCAGGGAGTCTGTGAGGATCTCCAGAGAAGCTGCGGCGGATCTGTCTTGGTGGAGCGTGGAGGGCAATCTGTCTCAAGGAAAGCCCTTCCATCTACCTTCATCGGTGGCCACAGTGATCACGGAGGCCTCCACTCTAGGGTGGGGTGCTCATCTGGGGGATCTGGAGATCAAGGGTCTTTGATGTCCAGAGGAAAGGTTGCTTCACATCAACTTTCTAGAGTTGCGGGCGATACGTTTGGCTCTCAAGGCCTTCCTCCCTTCCTTCACAGTCAGTCGGTTCAAGTCCTGACGGACAACACTACCGCGATGTGGTATGTCAAGAAACGGGGAGGAGTGGGGTCGCATTGTCTCTGCAGAGAGGCTCTGCGTCTCTGGTCCTGGGTTCGGGACCATCAGATTTGTCTGATGGCAAATCATCTGGCCGGAGTTTTGAACGTGCGTGCAGACAGTCTCAGTTGGCAGTTCTCTGCAGACCACGAATGGAGGCTTCTTCCGGAGGTGGTTCGTCATGTCTTCCGGACGTGGGGAACTCCTCGGTGGGCCTGTTTGCCATGCTCACTGCCTGTCATTCTGCAGTCCCCAGTATCCGTTGCAGGGAGCGTTGGGGGTCGCGTTTCAGTTGAGTTGGGGCTCACGACTCCTTTACACGTTTCCTCCCATACCCTTGATTCCTCGAGTTCTGAGGAAGATTTGCCAGGACCGGGCCTAAGTCATATTGATTGCCCCGGATTGGCCAAGAAGGGTGTGGTATACAGATATTCTCCACCTCTCCTCGTGCCCTCCGCTCAGTCTCCCCCTCAGGGCTTACCTCCTCTCGCAGTCGCAGTGGTAGGTTCTACACCCCACCTCCATAGCTTATACCTTTATGCCTGGAGATTGAAGGGGGCAACCTGAATTCTTTTTCTCCTCCTTCTGACATGGTGGATGTTATTTTGTCCGCCAGACGTCTCGCCACCAAGTCTATCTATTCCTATAGGTGGTCAAAATTTGTTCATTGGTGTGGGGAGAAGTCTATTGACCCTTTGAGGGCTTGCTTAGCCAACATCCTTCAATTTGCTCTTTCTCTAGCCCTGCAGGGCTTTGCTGTGGCTACTGTGAAGGGCTATTTATCGGCTTTGTCGGCGTTCCTTTGCTTGCCGGACCAGCCGTCTTTGTTTAAATCGCCCATTGTGTTACAATTCATTAAGGGCCTTACCAACAAATATCCGCCCACTCCATTTATTTTGCCTCAATGGGACTTAAATCTTGTCTTAACCTACTTGATGGGTTCTCCCTTCGAGCCCTTACACAAGTGTCCCTTGAGACTATTGTCTTTATTTATTTATTTATTTATTTGCGAGTTTTTATAGCGCTGTGAATAGACTCCCGAAGGAGTATCTCCGCGCTGTTGGCAACCAGTAATACAACTGACAGAGGAGCATTTCAATTAAAAAGAGAGTATTGTGAGGTTCAGGGTCCAGAAAATAAACAACTAAACTGAGCCAAACAGAAAAGTTTTCAGACATTTTCTGAATTGGAAGTGGTTATGACACTGTCTTAGTGAAAGTGGGAGGGAGTTCCAGAGATTAGGACCTACTACAGACAGGGCCCTACCACCTAGTCTGGATTTGGTTATCCTAGGAACATTCAGTAACAGCTGGTCACTGGATCTGAGGGAACGAATAGGGGCATAAGGAACAAACTTGCTGGCTAGATACTCTGGTCCCAATTGATTAAGTCCCTTATGGACTTTAAAAACTGTATTTCTTGATGCCATTACCTCGGCAAGCAGGGTAAGAGAGCTTCAAGCTCTGAGTTCAAAACCACCATTCTTGACTATTCTTGCTGATAGAATGGTTCTCAGGACCAGGGATGCTTTTCTGCTTAAGGTGGTAACTCCCTTCCATCTGGGGCAGTCCATTACCCTTCCTTCCTTCTATCCTCCCCCTCACCCTTCCAAGGAGGAGGAGCGTCTTCACCATTCGGACCCTAAGAGGGCGGTGAGTTTTTTCCTCAATAGGACTAGAGACTATTGTGTGGATGACCAGCTCTTTGTGGGCTTTGCTGGCTGCAGGAAAGGCAGAGCGGTGCACAAGCCCACACTTTCCACATGGATTGTCTTGTGCATCAAGATTTGTTACTCTTTGGCCGGTAAGGAACCTCCAGAGGGTTTAAGATCTCATTCTACCAGGGCAAAGTCTTCTACATCTGCTTTATCTAGAGGTGTTCCTGTTGAGGACATTTGTAGAGCGCCAACTTGGGCCTCCCTCCACACTTTCGCAAAGCATTACTGCTTACATTCCGAAGTGAGGAAGGACGGACACTTTGCGCGATCCGTCCTACAGAACTTTTTTGGTATAGAAGGGTGGACACCCTCCTCCGGGAGCGGGGAATGCTGTGGGACTCAATTCACAAGGTGAATAATCCACTGGCAGATGTATCCATCAGAAGAACAAGTAACTTACCTTCAGTAACGCCTTTTCTGGTGGATACAGCATCTACCAGTGGATTCCTCACTGACCCACCCGCCTCCCCGTAGTCCACCCTTGTATACCTGCAATGTTGATATTTTTTATCTGTTACTTTCAATTGAAGTGTTTAATTCTTTTTGCTTTACTGAATTGATTTCACACTAACCCTGGGCAAAGCACTATGCTACGCTCGCGTAGTTTGCGAAGTTTGCGCTACTTCGCACTACAAGAACTGATCATTGCACAATGCAAACAGGCGAACCGTAGGCTAGGGCAGCGGTCATTTTTTGCTTGCTCGCGGTCCTCAACGTTAAGTTGGCGACCACGAGCAAGCAAAATGACATCCCGGCGATACTTTTTCCTCGTTTGCAATCAGTAGCATCAAGTTGCCAATCGCGAGTGTGGAAAAGAAACCTCCTGGCATGATTCTCAACGCGGGGAGGTCAGGTTTCTCATTGCGAGTGGTCGCGTATGGTCGCGACCGCTCCAGATGAGAAACTACCAGTCCGCGTTGAGAAAGCTGCAGCTCGAGTAAAAATCTACTCGAGCAGCAGGAAACTACAGCTCGCACTGTGCAAGATGCTGTTTTCAATGATTGCACAGTGTGGACAAGCATCCGGCACTGTGCAATCATTGAAAATGGCATCTTTCACAGTGCGAACAGGGTACTAAGCAGTTCGTGTTGTTCTACGCGTAGCTCGCGTAGTGGAAAGTGCACTTGGCGTAGCTTCGCGTAGCGCTACTTTGCAAACTACGCCCAGCCCTATTTCACACTTTGTGTGTTGGTTTGAATACTATGTATACTGAATATATTTGTGTTGTTCCGTCCGTGTGCCTCGAAGGCACAGAAAAAAGGGCGGAACTGACGTCATCACGCCAACGAGGCTCTCTTATGGCTCTGGTGATGTCAGCGGAGTCGCGAGCGGAGCCATGCTTCTGTGACGTCGTCCTCGTCGGTGTGGAGAGCTACAAAAAATGTCCAAATGCTGCTGGTGCAGGGGCTATTCACAGGCTGAGGAATTCACAGGCAGATACTGTATCCACCAGAAAAAAGCGTTACCGAAGGTAAGTAACTTGTTCTTTGGGGTCGGGAGGACTCTTAGTAGACAATGTTTAATTGACGCCTCTATTCGGTCTGCTGTGGCTGTGCAGAGCATCTGGATTACCTGCCGCCACTACTGCTGCAGGTGGACGTATGTCCTGGTCATATGTAAGAACGTTGCCGGGTCTGTGCCACATCGGGGGCTATGCGAGGGGCGGGACAGTCTCTGAGGTGTCAAGTAGGTAGGTAATAGAACTGGGTCACCTGGACCTTGCTGGTCCTAACATTGCACCTTCTTTGCTTACCATGTTGTTTGCAGTTGCCAAGGCTTGTTGGTGCTCCCGACAGACACCGACCCCTCAACTTTAGACATCTGACGTGGGACAGCTTGTGAACAGCTCTTGATCTTCTGCTGCATAGCCTGGTCCTCACAGCTGCTGTCAGAATCGGCACTCCTCAGGATCCTGATGATGCAAAATTGGGTCCACCTCCCGACATCCCCAAACTCTGACTGATAGTTTACAGAGTATTAGGGTGGTCAGGCGAGGAATAGGAAAGGGTAGGGACAGCGCGGGGATGAGAACCTGGAACACAAAAGTAACATAGAGCAAATACAATCTACTCTCAAATGCTCTCACTATTGGACGTTGCATACCTTGTCTATCAACTGAATCCGCATACTCTATGTAGACCTTCCATCATAACAGAGCACTCCAACTGACAATAATCTAATGCACAAAAGAACAGAAGTTAATGTGAGACAAACTCATACAGACTTCCACTCTTATATAACTCTTGTATTATTCATACTGGCTCACCGGTTCTATGGGGGAAAATGTTCTCAAAATATATAAAAATAAATGCCAGGATGCAATTTCTTGTTGCAAGTACCATTCAGAGTAATGTTAATGCATCCCTTATGGCATGAGACAAAAGTAATGATAAACAACGGCTGGGCTTCCACGGTGTAGTATACCGCAGCCTCAGTCCTTATTGCCAACAAAGTAGTTTTCGAAAATATAAATGGTCGGGCAAACGCGGTTACGTCTCCGCCGCCCTCGCAAACTAGTTCAACAAAGAAAATAGAAAAGCTTCCACGGTATTAGTACAACCGCCGCCTAATTGTTATAGACTGTCTATCTAGAACTCAGATCCCAAATACTATTCAAAAAGCGCACACGCGCTACAAGGTTAAATCCTCAGTGATTCACTGGTGCAAGGGACTTGGGCGTCCGCGGTTACGTCACCGCCGCCCAGTCTGTAATTAGATCCCCAAGTAAATTATCAAAAAGGCACAGCCGCGCCACAAGTTAAATCGCTTGAGTCTAGCGATACCCAGGATCATGCCAAACAATAGAAGTTGAAGGCGTCCGCGGCGATCCTTTCAACCGCCGCCTCTTTCGGAATTGGACTCACCCCGCCTTTAGGATCGGAACTCAGAAACGGCCTCTCTGCACGGCAACCTCCGGAAAATAAATCACTTCGGCAACAGAATTACGCATGATTGCGTGAGCGCCATGCGTTGTTTTAAAACCACTCACCTGTCCTCCCATGGCCTTCTGGGAGTTGTAGTCTTGGTAGGCACAACTTCCCTGGGCGGACTCAGGAGCGGTTCCTGACAGCTGCAGCTCCAAGTTCACCATGAACTCTCCTGCAGCACCCGACATCGGTGGGCATTCCTCTTCCGTGCCTCTTGATCACTTCCAAATGGCATAGACTCTGTCCCCTCTGCTTTCAGGTACTTCTTGACTTGAATCCACCTTTGGATTCCACTGGACACTTTCACCTTCTCAAGCAGCTGCATCTTCCTGAAGTCCTCCATTGGGTTCGATGGCGGTTTCCAACGCCACTTCAGACCTATGCACCTGGTTCCCCTGGAGCAGGTATCCTGGTTCCTTAGGTATTCACGGGTGGGGGGGGCTCTCCAACCTTCTGTCTTCCACGGGGTTTCTTCAGGGTCCACAGGGATGTACCCATTGACTTGCTTTGATCCTGTGGTCATTTTCCCACTCTGCGCACGGCCTCCGTTGGGCTTCTGGTTACTTGCCTTGGGTGGTTCCTTGGGTCCCCGGCACTTCTACGTCTACTGGGTATAATCTTGACTTAAGTCGTGGTTCGCGTACCACTATTTCAGTATATGGTTTGGTGTCCCCCTTCTGACCACTGTATATTATGTGCTACTTCCCTGTTTCTGTTAAAATGTATTGTGTGTATCTCCGGCTAGGATATACCTGTATGTGTTTGTGAGTGTTATATAACAAATATATATTTTTATAAATACACTGAGTTGTTCCTCTTCACTTAATCCATATCAATAAGATTATGTTCTGGTGAAACAAGCTGCTTTACACTCATTCTGGACTAAGCCTGAAAGCTGCTCTCCATAGCTACCACTTAGAGAGCTTTCTAAGGTTGTCTGAGACCACAGAAATCACCATACAGGTTGTCATGATTGGTGCAAGGTGCCCACTTATATAGGTTTACACCATATACCAAGCCAGCTTCTCACAATTACTACATGAGCACCCTGTCTGCATAAATAAGTCTGGCCTCTGTATTACTTCACAAATCAATGGAGACCCCTCACATTCCATTTTATAAATTTATATTGTCCCATATTTCTTTTAACCATAGCCAGCCCTGCCCGGCCTTGCCTGCCCTTTGTTGCGTCACTGTTGCTGCCATCAATAAACACGATCACTTGAAACATCCCTCCCCCTGGGTAAACATTATACCAACAGTACGTGCAGTCCCATCTATTCTTCACCGCCCTTGTACCCTCCCAGGTCCTCAAACCCCCAGAACTCCTCAAACCGATCGATGGTGAATAACCAGTCAAACCTGGCTGTAAAACCAAGCAAGAACGTTCCAGGCATCACCCAGGCACATACAAGACGACAACTTGTGCCCATCACTTTGTCTTCATATGACTCACTTCCATCCATCAGTTGTATACTCAGAGCCAGTGTTGGTTGGTATGCGTCAAGGCTCAGTATTGGTCCTATCAGCTACCCCTTCCCAACTCCCGGCCACCATCCACTCTAATCATACCTCCCAACACTCATCCAGAAGCCTATTCATAACCCATGCTTAGCCACAAGATAGTGTAGATAGTGATCAAGAGGTTGAGAAATGAGGGGCAGATAGGTGGGTGAAAGGTAGAGTAACGCTGTAAGGGAAAGGTAAAGAAGAGAAAAGAGAGGGGGTGTCCGCCCATCTTGTAGTAGTGTCCAACTCTGCTGACCCCATGCGCTAGCCAGATCAGTAAACATCTACTCAGGTAGGATCCGCATTGGGCTCGACCACTCATCTCTCATCCCTCCTATATTTAGCTGTCTACATATACTGTCTCTGTTGGTACTGCTTCAGGGTCCATCCGGTTGTGGTGTGTCCTCTACCACATCCCCAATGAGGCATCAGAGTTCAAGGCTGTGACCTCCTCCACCAGAGCTCTTGCAGCCTCCTGTTTGGCTTGTTGTAGTAACTGGTCCACACGGAGAACCCGTCTGTCATCGTTGCTGGAGTCTGGTCACTCCAGATCTAGGGATCTATCTTGGCGGACCACCACTGGGTTGAGCGCGAGGCTTGTCTCGAGCTCCTCCCTCGGCCGCTAGCCTTTCTCATTATTTTCAGCGCCAGGCATCTTCAAATTTTCGTTACCCCAGTGCATGGTTCTCCCCTGTCCCGCACCGTCAGCCAGTCCCATGCAGCCTCTGGCGACATGAAAAAATGGGCACGATCACCGTCTATGACCTTCACCTTAGCAGGGTAAAGGAGCATATATTGGAGATTCATCACCCTGAGTTCCTGTTTTATCCCTCCGAATGATCCTCTTTGCCGTTGCACCAGGCGTGTATAGTCTGGGAAAATACGGATCACAGGATTTTTTTTGTAAGTCCGGTCTCCCACTTGACGGGCCGCCGTCATGATACAGTTGTGACCACTATAATTGAGGACTTCAGCAATGATAGTTCTGGGAGGGACACCGGCGGGAGGTCTCGGCACCAGAGCTTGTTGTGCGCTCTCGATCACAAACATCACAGATAGCTTCACTTTGGGGAAGGCGTCTTTGATCCATTGTTTGAGGAAGATTTCTGGAGTTTCCCGCTGGCTCTGTCCGGAAATACTACAAATCTGTAGTTGCTCCTTCGCGACCGTCCCTCAGCATCCTTTGCCCTGCGTTCCAGGGCAACTATTTGGCAGCTAAGTCTGTAAGGGCTGTATTTAATGCGGAAACCTTGCTTTCCAGTTTGGTGATGTTCTGTTCCGTGGCTATGGACCTTTCCGCCACCGTATAGAGATCGACTCGCAGTAGTCCGATATCCAGGGACATTGTGTCTATTTTGGCCTGACCTGCTGTGCTCGAGGTCTCTATGGCCACTAGGATTTGGGCCCCTTGCAGGGCCTGGCTGCGCACTTTCATTCTCCAGGGGTGCCCCTTGTTGGGATCTAGGTTCGAGGTCCCCCCGTGTCATATATTGGTCCATCTTCGTTTGTTGTGCCCCTCTCTGCGGTCTGAAGTTGTCCATGTTTATCTTGCCTGGGTAACTG
The DNA here is from genome assembly GCF_964263255.1 of Lissotriton vulgaris. Classification (NCBI taxonomy): domain Eukaryota; kingdom Metazoa; phylum Chordata; class Amphibia; order Caudata; family Salamandridae; genus Lissotriton; species Lissotriton vulgaris. The sequence goes on along the minus strand of NC_141699.1, from coordinate 149,022,725 downwards.
GGTGGGCATAGGCGACTGCCGTGTATCATCGTGGGCCACCTCAGGCCGCAGGGCCCCCTATTCTTTTGGATCGGGCTCCGTATCTTTGAGAAGCGCTTGTGTGCACGCTAGTAGATATGAACTTGGTATATTTTTTAGGCTTTACGATATGCACTGCCCAAGCACTGGCAGCTGTCTCTGTTGGTGGGGGGACGTACGTGAGGTTGTGTTTTTGTTATGGCCTTTATATAAAAGTCTAGGTACCCAAGGGCCCAGGGGTGCAGTGCCTCAGGTATTGGGCATGAGGGTGCAGTTTTTATCCTGCGGCGATGGTTGTCGGCTGTTTGTTGTCTTTTTTCACCTCACAAATATCTCATATCTCCTCAATGTGTACCGCATGATGGATATGGTCTCTTCTCCAGTCTAATGTTCACTGTGTATGTTGTAGCGTTTTGGGACCTTGCTTACATTGATTGGCGGGGGTTGGGGCACACTGAATGCACGATCGGTGTCTTGCCTTTGGCTTCGTCCTCCCCCTCGGTAGGCCCAGAGACTGGACAATGCCGCCGCCAAGCCCAGTCACCAGCCCAGCACTCTTCCACCCCTAGGGATCTGTAGTCCGCCTGTTGAGAGATGATGGGGGGCGAGGGCTTCAGGGCCCGACCTTTTGTACAGTACCCCAGTCTCTTGCTTCACTCTCCAGGAGGGTTCCCCAAGGTCCAGTTAGACACTCGAAATGACCCACCAGCGGCACTGGGGCAGATGGGTTCAGAGAGCAGGGCCCCAATGTTTGCCAGTAGGGGAAAGGGGGCCTTTGGTCAGGGACTGCTTATAAGCAGGCCATTCGGTTCTGGGAGCAAAACTCCTGGGGTTAGGATCAGCACTGCAGGGCCAACAATCAGCACAGGAGCTGCACCACCAGTGGCACAGAGGTTCCAGATGCAGAATGACAGGAGCCCTGCGGATTGCAATGGAGATCTTTGGTTTGGAAAAGATGCTGCAGGCTCTGTCTGGGTGGCTTCCTTGAGGCGACCACAGGCTGCAGAAGTAAGGTTCTTGGGGGATGCCTGGACACTATCGGTGAGGCCACCCAAGGCTGTGGGGCGTTGGGTGCAGAGGTGTCTTTTGGCAACAGGTCTTCTTACAAGTCCTCTGACTCAAGGTCTTTGGGACACTCGGGGAAGAGGCACAAGTAGAAGAAGAAGTCCATGCTGACTTCATCTTCGCTTTGGCTGTCGTCCTTCGGCGAAGGAGGTAAGGAGCAGCGACGTTCTACGCACGATTCTGCAGACCCCTGCTCAAATTAATAATTTTTACGAGGCCATGCACTGTGTTTTTTATAGTAGGCCGACCCCTCTGGTGAGCCCTCTGGCCCTGCGGGGTCAGAAGGGGCCCTATTGGATTCGATGCCATCAGCTCCAGCCACTGCGCTGGTGGGTCCTCAGGGATCTGATCCGAGGGGACGACGGTCACACCATCGCAACCTTTCCCTGCGTCCGACCCATAGTCGGTGCCTTCGATATCACTGGGGCCAGCCCCATCCTTATACCCGACGACATGGAGTTGGAATGGTTTTGCTTGACTCCGATGCCGATTGAACCCAGGAGTTCTATGTTGTCGCCAGAACATTTTCAAAATATTTTAGGCTCCGGGGAGAAATGGGCGGGGTCTATGAACCCTTTGGAACACCAGGATGTGTCTGCAGAGCAGATGGACTAGTATGGGGAACTTGGGGAGGCCAGTGGTCTGGACACTTCCCCAGATACTGGCATTGTCTGCCTGCCAACTATGGCTAAGGAGGAGGGGGCATCTTAAGACATGGTGGTTAAGAGGGCAGCCGAGGTCCTCAGACTAGAGTTGCGCTCTGTGCAGGTCAGGACTAATCTCCTGACTGAAGTGCTACAACCTGAGGCTTCCACCTCTGAACCACTTTTGCCCTTAAATGAGGCACTAACTGATGTCCTTCTAGGCACGTGGTCCAAGCCTAGTACAGGTGCTCCTGTGAATAGGACAATTGCATGCCACTATCACCCAGCTCGGGGTGACCCAAAGTTCCTCAGCCAATACCCCACCCCTGAAAGCTTGGTGGTGCAGGCTTCTACATCCCAGGGCCCTCCGGAAAGGGAATACAAGAAGCTGGATTCACTTGGTAAGAAGATGTTTTCTTCCTCCAGCCTGGCATTGCGGTCGGTGAATACTGAATACTTATTCGGCAGTTTCTTCCACTCCCTCTGAGAGACGGTTGCGCAAGCTCTGCCACAAGTCTCGGAGGATGTCCGGGCTTTACTCTCTCAGGCGATTTAAGGACGGGAGAGTTGCAGCAAAATTCATCATAAGGTGTCGCAGGGATTCTGCTCCTACACAGAACTGTGCACAGAGACCCAGGACCTCAGTGAATTGTGGTGTACCAAAAACTCACCTCAGTGCCCAGAAACCCTAACCAGTTACCATCAGCGTCACATTAGCTCTTCGTCCTATAGCAAAGTAACCAATGATTAGACAACAAGAGACACAGGATAGGTTAAAATATTTATTTTAACAACGTGCTCGAAGATGCCGTATTTTTGCTAACATAAGCAGACATATGATTTGAAATAATATGATCAGCATTTACAATTCCATAAAACACAAAAGGAGAAATCATATTACAATGATGGTGAAAATAGGTCCTATAGCGTCTAGTGAATCACCCTCCCTACCTAGGAACTATGTTTTATAAAATATAGAAGTTCTCTTGGGTTTGTTTGGGGGACCTCCAAGATCAGCAGGTGTGAATCACATCAGGATCTGCAAAAGCTCTCAGTCTCTCTGGAAAAACTGGCTTCTTCCAAGTGCCTGAAATCATGCTTACAGTGCATTATTAAAGGCGCCAGAATCACGTTGGCTGCAGCTGAATGTATGTTATGGCTCAAATGTGAGCCGATCAGCCCGAACAACAGCTACCTTGTTATGATAACCTTGGAGGCTTTAGCACTCAGTGTGCAGACTAGAGTTACGATGTAAGTCTAGGGATGCTGAAAACAAGCCTTTCTCATGTGAAGCATTTTACACAGCCTAACTTACAACAGCAGTTACATGCAGTGTCGTGTGCAAAAGCAGCAAAAAGGTAAAATGGCGTTTAAACTTCTAATAAGCCTCTGCTAACATATTAATGTGAGTAACCAGACCCAGGCCTCACTACACCCTACCTTGATCGGAAAATGCACAATAGCGGGGGCAATTTTCCGAACGCAGAGTTCAAGTTTGAATGAGACAGAACTGAGTTCAAAAATTCGCACAGTGGATAATTGGGAGTAAAATCCAAATTAGCAACCATGAAAATGTTAAAACCCAATAGGGATGTATAGTGTTAAAAGCCATGTAACATGAAAATTCATCAGTCCATTACATGTCTATGAAGCAGAAAAAAATCAAAACTTTAATCCAACAGCGTATAGGCACAGTATGTTGAAACCACCTCCAACAGGAAGTCGTCATCTCTAGTGCACATTTCAGCCATCCAATTTAACAATGGAAAAGAACACACATGTTCTTAAACAGCCGGAGCCTCTAGCACCATCAGAGGAAAACTCGGGTGTTCTTCGAGATAACTGAGTGCCAGAAAGTCATTTGCTGCAGTCCATATATTCCAATTGCCTAGGACCCCATAAGCCGCTGTGCAGGCCATAATCCTGACTCCAGAACAGTCTAGTTCATGAGCAACTAAGGGACTCATTAGTAGATCATAATCCGGGTTAGGAGACACCGTGTTGCAGAGACACAAATCCAGAGCCCATTCAAATCTGCAATCCAGACAGTGGAGAACTGGCTGCACGCATGTAAAGTACGAAAACCGGAAGGATAAACTATATGCCACACTCTGCGTCGCCAGAGGTATAGATTCATAGTATTCAAGCATCCGGTTACGAACTTGGAGCAGCCGGGGCAGACCGTCGTGGGGCACAGAATGTGCAACCATTTTGGAGTAAGCAAATTAACGGCAGTATGCCGGCAGCCAAGGCGCGAATTAACGGGAAACCACCAAGGAGGCTGGAAAAAATAGAATGAAAAAATGCCGGTATTACACCGAATGTAGTTTGGATTGAGGTCACAAGGCCAGAACTTACTACTTTAAAAAAGTGTGCCAAGCCAGTGGTCGAGGAGGCATTAAAGATAGTGTGAATCAATGCCCCAAAATGCAGGGGGAGATCTTCGTTGAGTAAGGTATGTACCTCAGTACGAGTATTGGCCACGTGAAGGATGAATGTTTCACTGGCAGATGTAAGGGCGACTTCTTTTTGAGACAAAAGAGCCCTTATTTGATTCATCTTGTTGAACTCTGCTTTCAAGGTCGGAATGGAAGGCCAGATGGATACATCGAGCTTCCCAAGTGGAGGAGGAAACAGGACATTCTTACAACAGACAACACGTTGGGAAACAGTCGCTATGTACGGAATCCCTGTCAGCATACCACAGCAATCTTCATTACTTAAAAGTAAATAACTACCCTTTGCTAATAACGTGAACGTAGGTGTAATAGCCGGGGCGGGTGTACATTTTAAAATAAAGGCTAAATTCGGGGCATCTGAATTACAGGAACCGTGCAATTGTAAATTCCTACAGACCAAAGAGTGATCGGGGTGGAAGTGCAATCTTCTCCTTTTAAATAAACTTCTTTACCCTCCCTCAGACACTTGTAAGTGAACGGAAGAGATCAAACTTGATGGAGATACGCGCTACCCAGTGGTTCATATCTGCCTATGGCATAATGCTTCATGCAAGCTTCAAATTTAAACAGCTGGAAAGTTAGCGTTATTATCCCATGAATAAGCCAAACAGCAGAATTTGTCTCAGCCACAGAAAATGGCAAGGGTTCTAACTTTTCAATATGCAAAAGTGAAAATGTAGCATCTTTCATTGACATAAATTGTTGTTTAACAGTCAGAATAAATGGTAAAAACAGTGAAGAAGTGTTCATATAGTCCCAAGGCACTTTCCCAGCCTTTAACGTTTGTAAAGTCCATGCAAACTGCATAATAGAACGCAATTGATTTTGACCATGGTGCAAAACTGAGACTTCATCCTGCACAATATCAACAACAGAAGAAAGATTATTATCCAAAGTGTAAATTTGGGAAGAAAGTGTGTTAATGATATTATCTAGGACTGCAAGCACTTTTTTAATAAATTAGCCTGATCAATAGCTCTTAACCTAGAAGCAGCTTCAATTTGGTACAGCTGACAGACTTCGTTGTAAACCGCATAAATCCATCTTTTGGACCTGCCTGTTGCAGGACCTTTTACAAAGTCATTCAAGTCAACTGCGTCAGTCAATTTAGACAAATGAGTTTAACAGACGCTTAGGTGGAATGTTTGAGCCAGGACTGACATAGCTTGCCTACAGATTAGGTAGTGACCGAATGGTCATTCTCAAAACGGGTGTCAACCCGAACTTGTGTATAGCGAGGGGCAAAACTCAGAAAATTATGCTGGCATGAATCTGCACTTTTTTGCAACAATAACCAGCCTAGGGGATCCAAACTAGAAATGTTAAAGGACAAATTTTGTAAGAGTCTGTAAATCACTAAGGGACCTACTAGTGTGATTATTCCAATTGGAACATTCTCCCAAATCAAGAACAGAAGGAGCATTTAAATTTTTTAGATGTAGCCAATCCAAAGCAGGTGGTTTGTGAAATAGTCTAATTCAGAAACAACATATGGGTCGGGATGAGATATGCACGATGCAAAGCCTCAGTGCCTTGCACTTGCCAACTTTTAGACCGCAAATAGATTTAAGATCAATAGTATCTTTCCACACTTCATAGCCCCCAATAGCCACTTGGTCAATAAAGGACTTTGAATACTGTAATTTTGTGTGGGTAAGTCTAACCTTGGAAGAGGACTTTTCAGTCATCTTAAAATAAAATGCACCCAGGTTTGACTGATTAAAATCAGTGAAGTATGAAAACTTTTTCAAAAGTGTCTTGGAGCTGCCTTCAACAGGTGTGGGACAATGCTCCCATTGTGTGTAATGAACCACATTTCTAAATGTGTGTTGCTTTATGCAGGAAGTGATTGCCATAGGGTTGGTAACAAAACAAATCTGCATAATTGGCAGAATCTAAATACAAATCTTCAGCATCAAAGGCAGCATAATATTTCAAATCAGAAAATAGAGCCTCTACGGCTAGGACGTCCCAATCATCAGAGCAAATATTTTGTTTAACCACATCCCCCATTGAAATACGAAGCACATTAGGGACATTAATAACCTCAGTGGGTCTGTGGATTTGAAATTTAACAGCATCCCATACGATCCCATCTAAGACAGGCCAAGCAGTGATATTCACGAAAGTCTGGTCCCTTTTCATTCTGTGTGATGAGGAGTGGGGTGCTAAAGTTCCATCAATTACTCTAATTGTAGTTCTTTCTTTAACATAGTATCCATTCACAAGATGGAAAATATACACCACAAATCCAATGGACATAAATAAAAAAATTGAAAAAAGCACCAGCCAAATGTAAGTCCAGGGGGGAATTAAACAATGTTTTTTAAACCCAACAGCAAAAATTGAAATCTTTGAGGGGGACTTTGATGTGGTAGAGTCAGTGTCAAATGAAAAACATGATTGATTTGCCACACAGGTCTCTAAATCGGTCATAGATAAGTCTGTGGGATAAGTGTACTCAGTATCATCAAGAGGATCACCAGCCGGTGGATTCAATAAAGCATTCGTAACTGTATTCATCTTAATCTCAACATCAGGTCCGGCAGCAGGTGTCGGAATGAATACAGAGTTTCGCAGCATGGCTAGACAAGAAACCGCAGGTGTCATACTAAGAAGAATCGGCCACTCTGTGTAGTTTGACATTGTCAATGGAGATGTTCCTTTTTTCCTTACGACAAGGAAGTGGAGGTAAAATGACTGTTCTTGTGCTCTGCACGCCAAGCACAGGTACTGGAGCACGATATGAGTGTCCGAATTCCCTCTTGTTCTCGACCTTCTCTCGGACCAGTTCACCAACTCGGGGTGGCCAGCCAACTACCAGAATCTGCAATGCAGCGTCAGATGTGGAGGGCAAATGTTCCTTTGCAAGACTGTCTCTGGTGTTTTGTAGGTTCTGTGAAACATTAGAATGTTCATCTACGTCAAAGGATGTGGCAGACGCCGCCATATCTAGACCCTCAAGGTCCGGATCAAACATTTTGATGCTAAAGAAAATTTCGTATGGGGTCCACCCACCCAGAGACCTTCTAGGGAGATTATTAAGTGCACGCTGAACGCTATTGGGGTGGGCTAGCCAGTTCCGACCTAATACCCTAGCTGTCAAGGATTGCTTTAAGTCCCTGTTCATCCGCTCCACAACACTATTGCCCTCAGGCCGATATGGAGACGGAAATTTGACTTGACGCCCAATGAACGCATGGCATCCTTGTATGCCTTAGAGGCAAACGCTGGACCCTGGTCTGAATGGAAGGTACCACATGCAAAAATTCCTACAAAGACACACAAATCCCTTACAACAGTTCAAGAATCAGCACTCCTTTGGGGCCACACCCACACAAAGCACGTGCAAGACTCAACTGCTACTAAGATGTACTTATATGCAGTATCAGAGGAGAAAGGACCGCAGTGATCTAAATAAACACAACCAAGTGGTTTATTAGATATGTACAACTGAGTCTGGGGTGGGCGTGCAGCAGAAGAAGGTTTAATCTGCTGGCAAATGTCACAATGAAGGACATAATCACGCGTTTGTTTGTACAATCCGCGCCACCAGTAACGCTGTTGTAGGAGAGATACAGTAGCCGACACGCTGGCATGCGCTGAGGCCATGCCCTCGTGTGTCGCTGTAATCAAAGTCTGCCTGCGGTCCGCGTTGGGACTCAACCTGTTACCAACGTCGTTAATTCTCACATAGGGAACTTAATCAGGACTTAAATGATAAGAGTATTTAGAAGGGAAACCTTTTGGGTAATTACCTCCCTTCTCTGTTGCGGCAATAGCTGCTAAGATGTCATCATCAATCTTACTTTTGAAAGGTGTAACTGCTGCTACTGAGTATGTTGTGCTTGCTGTCTTGGCCGCTTCATCTGCAAGACTGTTGCCAACAGTGTGAACTCCAACACGCTGGTGACCAAGAGTATGAATTACAAACTCGAGTGGGAGCCGTACTTTAAGTTCAGCCACTCGCACCCAGATCATTTTATGTTTTATTGTGCAACCTTTGGAGTCACAATAGTCATTTTGAGTCCATTTTGATTGAACACAGTAGTAAGAGTCACTTACGACAAGAGTAGTCACACTAGGATCTGCGTACTCCAATACAAGCATCAGAAGACGGAGCTCTGCCAATTGGGCAGTACAGTCCCCTAATGACTGTGTATGCACGACATCTGACTTGAACTCACCCTCCACCATAGTACAAACCACTATTGCGCAGGCCGAAGAATAGGCGTGCCTTGAATCCGTAGCTGGTTGCGCCGAATCGTCCGTGTAAATGATACAATGGAAATCCTCCAGTGGCCACATGGTCAGAGGAGCAGGATGAACGAATTCATATGCAAAAACTCTTGAGTCTGGAGAGAGGAATCAAAAATGAACGTGACATCCGGAGATGTCAAGGACGTAGCCCATTGCATCCACCGTGGGTGCAAAGCCTTTGAATTCGGTACACTGGCTTTCGTCACTGCCTCCAAGGCAGGATACAGAGTAACAACCAAAATGTTTTTTCCCTGCGACAATGCACGTTCTTTAAGAATCACCATTTGCACTGCTATCAACTTTTTCCACAGTGGAAAACTGCAACTCAGCCAAAGTGTAAAAGTGTGACTTCTAAGCGATCAGGACTGTGTGACCCTCATTAAAAGTTAGGTATGTGAAACCCACCGCCTCAGGTACGTTTCTTATCATCAGGTTTGTGTGGTTATCACGAGTCAACAAGAATTTAGATTCTAGAAGATCAGCCTGCAAGGATTGCAAAAGGGCTGAATGTGCAGGCAGCCAGCATGATTTGGAGAAAGTAGGTTGTACCAAAGCGTAAAGAGGCTTGACACGCTGGGCATAATTGGGAATGTAAGTACGCCCAAAATTAAAAAAGCCCAGTAAAGAGTTTTTTCAGTGTTGTGGGAGCGCGCAGCTGTGCTCATTTCTCCAGGAAGTGAGATGCCAAACCTCGACCTTCATTGTTGAGCTCGTAGCCCAGGAACAACACTGTGTACTCTGCAATGTGTGATTTTGTAAAGTTGAATTTATACCCAAAGTCTGCAAAACGGCAAATTATGCGGTCAACACGACACAGATGTGGTCATAACTCGTCGTCTGTGAGATAAATGTCATCAACATACGAACATGCATCTGAGTCGAGCCTCACTGAAAGAGAGACTATACAGGCGCCGAAGACGCCTGGACTGTTTTTATGGTCCATAGCCAAACGTCGGAATTGGCGTTGTTTGCCACCACTGGTAACAGCTGTCCATTGCCTACTAATAGAGGACAGATTGTGGGAGAAGAAGCCGTTGGATATGTCAAGTGTGGTTTTAAACTTTTTGCGTACGAGACTATCCACAAGAGCAGAACTGTGAGTATTCTGTACTGCGCATGTACGACAATGAGAGTTCAGATGGTGGTAATCCAATACCAAACGGTACGAGCCATCAATCTTAGTTACAGTAAAAACAGGGTTATTCATTGGAGACCCACATGTTTCAATCACACCTTGATATTCCAATTGCTCAAGGATTTCTGCTACGGGGGCTTTCGCCTCACGTCGCATGGGGTATTGGGGTTGAGGCTGTGGCATAGACCTCAAGGGAATCTCATGTCTGGGGGATAATTTGTCCCACCCACAGTGAGTACGGTACAAAGCCGGTGCAAGCGCCTTAGCCCAATTCTCTGCAAAATGCAGAGCCTGCTCCTTCGGCACTGTGTGTGCGAAACTAGGCAGGATTACCTCCTCCCTTTGCGGAGCTGCTAAAACAAAAGGTGGGGGCCAATCGACCTCCGCCAACAAAATGCCATAGGTAGTAGTTAGATTATACCAAAAATACCCCTTTTATAGTACGTTGTATGTCACCTTCAATTAAAAGGACAGTTTCAAAAAGTCTTTCAGGGAGAGCCTCTCTAGTGTCAGCTGTCTCAACTACTACGAATATGTCAGTCGCTGTCACCTTCAGTAGTGGACGCAGCGCCTCTCGCACTATGGTAATCTCCACCGCTCTGTCCTACAGAGTCGGCGCCCATGTCAAGTTCCGAAACTGTGCTCTCACTATTCGTGGCATATCGCGCTGTTAAAGCAGCAACTTTCTTCTTCTGAAACTGGGGCCTCTAACACGGAGACTTGTCCTGCTTGCCTTTACCGTCTGTCTTCCGGGGTGGGTCGTGTTTGCACCCCTCCCCTTGCTGCCATCTCCTCCACCGGTGGGCGAGACCGATGAATCCTGCACAGAGCGAGGAGAACGTTAATTGGAACCTGAAAAGGATCAGGTGACTTAATCGTAGTGCGGTCGCGCAATTCATAAGTGCGCTCAGTAGACAAAGGTATTGGCGAGCCGGGACGGGAACCCTGTTTCTGTTGATTTTTCCCCTGTTTCTTATTCTTATTCCAATTTCGTTTTGGAACAGAGGGGCGATCATCTTTGTCAGACTTCGCTGCCTGTGTTTGCTTTTGCTTTTGCGTGGCAAAAGGCTTAACACCCAAACTATTACGGCCAATGGTCTTATAAGCCGCCGTAATAATTTTTGGCAACTGACACGCTTTCACTGCATGGGGGACATCACGCAAATCATTAGACACTTGGAAGATTACCGCATCTCCCTTAACATTAGCAAGGACGAGATAGGAAACTACGTCAAACACTCCAACGAGTCACATTCCCAATTCAACAGCCGCCTCCGGCCCGTGCTCATCTTGAACATGTTTAATGACGGAGCACCTACTATAGACTGCTGCAAAAATCATACCCCATGTGGTACAATCAGTCACTTCAGCACTAAGTCTTTCTGCAAACTAATTGTAAGAATCCTGTGTTTCTCCACAGGAGTAGTATTAGGAAAAACCACCTCCAGTTGGTCAAATTTCTCGGCAAGCCAAAAAGGTATTTCATCCTTATCCTGGGGATGCTTGCCCATAACCGCATTAACCATAACAGGACTAAGCTTCAACCCGTTCGGCCCAACTGGATGCGCCGCAACACCAGGGGCCCCACCCTGCATGTTGCGGGATATGTAATGAGCCAAGGCCCTTATAACCCCTACAGCAGAGGCATAAAGGGTCCTCACTTCAGCAATGGGACCCGTTCCGGCTTGGGGGTGCGGTGTAAATCCAGCCAAAACAGGCCAAGAAGCGCCTGGGATGGACAAAGGACCTAATCTCACTGCGGTTAAAGAGTAGGGGAAGGCGCCATTAAACCGAATTCGGTGCTGCCAAGCAGAAATCGGAATCTCATGTGTCCTATAAGGAGTGTACTCCATAGGCACAGCAGTGTGATTATAAACATGAAAGGTATTACTATCTGCATTTACCGTGGGAAACGTAACCCATGATTAAAAGAGCTCAAACAGGTAAGCCGCGTCAGCACTCACAACAAAAACGACTGCCATGCCTTCCAAGGGGACGTTATAAGCCTGCAAATTATTGTGAACCGCCAACCGACTATGCTGCAGGATTACCACGTCACCCATTATGACACAGAAGAGAAAAACACAATACTAAGTAATGTATCACAACTGGGTAGTAATCCAACAGAAAACGTTTTAAATTATCAAGCTTGAAAAGACCTATTTAACTATAGGTAGGTTTATCCGTCACCACTGCCAACCGGAAACAATAGTGAGGGAATAGTGGACTGATATAAGCATTACTCGAGAGTCTCAAATTAAGACCACAACGTTAGGTGCGCCATGTCGCAGGGATTCTGCTCCTACACGGAACTGTGCACAGAGACCCAGGACCTCAGTGAATAGTGGTGTACCAAAAAAACTCACCTCAGTGCCTAGAAACCCTAGCCAGCTAGCATCAGTGGCTCTTCGTCCTATAGCAAAGGAACCAATGATTAGACAACCCAGAACATGCGACTTAGGTTATACTCAGGAATGGTGGGAAACAAGAACACTCTTTTGTTATACTCTCATACCAGTCCACAATAGGAGTAAAAAAGAGACATGGGAAAGGTTAAAATATTTATTTTAATGACGTGCTCCGAGATGCAGTATTTTTGCTAACATAAGCAGATATATGATTAGAAATAATATGACCAGCATTGTTACAATTCCATAAAACACAAAAAGAGAAATCCTGTTACAATGATGGTGAAAATAGGTCCTATAGCGCCTAGTAAATCACCCTCCCTACCTAGTAACTAGGTTTTATAAAATATAGAAGGTCTCTAAGGCTTGTTTGGGGGACCCCATACCTCCAAGATCAGCAGGTGTGAATCACATCAATATCTGCAAAAGCTCTCTGTCTCCCTGGAAAAACGGGCTATTCCAAGTGCCTGAAATCATGCTTACAGTGCTTTATTAAAGGCACCAGAATCACGTTGGCTGCAGCTGCATGTATGTTATAGCTAAAATGTGAGCCGATCAGCCCGAATAACAGCTACCTTGTTATGATAACCTTGGAGGTTTTAGCACTCAGTGTTCCGACTAGTCATGATGTAAGTCTAGGGATGCTGAAAACAAGCCTTTATCATGTGAAGCATTTCACACAGCCTAACTTACAACAACAGTTATATGCAGTGTTGTGTACAAAGGCAGCAAAAAGGTGAAATGGCGTTTAAACTTCTAATAAGCCTATGCTAACATAGTAATGTGGGTAACAAGGCCTAGCCCTCACTACAAAGGCTGATTGATTTCTTCGACAGTGGCTTGAGGCACCACGCAGGACAACTGGCTTCTTGGACGATGTCCAGGCAAATTTGATGGACATGCTATTTGACTGAACTAGTCTTTTTGGGGAGAAGGCAGACTCAGCCCTATTGAGGTTCAAGGATCTTGAGCTATGGCCAGATCCTTGGGCCTCTCTTCTGCACCTTGTTGCCTCTCTAGCTTTTGCCCCTCTTGTGGCAACAGTAGGGGTTTTCAGCTGCATCAGCCCTATCTCAGCCACCGTCCTGCGCAAACTTCCCAAGTCGTGCGGGGATGTGAATGCGGTTCATTCCGACCAAGGAATGGAATCCAGAAGTCATCTGCTACCCTGCCCTCGGCAGCCTCCAAGCTCTCCTAGTCTGACTCTGCAGGACCACACCACTCCAGTTGGTGGGAGAATCCATCATCATCTCCCCCGCTGGAGGTCCATAACATTGGAAAACTGAATCCTGCAGATCATTCAGGAGGGACTATTCTCTGCCTTTCCTTTCTGTTCCTCCTCCCATTGTGCCAAATCAAAAACGGCTGTCGGAGGATCATTTAAAATTGCTCTAGGAGGAAGTTACTGCTCTCTTGGCCAAGGGAGCTATAGAGAGGGTCCCAGATTAAGTAGTAGGCAGTGGCTGTTATTCCCGCTACTTTCTGATTCTGAAGAAGAACAAAGAGTTGCGGCCCATTTTAGATCTTCGGACCATAAATATGTTCCTCTCGAAGGACAAGTTCATGATACTCACTGTAGCTCAGGTGTTGTCTGCCCTACACCAAGAAGACTGGATGTTAGCGTTGGACCTGCAGGATGCGTATGTGGTGAGAACGTACAGACACTGGCTTCCGATACACCTGTGAATGTGTGGAATATTTTCCCACTCACCTTTCTCCCTGTCCCCTATTTTCGGACTGTATCGCCAGCGGGACACTGTCTCTTTAATCTTGTTCCGGAGGTCTGTCATGTGACTGAATCAGCTGGTCTCGGCGGGCTGAAAAAGGAAGACGCTGAAAAAGGCGGCGTCTTACAGGAAGTTCCGATCTCCGTGAACCGAAGAACCAACGAAGACCGCTATCGCGTACAGACCTTTTCCGTGACCCCCCAGCTCAGAGATCGGAAGAACGCCTACAGCGACGAGCAGCCCGTGGAAGAACCAGAAGAGATAGTAACCGAAAGAAGAACCACAGACGGGGCACCGGACCCACTCTGGCAACACGAGCCAGCCACGGCCCCTTCAGGGTCGTGGCTTACCAAGGTACGGGGACACCTTGGGGCGGTCTGGGGCCGTCGGCAGGAATGTCCTAAGGGAGGGAAAGCCTGAATACCAGTGCGTTAAAAGGCTTTGCATAGATAAACTTGTCTCACTGGTGACGGAATCGGGTGTACATCCCTGACACTCCCCTGCTCCCCTTGCATACTAGCAGATACCGGCCAGTATCCTTACCCAGTGTTTCTTTTGTTATGGTTTTTTTTTTATGCCTCGCTGACCCTTGAGTGCCTAAAGGTATACAGACTCAAAGAAGAAGACGCTGGAATTCCTTCCACCATCTTTTTCATTATTCCTGCTTGCTTTGGGTGATCTGAGGAAGAAAAGAAAAGTAGTGAAAGAACTTCAACTCCCAAAAACCCCTGTTTAATTCCTCTAATTGAGTTGCAAATAAAGACTGGTTTACAGAACTGTCACATTCAGTCTTGTTCTGCTTCTTCACTACCTAACAGCATATTTTCACATCCTCATCCTGCCGGGCCACAGGCGTTACCTGCGGTTCAAGGTAGACCACAAGAACTTTCAGTATACTGTGCTCCCCTTCGGCCTTACCATTGGACTTCGTGTGTTCACAAGTGTGAGAAGTTGGCCTGGTATATGATGTTCACTATTCTAGTGAGCACCTTGCACCAGTCCAAACAACACTTATGGTGATTGTTGTAAAGTCAACCTTATAGACCAGCTATCCTAGGGGTAGCATGGACAAAGCCGTCTTAGGCTAAACTCAAGAGGGTATGTGAAGCCAGCTGTTTTACCATATGTAACCCCTTTAATACCAAATGAAAGGACACCACACAGGATATATATAAAATATATGTTATTTATTTCTAGACAATCCCTCTGAACTCTTTATGAGGTCAGAGGCACAAGCACAATACAAGATACTTAATTCAAATACCATAAGTTGCACAAAATACAGTAGGGCCCTAGGGGCACGCTATACCATATACTAAAATAGTGGTATAAGGACCACTACACCGAAAGTGAATGGGCCTAGGGCCTAGGGAATTGCTGGGGCTACGCTGCACTACCAAGAGTTAAGAAGCAGGGGACCCACGCGATGCGTGCACAGTGTCACACACGCGAGTTACCATACAGAATGAATGGGAACGTAAAAAATGGAAACTAGTTCTTTTAGGGTACTTCTGACTGGACTCGATGAAAGTTACTTGAAACCTAGACAGTTGGATAGTCAATACCCAAAGGAGCACCGGAGTACTCGCGTTACCTCACCCACAGGAAGCGGGTGCATAGGTGTCAAAGTGTGTCGGGTTTCGTTGCTGAATCTTATGGAGCCTTGAAGAAAGATGCTGCAGGCGACCAGGAGAGAAGTGTCCGGTTGGATCCAAGGGCGGATCGAGGATGAAGAGCACCTGAAAGCAGAGGGGACAGAGTCTGGGTCACTAGCCAGTGACCAGGAAGGAACCAGGCGATGTCGCGAAGCAATCAGGTGATGTTGTGAAGCTTGTCTCTGCAGCCACGTGGACCAGGAGGCGTCGACGACGACCAGGAGTCAGGCACGGACTGTCCCACGAAGGCTCTCGCTGTTGGCGGTGTCGGCTTTCGGATTGGAGTCAACAAGCCTTGGCAAAGGCAACCCACGCAGGAAACTAAGTTGGCTTCTTTTTTTTTTTTTTTTGGTGTTCAAACTGCTTTATTGTATAGTACATTCAATACACTGCTTCATGCGCCTACAACCCGGAGGCCGGCAGCGTCGTGAGCAATCAGTAGGAAAGCAATGGTCGGATGTACACAGCCTTGGAACCGGCATCCCGGGGGCCCGGTGGCGTAAAACAATGTTGTTAGAGGAGCGCATGCCAGCTCGTGCGATGAAACAGGAAATGTAGTGTAGGATGCAGTGTAGTTGAACAGGGTTTTTCATTTTAACAGACCCCAACATCAAACAAAACCCCTCTGTGTCAGGTAAAGAAATAAAATTGGTCAATGAGTTACACCAGTCTCGAATCTGTTACAGCACCAGTAATGCATCTATAATTTTACATTTCATGCGGTTAACGCCACAGGGAAAAACAGGTCTATGTCTTCTGAGCCAACTTGTGGGACATGGGGAGGCTGGCATATGTGACCCCTAAATTCGTTCCAGCTTGACCAGATTTCTCCCCATTTGCGGGGGCATTCTCTTGCCGTACATACCGTCTTTTCTTGCAGCATGCACCAATCCATGTCGCTTTGCCAGTCCCTCAGTTTCGGTGGATTGGGGGCTCCCCACAGTCTCGCAACATTCCTCTTTGCCACCATCTGCCCAAGAGTCACCCAAATTTTCCCTTTGGAAGACAGGTCTGTGGGCTCCCAAATGTTCAGGAGACATCTCTTAGCCTCAAGACGGATTTCTACGTTCCAAACCTCCCGCATACATTGCACCACCCGTCTCCAGTATCCTTGCACTTCTGGACACTCCCAAAGTATGTGGAAGAAGGTGCCTATCCCTCCACAGCCCCTTCTACAAAGCCCTTCTCCACCTCTCTCCATCGCTTCCAGTCTGGTACATGAGATATAAACTCTGTGAAGGATTTTCAGCTGGATTAACCTTAATCGGGCCGAGATCGCTACCTCCCTCGGTGAGGCGAGAGCATATGACCATTCTTCCTCGTCTATCTCTAGCCCGTCTGCGACCCACTTGTCTTTCAAGGGAAGGAGAGTGTCAGGGGGATTGTTGATTAATTCTTTGTATATGAGGGAAATGGCGTGTTCTGGGATGTGCCCGACTAGCAATATGTCCTCCAGTGGGGAGGCCTGAGGTATGGTAGTATCTGGTGGAATGTTCGCCAGTAGGGAATGTCGCACTTGTAGGTACCGGAAGTGTTCGGTGTGTGCCAGGTCGTATGTTTCTTGCAAGTGTGCGAACGTGTGGACTCCTTTTCTCTGATTTGTGAGATCCCTATCAGGTCCCAGCTGCGGAACCCCTTGGTGCGCCCTAGGGTGCCAAGTTTTTCGGAGGCCCATAGAGGTGTTGACATAGCGAGGACATCTGACCACCCTAGCTTCTTCTGGGCAATGTGCGATATGTGTACTGAGTGTTGGGTCGGTCCGGTGAGTTGGTGTCTACTTAGAGTAGAGTGCGACCTCATAGTTCCCCCCCAGGAAGTAGCCATCTATCCATTCCGTACCCGGGGTCATCCCCGTCACTGTATGTCCCTTAGTTAATTGCCGATAGGTGGGCTCCCCAGTAATATTTGCGGATGTCGGGGAGGGGAATCCCTCCGTCGTACCACCCCAGTGTGAGTTTGTGTAATGCGATTCTAGGCGCCCCGGCCCACAGAAGGTCCCTCTGCGCCGCTTCTACTGCTGCAAAGTATGAGTTGGGTACTAAATCAGGGTAGTTCTGCAACGCATAGAGAAACCTCGGCAGCGCCACCATCTTAAAAAGGGCCGCTCGGCCCAGCAACGACAGTGGAAGTTTCTGCCAGGATTTAGCATCCCGTTGGAGCCGTCTGAGGGGGCGGGAGTAGATTGCGTTCGTACAGCAGAGTTTTGTCTGTGGAGATGAAGACTCCTAGATATTGGAAGCAGTCTGTTGCCACTGTAAAAAGGGCAGGTGGCTGGGAGCCTCCGGGGGTCTCCGTGTAGCACGTAAAGGTGGGATTTGCTCCAATTTATCCGACCGAAGCTCATGAGGATGTCGAGCGCCGCCATGATAGATCTACGCGGTCTGGATAGGTACAGAAGGATATCGTCGGCGTAGAGGGAGAACTTGTCCTCCCATCCTTCCGTCCAGGCTATACCCTTAAGGTAAACATCCTGCCTTATCCAGGCCACGAGCGGCTCAAAGGAGAGCGCGAATAGGAGGGGAGAGAGAGGGCAGCCCTGTCTAGTCCCTCTCTCAAGGGTGAAGACTTCGGACGCCTTGCCATTTACCACCACCTGGGCCAATGGTTCTGTATAAAGGAGGCGCACCCATGATATGAAATCGGTCCAAAGCCCAATTTGCGCAGTACTGCGATCATGTAGGGCCACTCTAGGGTGTCAAATGCCATGGTGGCATAAAGGGAAACCACCACTGCGTCCTCTTGCAGCCTATGTCGCTGCCCGAGTACCCCATTAAGGCGGCAAATGTTGAATGCAGTGTTGCGGCGGGGCATGAACCCTGGTTATACTCAGGAATGGTGGGAAACAAGAACACTCTTTTGTTATACTCTCATACCAGTCCACAATAGGAGTAAAAAAGAGACATGGGAAAGGTTAAAATATTTATTTTAATGACGTGCTCCGAGATGCAGTATTTTTGCTAACATGAGCAGATATATGATTAGAAATAATATGACCAGCATTGTTACAATTCCATAAAACACAAAAGGAGAAATCCTGTTACAATGATGGTGAAAATAGGTCCTATAGCGCCTAGTAAATCACCCTCCCTACCTAGTAACTAGGTTTTATAAAATATAGAAGGTCTCTAAGGCTTGTTTGGGGGACCCCATACCTCCAAGATCAGCAGGTGTGAATCACATCAATATCTGCAAAAGCTCTCTGTCTCCCTGGAAAAACGGGCTATTCCAAGTGCCTGAAATCATGCTTACAGTGCTTTATTAAAGGCACCAGAATCACGTTGGCTGCAGCTGCATGTATGTTATAGCTAAAATGTGAGCCGATCAGCCCGAATAACAGCTACCTTGTTATGATAACCTTGGAGGTTTTAGCACTCAGTGTTCCGACTAGTCATGATGTAAGTCTAGGGATGCTGAAAACAAGCCTTTATCATGTGAAGCATTTCACACAGCCTAACTTACAACAACAGTTATATGCAGTGTTGTGTACAAAGGCAGCAAAAAGGTGAAATGGCGTTTAAACTTCTAATAAGCCTATGCTAACATAGTAATGTGGGTAACAAGGCCTAGCCCTCACTACAAAGGCTGATTGATTTCTTCGACAGTGGCTTGAGGCGCCACGCAGGACAACTGGCTTCTTGGACGATGTCCAGGCAAATTTGATGGACATGCTATTTGACTGAACTAGTCTTTTTGGGGAGAAGGCAGACTCAGCCCTATTGAGGTTCAAGGATCTTGAGCTATGGCCAGATCCTTGGGCCTCTCTTCTGCACCTTGTTGCCTCTCTAGCTTTTGCCCCTCTTGTGGCAACAGTAGGGGTTTTCAGCTGCATCAGCCCTATCTCAGCCACCGTCCTGCGCAAACTTCCCAAGTCGTGCGGGGATGTGAATGCGGTTCATTCCGACCAAGGAATGGAATCCAGAAGTCATCTGCTACCCTGCCCTCGGCAGCCTCCAAGCTCTCCTAGTCTGACTCTGCAGGACCACACCACTCCAGTTGGTGGGAGAATCCATCATCATCTCCCCCGCTGGAGGTCCATAACATTGGAAAACTGAATCCTGCAGATCATTCAGGAGGGACTATTCTCTGCCTTTCCTTTCTGTTCCTCCTCCCATTGTGCCAAATCAAAAACGGCTGTCGGAGGATCATTTAAAATTGCTCTAGGAGGAAGTTACTGCTCTCTTGGCCAAGGGAGCTATAGAGAGGGTCCCAGATTAAGTAGTAGGCAGTGGCTGTTATTCCCGCTACTTTCTGATTCTGAAGAAGAACAAAGAGTTGCGGCCCATTTTAGATCTTCGGACCATAAATATGTTCCTCTCGAAGGACAAGTTCATGATACTCACTGTAGCTCAGGTGTTATCTGCCCTACACCAAGAAGACTGGATGTTAGCGTTGGACCTGCAGGATGCGTATGTGGTGAGAACGTACAGACACTGGCTTCCGATACACCTGTGAATGTGTGGAATATTTTCCCACTCACCTTTCTCCCTGTCCCCTATTTTCGGACTGTATCGCCAGCGGGACACTGTCTCTTTAATCTTGTTCCGGAGGTCTGTCATGTGACTGAATCAGCTGGTCTCGGCCGGCTGAAAAAGGAAGACGCTGAAAAAGGCGGCGTCTTACAGGAAGTTCCGATCTCCGTGAACCGAAGAACCAACGAAGACCGCTATCGCGTACAGACCTTTTCCGTGACCCCCCAGCTCAGAGATCGGAAGAACGCCTACAGCGACGAGCAGCCCGTGGAAGAACCAGAAGAGATAGTAACCGAAAGAAGAACCACAGACGGGGCACCGGACCCACTCTGGCAACACGAGCCAACCAGCCACGGCCCCTTCAGGGTCGTGGCTTACCAAGGTACGGGGACGCCTTGGGGCGGTCTGGGGCCGTCGGCAGGAATGTCCTAAGGGAGGGAAAGCCTGAATACCAGTGCGTTAAAAGGCTTTGCATAGATAAACTTGTCTCACTGGTGACGGAATCGGGTGTACATCCCTGACACTCCCCTGCTCCCCTTGCATACTAGCAGATACCGGCCAGTATCCTTACCCAGTGTTTCTTTTGTTATGGTTTTTTTTTTATGCCTCGCTGACCCTTGAGTGCCTAAAGGTATACAGACTCAAAGAAGAAGACGCTGGAATTCCTTCCACCATCTTTTTCATTATTCCTGCTTACTTTGGGTGATTTGAGGAAGAAAAGAAAAGTAGTGAAAGAACTTCAACTCCCAAAAACCCCTGTTTAATTCCTCTAATTGAGTTGCAAATAAAGACTGGTTTACAGAACTGTCACATTCAGTCTTGTTCTGCTTCTTCACTACCTAACAGCGTATTTTCACATCCTCATCCTGCCGGGCCACAGGCGTTACCTGCGGTTCAAGGTAGACCACAAGAACTTTCAGTATACTGTGCTCCCCTTCGGCCTTACCATTGGACTTCGTGTGTTCACAAGTGTGAGAAGTTGGCCTGGTATATGATGTTCACTATTCTAGTGAGCACCTTGCACCAGTCCAAACAACACTTATGGTGATGGTTGTAAAGTCAACCTTATAGACCAGCTATCCTAGGGGTAGCATGGACAAAGCCGTCTTAGGCTAAACTCAAGAGGGTATGTGAAGCCAGCTGTTTTACCATATGTAACCCCTTTAATACCAAATGAAAGGACACCACACAGGATATATATAAAATATATGTTATTTATTTCTAGACAATCCCTCTGAACTCTTTATGAGGTCAGAGGCACAAGCACAATACAAGATACTTAATTCAAATACCATAAGTTGCACAAAATACAGTAGGGCCCTAGGGGCACGCTATACCATATACTAAAATAGTGGTATAAGGACCACTACACCGAAAGTGAATGGGCCTAGGGCCTAGGGAATTGCTGGGGCTACGCTGCACTACCAAGAGTTAAGAAGCAGGGGACCCACGCGATGCGTGCACAGTGTCACACACGCGAGTTACCATACAGAATGAATGGGAACGTAAAAAATGGAAACTAGTTCTTTTAGGGCACTTCTGACTGGACTCGATGAAAGTTACTTGAAACCTAGACAGTTGGATAGTCAATACCCAAAGGAGCACCGGAGTACTCGCGTTACCTCACCCACAGGAAGCGGGTGCATAGGTGTCAAAGTGTGTCGGGTTTCGTTGCTGAATCTTATGGAGCCTTGAAGAAAGATGCTGCAGGCGACCAGGAGAGAAGTGTTCGGTTGGATCCAAGGGCGGATCGAGGATGAAGAGCACCTGAAAGCAGAGGGGACAGAGTCTGGGTCACTAGCCAGTGACCAGGAAGGAACCAGGCGATGTCGCGAAGCAATCAGGTGATGTTGTGAAGCTTGTCTCTGCAGCCACGTGGACCAGGAGGCGTCGACGACGACCAGGAGTCAGGCACGGACTGTCCCACGAAGGCTCTCGCTGTTGGCGGTGTCGGCTTTCGGATTGGAGTCAACAAGCCTTGGCAAAGGCAACCCACGCAGGAAACTAAGTTGGCTTCTTTTTTTTTTTTTTTTCTTTTTTTTGGTGTTCAAACTGCTTTATTGTATAGTACATTCAATACACTGCTTCATGCGCCTACAACCCGGAGGCCGGCAGCGTCGTGAGCAATCAGTAGGAAAGCAATGGTCGGATGTACACAGCCTTGGAACCGGCATCCCGGGGGCCCGGTGGCGTAAAACAATGTTGTTAGAGGAGCGCATGCCAGCTCGTGCGATGAAACAGGAAATGTAGTGTAGGATGCAGTGTAGTTGAACAGGGTTTTTCATTTTAACAGACCCCAACATCAAACAAAACCCCTCTGTGTCAGGTAAAGAAATAAAATTGGTCAATGAGTTACACCAGTCTCGAATCTGTTACAGCACCAGTAATGCATCTATAATTTTACATTTCATGCGGTTAACGCCACAGGGAAAAACAGGTCTATGTCTTCTGAGCCAACTTGTGGGACATGGGGAGGCTCGCATATGTGACCCCTAAATTCGTTCCAGCTTGACCAGATTTCTCCCCATTTGCGGGGGCATTCTCTTGCCGTACATACCGTCTTTTCTTGCAGCATGCACCAATCCATGTCGCTTTGCCAGTCCCTCAGTTTCGGTGGATTGGGGGCTCCCCACAGTCTCGCAACATTCCTCTTTGCCACCATCTGCCCAAGAGTCACCCAAATTTTCCCTTTGGAAGACAGGTCTGTGGGCTCCCAAATGTTCAGGAGACATCTCTTAGCCTCAAGACGGATTTCTACGTTCCAAACCTCCCGCATACATTGCACCACCCGTCTCCAGTATCCTTGCACTTTTGGACACTCCCAAAGTATGTGGAAGAAGGTGCCTATCCCTCCACAGCCCCTTCTACAAAGCCTGTGAAGGATTTTCAGCTGGATTAACCTTAATCGGGCCGAGATCGCTACCTCCCTCGGTGAGGCGAGAGCATATGACCATTCTTCCTCGTCTATCTCTAGCCCGTCTGCGACCCACTTGTCTTTCAAGGGAAGGAGAGTGTCAGGGGGATTGTTGATTAATTCTTTGTATATGAGGGAAATGGCGTGTTCTGGGATGTGCCCGACTAGCAATATGTCCTCCAGTGGGGAGGCCTGAGGTATGGTAGTATCTGGTGGAATGTTCGCCAGTAGGGAATGTCGCACTTGTAGGTACCGGAAGTGTTCGGTGTGTGCCAGGTCGTATGTTTCTTGCAAGTGTGCGAACGTGTGGACTCCTTTTCTCTGATTTGTGAGATCCCTATCAGGTCCCAGCTGCGGAACCCCTTGGTGCGCCCTAGGGTGCCAAGTTTTTCGGAGGCCCATAGAGGTGTTGACATAGCGAGGACATCTGACCACCCTAGCTTCTTCTGGGCAATGTGCGATATGTGTACTGAGTGTTGGGTCGGTCCGGTGAGTTGGTGTCTACTTAGAGTAGAGTGCGACCTCATAGTTCCCCCCCAGGAAGTAGCCATCTATCCATTCCGTACCCGGGGTCATCCCCGTCACTGTATGTCCCTTAGTTAATTGCCGATAGGTGGGCTCCCCAGTAATATTTGCGGATGTCGGGGAGGGGAATCCCTCCGTCGTACCACCCCAGTGTGAGTTTGTTTGTGTAATGCGATTCTAGGCGCCCCGGCCCACAGAAGGTCCCTCTGCGCCGCTTCTACTGCTGCAAAGTATGAGTTGGGTACTAAATCAGGGTAGTTCTGCAACGCATAGAGAAACCTCGGCAGCGCCACCATCTTAAAAAGGGCCGCTCGGCCCAGCAACGACAGTGGAAGTTTCTGCCAGGATTTAGCATCCCGTTGGAGCCGTCTGAGGGGGCGGGAGTAGATTGCGTTCGTACAGCAGAGTTTTGTCTGTGGAGATGAAGACTCCTAGATATTGGAAGCAGTCTGTTGCCACTGTAAAAAGGGCAGGTGGCTGGGAGCCTCCGGGGGTCTCCGTGTAGCACGTAAAGGTGGGATTTGCTCCAATTTATCCGACCGAAGCTCATGAGGATGTCGAGCGCCGCCATGATAGATCTACGCGGTCTGGATAGGTACAGAAGGATATCGTCGGCGTAGAGGGAGAACTTGTCCTCCCATCCTTCCGTCCAGGCTATACCCTTAAGGTAAACATCCTGCCTTATCCAGGCCACGAGCGGCTCAAAGGAGAGCGCGAATAGGAGGGGAGAGAGAGGGCAGCCCTGTCTAGTCCCTCTCTCAAGGGTGAAGACTCGGACGCCTTGCCATTTACCACCACCTGGGCCAATGGTTCTGTATAAAGGAGGCGCACCCATGATATGAAATCGGTCCAAAGCCCAATTTGCGCAGTACTGCGATCATGTAGGGCCACTCTAGGGTGTCAAATGCCATGGTGGCATCAAGGGAAACCACCACTGCGTCCTCTTGCAGCCTATGTCGCTGCCCGAGTACCCCATTAAGGCGGCAAATGTTGAGTGCAGTGTTGCGGTGGGGCATGAACCCTGATTGGTCCGGATGGACCAGGGTGGACAGGACCGGTTGGAGTCTATTTGCGAGTGTTTTGGCTAGAATTTTTGGCTCCGCGTTAATCAGCAAGATCGGCCTGTATGAGGCACATGACTCTCTGGGTTTTCCCTCTTTAGGTATCGCCACTATCGTTGCTAGGCGCTGATCTCGTGGCAAGATTCCCATCTCTCTACTTTTGTCAAACATGGGCTTTAGGTGTTTGCTGAGGGCGTCTGGCTGTAATTTGTAGAGTTCTATTGGGAGGCCATTAGGTCCTAAGGCCTTGCCCGGGTGGAGGTTGACAATTGCACGTTGCAGCTCGGAAAATTCGAGCGGGCTCTCAAGGGCTTCTCGGTCTTCCTCTGACAGGCAGGCCATTCGGATGTCCGCCAGGAGGGCTACCGAGTCCTCCTCTGGACGGTCAGATTCCCGGCTGTATACCTGCTTGTAGTGTCGTGCAAATTCCGCCACTATCTCCCGGGGTTCAGTTACTACGGTCCCCGAGGCTGTTAAGAGTTCTGGAACAACTCTATTGGCCTGTTGCTGTTTGTCGAGCCATGCTATTAATTTCCCAGCCTTGTTGCCTTGGTCATATATCCTTCCCATCTTATGTCTGGCTACCGTTTGAGCTTCCTGCGTGACTAGCTCCCTATATTCAGTCGTTTTGAGCCTCAGCCTATGCTGTGCGTCAGTTGCCATAGCTTCACTCACCTCCCTCTCCAGCACTGCCAGGTCTGCTTCCACTGTGGTAACCTGTCTTTCCCTATCTTTCCGCCTACCTGCTATGGTCGACAGCGCCTCCCCCCTGATCACGGTTTTAAAGGCCTCCCATATGGTGACAGAGGAGTCCACCGACCCTACATTACTGTTAAAGTAGTGAGTGATTGATTTAGTGAGTGCTTTCCTAGTCTCCTCGTTCTTCAGGTGCCAAGCGCTGATTGGTGCGATACAGCCCTTTCGTCGAGTCCCAAACGTTAAGTGTGTGAAAACTGGCGAGTGGTCAGATATGCCACGTGTTAGGTGTGTTGCTTTGTGTACCGTCATGTTGTGTTGTAGTAGAGTAAGGATGTAGTCAAGACGAGAGAATGTGCGATGTGGACCGGAGAAGAAGGTGAATTGGGTATCTGCCGGGTGCAGCAGCCGCCAGACGTCAGTGAGCCCGAAGGCTTCCAGGAAGTTTGCCAGCCATTTCTGCCCTTGTGGTATGTCTCTGGGGGGACGCCTGTCCAGGGTGCCTGACGCTACAGCATTGTAGTCACCTCCCATTACCAAGTGATCGTCAGGGAGGGAGAGTAGCATTGTGCCCAGGTCTGCGTATGCTTGGGTTTGGAGGCCCGGTGGGATGTATACTGAGAACAGGTTTAGGCAATGACCTTCCCATCTGCCGGACACCACTGCAAAGCGGCCCTGCGGGTCTGACTCGGTGTGATCTATGTGGATAGGCAGTGATCGACGCAGATGGATCCCCAACCCCCTGGAGCCTGAGGTGAAGCCTGAGTGAACTGCAAGGGTGTATCCCCACCTGTTGAGGGCCTGACAAGTGTTCCCCAGGAGGTGCGTTTCTTGTAACAGTACTGCGTCCGGCTGATACCTTTTAATGAACTGTAGGACTATGGTGCGTTTGAGCCTGTCTCCTAGCCGTTAACGTTCCAGCTCAGGACTTTGATACTTTTTTCCCATCTCCTAGCCATAACCGTTGCTATGTGGGGGAACTTGTACCCGCATTCTGGTGCACGGGTCGAGTCTGACATCGTGAACTACACATGACCGTAAAACCTTCCCAACTCCCCTCCCCTCCCAATTGCCCTCCCAACATTCATGTTCGATGCAAACATTGTCACTTTCAATGAACCAGTGGCCCTTAGTTCCCATCCCTACCCACGTAACCTCCCACCTCTTTGAACAACCCCCCCACCCTGCTCCCTGCTCTGTAGGCTCCAAACTACCCCAATTAGCAGAGCGCCTGTCGCCCAACCCCACCCCGTAGAGAGTAAACCACTTCCCCCCCGAGGAAACTCTGTTTGTGAGCACGTGTGCCAGTCCCAACTCCAGCCGCCATGCCCGTGGCCCCCAAACTATAGGTCCCTTAAGTCTACGGTATTGTGGGAGTCTGCTCAAAAGTGCAATAGTCATGGACGAATGCTTCCGCTCCACCCATCAGTGATCTGGAGTCTTACCACTGTGGACGCCTGTGTAGCTCTGTTCGAAGTGGCGTGGTTCCGCAGTCCGACACCTCACCGTGCTGTGTTGTCTTGGAGAGGGTCCCAGCGAGGACGGTTAGATCTGGAATGCCATGACCTTTGGCCCTGTTCGTCCCCCGCTGATTTCTCCGCCGCCGACCCTGGGGATGGGGCTCTGGTTTCCCTCCAATTGTCGCGGTTCTGCGTTGCCGGTGCCTCCGGCGCCGGCCCATCGAGCCACTCCTGGACCACCTCTGGCGAGGTGAAGAATCGGGATTTACCCCCCGATATAATCTTGAGTTTCGTGAGGAAGAACATCATATATTTGATACCTCGCTCTCTGAGTGCCGCCTTCACTCCCATGAATGAGCGTCGTTCTTCCTGAACCTGCAACGTGAAGTCGGGAAAGAATTGGATGGTAGTCGCCTCGTACTGCAGGTCTCCCTGTTGCCTAGTGTGAGAAGTTGGCCTGATATATAGTGCTCACTATTCTAGTGATCACTTTGTATCATACCAAGCGACCCTTATTGATGATTGGTTGTAAGTCAACCTTATAGACCAGCTATACTAGTAGCATGGACAAGAGAAGTCTTTAGGCTATACTCTAGAGGGCGTGTTAAGCCAGCTGTTATACCATCACATATACCCCTTGAACACCAAGTGAAAGGACACCACACAAGTTGTCATGAAAATAAAAGTATTTTTATTTATAACAAGTCTACCCTGATCTCTTTATGAGTCAGGGAGCTAAGCACACAACAAAACTCTTAAGAAAATACTTCAAGTTGCACAATTTACACAAATGCCCGAGGGGCACGAAAAACCATATACTACAAAAGTGGAATGCGAAATACTAGCACTTAAGTAACTGGATCTAGAGGCTTTAGGATCGCTAGGACTACACTACTGAACCTTTAGGTTAGGAGCAGGAGGCCTAGGGAGAGCGGGTGCAGAGTGTGCACTCTCACGCGGGATGCGGGACAAAGTCTATGAATGCTAGATTTCGTATAGATAGTGTTATCGGACGAATCCGACTAGTTAGGCTGAAAACGAAAAAGGATCTGGACACTTAGATCGTGAACCTACGTTGGAGCACAGAAATGCTCAAGTTACCTAGCCCAGGGGCTGCGGCTGCATAGGGTTCAAAAGACGTCGGCAATCCTCGTTACAGTCTATGGAGCCTGAAAGAAGAAGTTGCTGGCAGGCGACCAGTGATGAAGTTCGATGGGATCCAAGCCTGGATCGGAGTTGAAGATGACCTGAAAGCAGAGGGGACTCAGTTCTTGATCACTAGCCAGTGATCATATGGTCATAGTGACATATATCTCCCTCTCTTACCGGCACCTTGCCCAGCCTCTCCGTCCCTTCTTGTCAGCGGGCACGGGGACCCTCAGTCCATCCCAAGCGGCCCAGCTCAGAGCCACCCCCCGCCGAGGTTCCGGATGTCTGGCCCTCCTCCGGTCGCCGAGGCGTAGGCCGCAAGCCGGGGCCTCAATTTCCCGCAGCTCCGGTCCTCGGGCTCCAGGTCGCATGCACGGGTCCGGCCGCGGTATCAAGTGTGGCGGCGATTCGTCCCTGCTGGGAGCTCGACCTCCGCTCCAAGCGCGGATCAGCAGCGCTTCACTTAAGGGAGCCGGTGCGCTCGTTTAAGGGCGCTCCAGCCAGGATCCATGGACCGATTTTGTGGGGATAACAGTCGTCCCGGCGGAGCTCGGCTACTAGGCGGCCATCTTCGTTGGCGCCTGGCTGCGCCCCCCCCTAAGTTGGCTTCTTAATCAGACCAGCAAGGTCTGATGGGCTGCTTCTTTTCAGGGAAGCAAGGGCCAGTCTGGAGCAACCAGACCAGCGGTGGAAATTCAAAGATTCGTCGTCAAGATGGCCACTAGCCAACGGTCAAGTGACCTGACAGACACGTCGAGCAGAAAAATGCAGAGGGTCCCTAAGCAGAACTCGTGGAGGGTGCAGGGCTGATCTACGGTGCAATTGATGCTCGGGGCTGGGGCTTCTCAATCCCAAATGCACAGCTTCGAGGATGCCTCGGGTGCTGCACAAAAAGCAAGACGCAGACTTTTCAAGATGGCCGGTCCCACGTCTCTCGCTGCCTCCAAGGGTCTCAGCTCTGCTGGGACTGTGGATTGGGCTGTTGGAAGTCTGGAAGTCTGGTTCTTGTCAGGCTCTGTGCTCGGGCTCCGGCGGGAGCGTCGACAAAGCAAGCCGTTGATCGCTGGATGTTGCCTGTTTGCACAGGGTGGTCACTCCTTGACCACAAGGGAGATTCTTCAGTCTTCTATCTTTAGGTAGAATGTCGAAGGTCCAGAGTTTCGTTTCAAGTTTCAGTCAGGATAAATCTAAAGTCTTGCTCCTACCTATATACCAAATCTAGGGGCTGGATTACCTGCTAGGTCCCTCCTATGGGTGGGACCAGGGAAGGGGGTGGTTACACCCCTTTCCCCTTGTCCAGTTTCACGCCAGAGCTAGGGCTCGGAAGCCCCAGCACCGGTTTAAAATGGACTATGCATGGGACACCTTGTGTGCCCCAGGCAGTATCTCATTTCTTTCAGCCCTCCCTGCCCCAATACACAAGAGCCTGTCTAGGGTGGTGCTAGCACCTCCCAAGGCAGGAAACCTATTGTCCAAGCCTCCCTCGCTGGAAGGACTCCCAGCAGCAGGAGGTCAGACTTGAGTCTGTGGCAGCAGCATCCATTTTGTGATGCTGAGGCTCTGGTTAACTTTAACCGGGATTAGTAGGAACAACATGTCTTCTTCCTCTAGAAGGGTGGAATGCTACCCCCTTCACCAGAACTGGCGAGGGGGTAGTATTCCAAAACGTATGATACCTTACTCGACATGTTTTGATAAAGCCAAACAAGAGTTAGCATTTAACCGCGAGGTTCATAATGAACTTAAGAGTATATGGTATGGCTAGTTCCTAGAACAACTATAAGGACATGGTTCCGAAAGCTGCAGACAGGCCTAGCTCATGCTAGAGCACCATCTCACATAAAACCAAGCACTCTGCCTCCAGGATTGTTAAGGCCTGCCATAGGAGTGACTTATAGGTGTATATGTGTCTAGATATAAGGTTAGATATAGGAATACTATATCTAAGCAAGGGGTGATTACAACGACCTTGCCCCAGCTGAGTGATCATCCAGTTGTGTCAATGTGAGTGGCCAGCTAGGGGTGGCATAATACATGCTGCAGCCCCTGGTAGGCCTTGTATGCACCTATGCCCTGGGTACCTATAATACACTGTACAGGGGCCCATAAGGTGACCCAGTATCCAATTGGTAATGCACCTAAAGTACATTGTAGTGAATTTAGAGAGAGCAGCTGGGCTGTGGGTCTGATTAGCAGGCCCACAGCCAAATTAAGTCGAAAACCAGTGAAGCAAAAAGCAAAAAGTGGGGAAGCAGACCCTACTCTCCTACAACAAGGTGATGGTGTTGGTCGCAGCTCATATGTGCAGGTTAGAGGTGACAATCTTCCCCCTACCTCAACGATGTTTCAGCCTCTATGATGGATTCCAGTGAGACTGACTCTGAGGGTCTCATGGTCTCCTGCTGGTAAAGCATGCCAGGTGGCTAATGCAGGCTCTGCAGTGGGACCTGAAGTTCCAGTGGGCACAGCATTGGGGAGATCTCACTGACAAGGTCCAGATCTCAGTAGGAACTGCTAGAGATCTGCAGTGGTGATTGACGAACTATGATTGGATCAACAGCAGACGCCTCTCCCTTCCACAACCAGAGCTCACAGTTGTGACAGATGCACCACTTCTGTGATGGGTTGGCCATCTGGGAGAGTTGGAGATTTGGCCCCAGCCCTTCGCCTGTTTCAACTCCGACCTGCCTAGAGCAGTACCCTTAGGTTGACCAACCGTCCGTAAATTTCACGGACCGGCCGTAATTGGGACCTCACGTCCGTTGTCCGTGAGGATCCCTTTTACGGACGCCTTTTGTCCGTAATTTTGGCCTCTCACAGGGGGCAGCACTGCTCCCTGTGAGAGGCCTCACCCCCCCCCCCCCTCCCCCCTTGATGGGGCGCCACGCACTCCTCCTGGAGCACCCCCTCCCCGCCCATTGTCATTCTGTCTGCCGGCTGATTGTCACATACAGAATGACAATGTGGCAGTCTGGGGGTGCTAAAGCATGTGACGGCCTCCTTCTACCTTAGTGTACAGCAGGGCAATCTGTTAGAATGAGGTAAAATGTCCATGCTGCAACGTGAGAAAACTGTTTATTTAAAGAAGCCCGAAAAACAAGTTAAAAAGAAGGGGTTATCGTTCTTTTACTGTCCCATCATTTTAGAGTGAAGTATTTTCAATATTATATTCAACAAAGCCCTGGTTACTGCTTTTTATTTTAAGCAACTAATACCCATTGACAAAGCCAATAGTCCTGGCTTCTTGTTGGTGTAATGGTACTTGCTGTATTATACATCTGGATGCAATGACAGAAACAACATAATACCAGTCGGGCGCAACCCTATGCTAAGCACAGATGTTTTGTCCAGGTGTTTTAAACCACGGCCTTAATTACATCAAACACACCCTTTGAAGAGACCCCCACGTTTTTTACACCACTTAAAGCCCTGGAAACACCACCATGTCACAGTCACCTCACATCCTGGCACTGTGCATCATGCATGACTCATGACTTCTACGTTTTCAGATTGCCTATGTGCAGGGGCATAGTGAACCCTCCAACACCCCTTGCTTTAGGAACTACAGCGAGGTGAAGTTCTTGATGGGCTTCTTCTGACTGCGACTCTGCAGGCAAAGGCTCAGCTCATAATGTGAAAAGGTGGGAAGGTAAATAAGTAAAGGAATGTGTGAATGGCTGGATGGATTACTGAAAGGATGAAAGGATGAATGGATGAATGGATAGATAATGAAAGAATGGATGGATGAGTGAATAAGTGGAAGTATGGATGAGAGAAAAGGTAAATAGATGGATGTATAAGTGGAAGGGTAGATGATGGGCAAGTGAATGGGTGTATGGATGAGTAAGTGAATGGATAGCTGGATGGGTAAAAGGGTAAATGGCTGGATGGGTGAGTGAATAGATGGATGGGTGGAAGAGTGGATAGATGACTGTACGGATGGATGGGGTGAAAGGGTGGTTAGATGAATGATGGAAGTGTGAAAAGGTGGATGAAGGGATGGATGAGTGAAATGATGGATGGAAGGATATATGGTGGATAGGTTTACGAATGGTTGAATATGTTTGGATATATATGGGCACACAGATGGAAGGACAGAATGAATGGTAAAAGACTGAATGATGGATGAATAATGATTACACCTTGCAGCACCCATTATCTTAAGTAACATTTCCTATACAATGACTTTCATGTTAATATGAGTCATTGTCTCTATATAATGTGTGTGTGTGATGTAACGTACTCCGACACCCTGCCCTACATACTTGGGATGAGTAACAATATAAAAGAATTTAAATACACATGAGAGGCGGTCTAAGTGAAGATGAGGGGCACCAATGGAGGGTGGTAGCAAGGCCGGACCGGGCATTGGGTGTTTCAATGGGAGGCTGAAAGGAGGGGAGAGTCCTTTTGTTACTGGGGGCTGGCACTGCAAAGCTCCTTGTATATCCAGTAGTTTTCAATCAACAATAAAAGCGGCCTCACTTATATTCAGGTGTTGTTCACCATTGTCTGGTGACTTAAGTACCTGCTGGAGCGACAATAGCAACAAATACCCCTGCTCTAGGAAAAATTGCAGTAAAGTCACAGTAGTTTCTGGTTTTGGAAACAGTAGTAGAATAAGCACATCAACATAAATCAAAAGTCAGTAGATGGCGGTATGCCAAAAAAGAGGTTTGATAAGAAGTAAAGTTCTTGTTGTGGGAAGCAGTTTATTGTTTCTCTTGTTATGGCCAACACGTGTTTCATCGCAGGGAAACCAGACTGCGAATCTTCAGGGCCTTTTAAATAACAGAAACCGGGATTTGGTAATCAGACCAACGCCCATAAGGGCGAGTGTATGCCGGACGCGCTGTACACGCGTGGTAGGTTAGCTCCTAATCAGGCTCATCTGGGTAACTATAACCGGGAGGAGAATAGGTCAAAGCTGTTACGCTTGAAATGGCTGCAAAAAGGCGGGTACACCTGTTGCCATAAGTTCCCCCTCTTGTGGTTCCCGGCGCCGTTTGTCGAAGACACCGTCTTCGACAAACGGCGCCGGGAACCACAAGAGGGGGAACTTATGGCAACAGGTGTACCCGCCTTTTTGCAGCCATTTCAAGCGTAACAGCTTTGACCTATTCTCCTCCCGGTTATAGTTACCCAGATGAGCCTGATTAGGAGCTAACCTACCACGCGTGTACAGCGCGTCCGGCATACACTCGCCCTTATGGGCGTTGGTCTGATTACCAAATCCCGGTTTCTGTTATTTAAAAGGCCCTGAAGATTCGCAGTCTGGTTTCCCTGCGATGAAACACGTGTTGGCCATAACAAGAGAAACAATAAACTGCTTCCCACAACAAGAACTTTACTTCTTATCAAACCTCTTTTTTGGCATACCGCCATCTACTGACTTTTGATTTATGTTGATGTGCTTATTCTACTACTGTTTCCAAAACCAGAAACTACTGTGACTTTACTGCAATTTTTCCTAGAGCAGGGGTATTTGTTGCTATTGTGTCTACTTGTGTGGATTTATCCACCTTGAGCGGTCACGAGGGATTACCGCCCGCCCCTTTGCCTGGAATCTGTTACTCGAGCCTACCATATAACCCTGCGATCACACGGTTGTGCGCCTGTCCTCTTCTGGAACACCTAAAAACCCTCCCAGCTGTATAATACCTGCTGGAGCGAGATGCAAATTTTGAATCGTCTAAGGTAGCAAGCTGCGGCCATACTGAAAAAACTTGACCTGCACGGTTGTCTCAACCTAATATAAACTTATTTTGACTTGTACTTATATGGTTGTCTATTTACTTACTTATATAGTATTACGCTACTTCCTCTGACGTGTCTGTAAAACGTAACTTTTGTCCCGAAGTTTTGTCCTGAATTTTGACCCTTTGTCCTGAATTTTTGTCCTGAATTTTGTCCCTTTGTCCTGAATTTTTACACTAACCGTCCTGAATTTGCACCTATGCCAGTTGGTCACCCTAGGTACCCTGGTGTTTCCAGCAACCGCCCAGAACCCGGAGGACCTGCCCTGCACCCATCTTAAAGACTCTGTCTCCTGTGAGCACCAGATTTGCTCAACAAAGAATCAACCAGGCATGCATTTTCTTCATGTACGGGTGCTGCAAGATTCACTCACGCTGCTCTGCAACTGTTTTTAACCTGTCACCTGATGTCCTTACATCGCTGCTAGCGTACTCTACGCTTTGCTGAATTTAGCACACTTTTAAAGGTTTTGAATGTTGCACATAACTCGTATTTAAATTTTGGGTGCAGGGAGAAGTATATGCTGGAAATACTCTAGTCCGGGAGGCGACTAGACGGACGCCATTTTTAGAGTTGGCGGTCTAGTTTTCACGCAAAGGTACTTCCCGGGTCTGGATTTAAGACGGTGATGGCGCTGACGCGCAGATGGCGCGCTTCTGGGGCACTGGAGGCGTGCCTAAGACAAGCCCCTCTGCGCCAGTCCGGGCCTAGGGGCCAGGAACCCTGCCCAAAGCACATGGGTTCCTCCAAAACCTATAAGATATACAAATAAAGAACTCCGGGCATTGAATACAGGAGCTCATCCCTGCCAGCACTCTCTGGTCGCCAACGAGCCCCTGAGTTTCTCTGTATGCAGATTCATAGCTGAGATCGAGATGTAGCAGAGAAAGGGTGCAGGGGAAAAGACAGACCACAACAAGTATTGGAAGATGGGATTAATCAACTGTAGATCCCTCCCAAAACATGCAATCAAGGTTAGGCTCCTAATAGAGGAGGAAGAGCTGGAGGCTCTATTTCTTACGGAAACCTGGCTCCGAGATAGCTCCATCCCAGACATTGTAGCCGCCCTTCCCCAGGGCTTTGAAATTAATGGCTTTGATAGAGCGGGCACAATAGGAGGGGCTATCGCTATTATTTGCAAATCACATCTAGCCTGTGTCTTAATCCCCCTCAACATTGCTTAATGTCAGGCCTTTGCTTTTAGACTGTCCCTCACCCAGGCATGCTCCTTTTCAGGTTGCCTTATCTACAGGCCACCAGGGACCTATACACCGTTCCTAGAAGCTGCCCCAGACATTTTGGCCAGCATGATTATAGGGAAAAGCGCCTTTGCTCCAGTATTGGAACTTTCATAGATTCCCACAGCTTGTATCATTCTCCGTCGTCAGAATGGGAGCCTCAGTAAATAAAAAATACCATAGCAGTAGGTACATACAAAAGAGAAAGAAAGGCCTAGGCCTCATCTAATTTTGTAAAAGAGACCAAAAACTTGCAACAACCAATCAGATTAGCCTCGCCCCCTAGAACCTTCCTGAGAGAACCTCAGAGCCTCAGATTATCTACCGCACATTGTGCTAAGGGAGTCGCCTCTGAGCTCTGCTCAGTTTTTCTCTACAACTTAGGATTTCAGCAAATTTTTTTTCATCATAATGTCAGATAAAGAGAAAAGGCTTTATTTAAGGCTTGTTCTGCCTGTTCTAAGAAAATACTTTATGTGGAGGACAAGCATAAGGATTGTATTTATTGCTTGTACCCGGACCACAAAGCCACTGATTGTAAAATCTGCAGAACATTCTCCACCAAGACACTGAGAGACAGGAAAGGAAGACTTTTGACTTGGCTACAGAAGATGAAGTCTCGGAAGGAGGTGATTTCTAGTGACAGTGAGGATTCCTCCTCAGCTTCTTCATCAAGGAGATCTAAGAAGAGGGCTAGGTCTTCCCCTTCAACATCAACTGAACCTCCTGCTAAGGCCTCTCAAAAGACCTCTGATAGGTCTTATGGGCCCAGTCCCGGAAAATCTCCTCACCGAGGTGCAAAGGAAAAGGAGGGACTTGTGACTGAGGTAATTTCTACACAGAAGGTAACGCAAGTTTCTTCTGTTGTCTCTCCACCATCTGAGAAGACAAAAGGTTTTAAAAAGCCAGCATCTTTACCTCACGAAGGGAAATCAGACAAGAAGACCCGTTCGTCGACGATGACTTCATCAGGTACGTCGACGACGGTTTCTAAAGGGCGTCAGGCGTTGATTATGGCTCCGTCGACAGTCCCGTCGTTGACTGCTTCGACGACTACAGCTTCGACGACTACTGAGATGACGACGCAGGGTCCTGTTTCAGGTTCGTAGACGATATTAATAACCTCAACTTCGACGAAGAGGACGCTGACGGTGGTGTTGACGAAGACGACGTCGACGACGACGATGGAGATGTCAACGACTACCATGATATTGACGGCGAGCTCTTCGACGAGCCCTTCGACGAATTCTCCACCGTCAACGACTATGTCATCGGCGACTCCGTTGACGGTGCAAAATGTTAGGATTTCAATTAGGAAACGCCAAATTACACTGGAGATGACTTCTCCTGGAAGAGTGACGCCTTTGCCTCCGGCATTACTTTTAGATGAAGACTATTCTGATGAGGAAGATAGACCTTATGGCGATGCATATAGTCCTTTTCAGCTCCAGGTGAAATACCAGGACTCAGATTCTGATGACTATTAAGAAGAACAGAGGCAACCCCCTCCGCAGGAAAGGCCTCAAGAGCAGTCTCAGCAAGGTATGGTGTCTATGCCTTCTTCCCTAATAAGTGACTTACAGATCATGTTGATGGATTATAGGAGGAGATTTCCATCCCAACCCTCTGAATCCATGCAACCACCTCCACCGCCACCACCACTACTGCCTCTTCCTTCGACTTCTACGGTTCAACCATCAGAGCCGGAACCTCTGGAGGAACGACAAAATATCGCCATGGGGCAGGCTAATGTGGATGATGATGATGATGACGATGATTCCTCGGAGATGACCGAATGTAAGAGAGGTCCCAAACCCGGATAGAGAATGGGACGACTATATTATACCAGATCCTACTTCACCTGTACCGGATCCTGTGGATTCTCCTCCAGCAGACATCCGGTGGTTCAATCGGACTGCTTTCTCTATGATTTTAAAGAGCCTTGTAGGAAATCCATTCGCTCTATTCCCATCATAGAGCTTATTTGGACTGAAGGTATGAAGGTTATGCAGTCTCCAGCTACTGTTATCCCTGTTCTACCGCGGCCGGTAGAAAAAATATAAGGCTCCTGATGGTAGTCCTGCTTGAGTGATTTGCCAACCAAGGCCGGACTCTGTAATCTCCCAGGCGGCTCAGAGAAAGTCAAACAAACCATCGGCTCCTCTTGCCTCACCGCCAGATAGAGAAGGCAGGCGCCTTGACAACGTGGGCAAGAGATTCTCTTCTATGTCCAGCCCCCTGGTTCGAGCCTCCAATGCTCTGGCAATTTTGGGACGATATGATCGCCAAATGTGGTGCGATCTGTCTCCTTTCGTTGATCAGTTACCGTATTCTTCAAAGGCGGATGCAAAGAAAATCCTGGAGGAGGGGGAGCGATCTTCCTCAGAGATTATTGATTGTGCCATGGACATTGCCACAACTGCTTTTCGCACCTTGGCGGGCTCAGCTGTCCTGAGGAGGCAAGGTTGGCTTCAGGCTACCTGGTTTCGCCCTGAGGTACAGAATAAGATTTTGGATTTGCCATTTGATGGTGACATGCTTTTTGATAAGCATATAGACCTCAAAAAGGACACGGAAACAGCTAGGTCCTTAGTCACATTCAATATCGCAAGGTACCTTTCTGAGGGGCAAAAGGTTAAGGTTTTTCAAATTGCAGAGGAGGATACCAACAACGCTACTCCTCTTATTCGCAATCTTCGCAGATTTACAAGCTTCAATACTCTCAACACCAGGGCCAGTCTGCGTCTTTCTCTCGCCAAGCTTCAAGAGGTCATCAGGGACGTCTAGGGAGAGATTCTTCTAAACGTCAATAGCCGCCTCTCGACTCTTTCTGCTTTTCTTCCACCCCTGGTAACATCAGTAGGGGGCAAGATTTCACACTGTCTGCGTAGCGGTGGGTCCTCAATATTGTACAATTTGGCCACACGTTGGAATTCCAAGACCTCCCACCTTCCAGAACCCCTTGCGCCACTGAATCAAAACATCAAAGCTCACCAACAACTCATCAAGGGAGCGATAGAGTCTGTGCCTCTATCTCAAAGAGGAGAAGGGTTCTATTCCATGTTTTTCCTGGTTTGCAAGACGGAGGAGAAGTGGCGCCTAATTTTAGACCTGAGGGAGCTGAACACCTATCTCATAAAGCTATCATTCAGGATGGTATCCCTTTAAGATATTTTGTGCCTTCTCAATCCAGGAGATTACATGGCAACTCTGGATATCGAGGATGCATATTTTCACATACCGATCCACCCAGCGCACAGACGATTCTTACGCTTCACAGTGGCCAAGATCCATTTTCAATTCAAAGTCCTGCCTTTCAGGTTTTAGCCCCGGTGGCAGCGTTTCTCTGAAAACAATCTTTAGAAGTATTTCCCTACCTAGACGATTGGTTGATAAGCTCCATCTTCTCAAGCAACTACAAGAGCAGTCACAAGTTGCATTCAACTTTTCAAGCATCTGAGTCTACAACTCAACAGGAACAAATCGGTCCTTATCCCATCCAGGTCGGCCAAATTCCTAGGTTCCATTCTGGATACAAGAAGCTGCAAGGCTTTCCCATCAGAGGAAAGACAGAGAAAGCTCATTCTCTCGGCTCGTCAATTGCAAAGGAGACGGTCTCTATCTGTCCATCTGTACAAATAGCTCCTCAGATCGATTTCTTCCTGCATACCCTTAATTCCGCATTACAGACTACTTATGCACCCGTTGCAGGAGCAGCTAGTCAGGCAATGGCGCCAGGCGGAAGGCACATTAGACAACAAGATAATGGTCACACCTCTCATGAGGAAGGCGGCTGATTGGTGGTCAGACAAAGACAATATCTCAAAGGGTCTCACTTTCAAGATTGCTCCATCTCCCTTGGTTCTGACCGCGAATGCCTCGCAGGAAGGCTGGGGAGCTGTTTTACAAAACCTACAAGTGAGCGGTCATTGGACGCCCGAGCAGCGCACTTTCCACATCAATCTTCTGGAGCTCAAGGCAATTCATTTAGCTTTGCAAGCTTTCCTTCAAATAATTCTGAATTCCACCGTACTGGTTCGTACGGACAACATGACGGCTATGCGTTATGTGAACAAGCAAGGCGGAACAAGATCTCAAGTTCTTTCAAGGGAGGCCCAAGGGATATGGGAATGGGCAATTCTCAACCGAGTTTCTCTCTCAGCAGAACATCTCCCAGGTACACACAACACGACAGCGGATACCCTGAGTCATCTGAAATCAGTATGTCACGAGTGGGAACTGGATCCGGACAATCTCGACGAAGTCTTCACATGTTGGGGCACTCCGTCCATAGACCGATTCGCAACCCCAGACAACAGGAAATGCCAGTTCTATGCAAGCAGGGATCACCATCGCAGCTCATTGGGGAATGCTGTTTCGATTTTGTTTATGCCTTTTCTCCAATTCCCCTGATTCCGAGGCTTATCAGGAAGCTCAAGACGGAACCCTGCAGAATGATTTTGATTGCACCAGCGTGGCCCCGCCAATTCTAGTTCACGGAGCTTCTCCTGCTCTCTCAGGATCAGCCAATTCACCTGCGGCCCATTCCATCACTACTGACAATGTCCCAGAGCCAAGTGTTGCATCCAGACCCGAGCTCTCTCCAATTGACAGCATGGCTCCTGAACACCGAGAATTCCAGAGTTTAAAAATACCTCAGGAGTGTAAAGAAATATTATCTCAAGCCCGTTCACCTAGTACGAATAAGACCTATCTCACGAAATGGTAATGTTTCCGCGTATGGTGCCACTGACAGAATCTCCATCTGTTCTCTTCTGCTCCTCACCAGATATTGCCTTACATTCTTTCTCTGGCTAAGTCAGGCCTGGCACATTCCTCCATCAAGGTACACCTGGCGTCTATCTCTAGATTAAGGCGGACAGCTTCAGGTCCTTCTTTCTGGTCCACGAGGATTGTCAAACCACTCCTGAAGGGTCTTTTCAGGGCTTTCCCTCCAGTTTGGCCTCGCCTCCAATCTGGCAACTCAATCTGCTTCTGGCTCATCTCATGAGACCTCCATTTGAGCCTATTCACAGAGCGGATCTCAAGTTTCTATCATGGAAAGTGGCTCTCCTTTTAGCCTTGACGTCGGTTAGAAGGGTTGGGGAATAGCATATATATATACAATAGCAGCCAAATAACATAAGAGCTGAAATATGCTGTGCAGAATTTCCACCATACAAGAATAATATGCATGAGAAACTACACCATAGATTGTTTAGAAACTGTTTTAATGCTTAGAAATCAGTAGAAATTCTTATAACTCACTGAAAGCATAGAAAGCTTCCAGGCTGCATTGCAAATACACAGTCTAAAAAGACTGAAAAGCTAACCTGTAGCTGTATGTTATACAAAAAACTGACACCGTGCCTTTAAGGCACTCATGACCCACAGTATCCCATCATGCCTCAGGAGTGACAGTTAGGTCAGTTGTTCATTCCGGCTCCTTCAGGAAGGATCCTGGTTACACAGCTCCACTAATTTCTGTTTTCTGACAGAAAATTACTTCATTTATAACAACTTTTTTACTTACTTTGACATTTAACATCTAGTCAAGTAAGAAACTGTCTTTTTAAGTCAGTTTAGTGAACATTTTCAGCTGAAAATGCCTTCACTTTTTGACAAATGTCCTTCTTGTGGCAACAAGAAGGCAAAATCAGACAACCACGACGTTTGTATCCTGTGTCTGCCTGAGGAACATGATCCAGGCACCTGTCCTCATTGCGAGCACCTGTCAGGAAAAACTCTCAACGACAGGGAGAGGATTCGCATTTATGGCCTGGCTCATAGGTCATCCAGAGGAAGGTCTCAGGTGAAGAAAGGTTCCAAGAAGACTAGAACATCTTCAAAAGAGAAGTCTTCACACCCTTCAGCTTCAGCGTCGGGCTCGGCGCTGAGGAAAGAACCACCGGTGGGTCATTTATCTTCAAAACAACGGGTACGTCGATGACGTTGAAGAATCCAGCTCCGTCGTCGAAATCTCCTCCGCCGTCGTCAACCCGGCGTCGATCAGCGTCGAGGGAGGTCACTCCTCTGCCGTCGTCAACCGGGCGACGATCGGCGTAGAGAAATGTGACTCCGCCGCCGTCAACCAGGCGACAGTCGGCGTCGAGATCCAAGGCCCCTTCGCCGTCGTCAACCCGGCGACGATCGGCGTCGAGGGAGGCAACTCCTCCGCCGTCGTCATCCAGGCGACGACCGGCGTCGAGAAGTGTGACCCCTCTGCCGTCGTCTAATAAACGGCGTTCGGCGTCGAAGACCAAGACCCCTCCGCCGTCGACGACCAAACATCGATCGTCGTCGAGGAGGCAGTCTCCGTCAACGTCTCATCGACGCTCGGCGTCGAGGGTGGCCAATACCCCTCCGCTGTCGTCGCACAGACATTCGACGTCGAGAGAGAGGGCTCCATCGACGGCTAGTCATCGCCGTTCGACGTCGAGGGAGAGGGCTCCGTCGAAGGCTGGTCATCGCTGTTCGACGTCGAGGGAGGCTCTGCTGTCAACGGCTCATCGCCGTTCGGCGTCGAGAGACCGTAGATCCTCTCATCGTTCACCGTCGAAACATTCGACGTCGAGATTGATGGCCCCGCCGACTCCACAGAGGCATTCGAGGTCGAGAGGAAGACACTCCAGATCCAGAAGTCCTGTCCACAGATCTCCTGTGCGTCAGCCAGATCCTTCAGCGGCAGAGGTCAGACTATCACCTAGATGGTACAAGTCATTGGATCATTGGCGAGACTCAGGGGCAGCCAAACGCATGTGCGAAAATGTCAGTCCGCAAAACAGATCTCCTCTCCAGAGGCTAGTAGAGGAAGTGGACAGGCGCAGTCCTCCCAGGTGCCAAGTAGACAAATCGCCTGTGAGAAGGCCGACCAGATCCCGCTTTCCCAGAGCTCGATCTCCCAGAAGAGAAGATCCGGTCAGATCTCGTTCACCCAGAAGAGAAGAACAGATCAGATCTCGTTCTCCTAGAAGAGAAGAGCACCCAAGAAGATCACGTGAGAGGAGGCGCAGTGCTCACCGTAAACGACGAAGAACTCCGTCAACTTCATCTACCTCTTCTACCGGATCTTCCAAGAGGGTTTACTCTCCCACGCGTGTGAATAGTCCTATTTCTAGATCCTCTCCCGTGGATGACATCGGCACTTATCTAGATGTCCTACAAAGAGGGGCTCAGAAGCTGAACATTGAAATGTCTGTCCCCCAGGTTACTACAACAGTAATTTTTGAAACTTTACATCAAATATCTGCCTCTCGTCCACTGCTGTCTTTAGTCCTGGGGATTATGGATCCTGTCAAGGACGTTTTCCTAACTCCAGCAACCATCAAAGCGGTGCCAGCCCACATACAAATAAAATACAAACCAGCTTCCTCCGACCCAGTTTTTGTGAAATCTGACCCTCCAACAGACTCTGTGATAGTGGCAGCGGCAAGGAAGACGCATGCTGTTGCTGCTTCCTCTTCAGTACCACCAGACAAGGACAGGACTCGTGGGGTCGCAAGGTTTGCAATTCAGCTGCCTCCACGCTGAAGGTCTCCAGTGCGGCCGCGCTGTTGGGTACATACGATAGAGCCTTATGGGATTCCATGGAAAGGTTCAAGTCCAAGCTACCAAAGGAAGACCAGAAGGACTTCGATGAAATAATGACGGAAGGATGTCTGGTGGCGAACCAGTTGATAAGCACAGCGGCGGATGGTGCAGTGCTTGCGGCACATTCCTACTCACATGGGGTTTGTGCCAGGAGGTCAGCTTGGTTGCGCCTCACAGGGCTGAAGCCGGATGCTCAACAACTCATCCTAAACCTTCCTTTTTTGGGGTCGTCTCTCTTCGGAGAACATGCTGACGAAGAGATGACTCGTATGAAGACTGAGCTGGATACGGTGAAAGCGGTGGGTTTGGAGAAGAAAAAAGAATTCAAACGCTGTTGTAAGGCCAGCAAGTGAAAAGGGGCTCAACAGATGGTTCAAACCCCTCAGTGGTCCCAAAACAAGAACCAGGGAAAATCCCAGTTTCTAGACCAATCCAGCAGAGGTAGAGGAGGTCACCAGCAGTCCCCTACCACCACGAGAGGAGGAAAGGCCTGAGCAAAGGCTTCCTCTGGCGCCGTTGCCCACTCCAGTGGGAGGAAGTGCTTCACAACACCTAGCAGAGTGGGTCAGCATCACGAAACATCGGTGGGTGCTGAATATACTGCGCGATCCGCATACATGCTACGTTTCCGGGCGCTTCCAAAGAACATGCCCTTGCCCTCACCAGCTAAGCTTGCTCCGGAGAGAAGCAAAAATTCTTATACGGAAAAGAGCTATAGTGAAAGTGCCTCCCTCTCAAAGGGGAAAGGGAGTCTATTCCATATACTTTCTTGTCCCCAAAAAAGATCAGGAGGAGAGGTACAGACCCATACTTGATCTTCGTCTCCTAAACAAGGTCATTGTCAGAGAAAAGTTCCGCATGTTAGCTCTTCACCAAATATGCCCACATCTTCAAGCCGGAGATTGGATGTGTTCGGTGGATCTGCAAGATGCATACTTTTACATTCCGATTGCACTGCGGCATCGCAAGTACTTGAGGTTTGTCGTAGGAAGCAAACACTACCAGTACATGGTGCTACCTTTCGGACTCAAGTCCGCGCCACGAGTCTTCACCAAATGCATGGCGGTGGGGGTGGCTTTTCTTCACAAAAAGGGGCTCTTCGTCTATCCGTACTTGGACGACTGGCTCCTAAAGGGCCCATCTCCGGTACAGGTAGCACACGATCTCCAACTCTGCCTACACCAGTTGCACAGGCTTGGTCTCCATGTCAATCTGGAGAAGTCAGTCCAGCGGCCGACTCAGTCCATCCACTACCTAGGCGCTGTTCTGGACACAAAATTGGGAAAAGCGTTTCCTTCGGAGGAGAGACTTTTTTCCATGAGACAGAAATGTGGGATTCTACTAGAGTCTCGGTTTCCAACAGTCAGACAGGTAGCCTCCCTGCTGGGTTCCATGGCGTCCTGCATTTTTCTCATCCAGAATGCCAGGCTGAGAATGCGGCCTCTACAACAAGCTCTCGAAGACCAGTGGGACCAAGCGACCGGGCGCTGGGAGGATCGTATCACCCTTCCCCAAGCAGCGAAGGATTCCATCAAATGGTGGACTCGGCCGAAGAATGTGCTGGTGGGAGTGCCTTTTCACCAGCCTCTACCAACCCAGTCCATATTGACAGACGCCTCTCTGCAAGGCT
Source organism: Lissotriton vulgaris (assembly GCF_964263255.1). Lineage (NCBI taxonomy): Eukaryota > Metazoa > Chordata > Amphibia > Caudata > Salamandridae > Lissotriton > Lissotriton vulgaris. Next base: position 148,978,865 of record NC_141699.1, on the reverse strand, counting down.
GGGGAGCGCACATGGATCCTCTTCAGATTCAGGGTCAGTGGTCTGCGCAGGAGCAGACGTACCACATCAACATGCTGGAACTCAGAGCGGTGTATCTAGCTCTCAAAGCTTTTCTTCCAGCAATCAAGTCCAACTCAGTCCTAGTTCAGACGGACAATAAAACCACCATGTTCTATCTGAACAATTAAGGAGGCACACGCTCTCGCCCTCTCTCTCTAGAGGCTAAAACCATCTGGCACTGGCTTCTCTCTCGAGGCCTCTCAGTGGTGGCGGTGCACCTTCCAGGCGAGTTAAACATCAAAGCAGACGCACTCAGCAGGCACTTCGAAGATCAGCCAAACTGGGTGCTAAACGACGAAGTGGTAGAAGAGCTTTTTCGTTGTTGGGGTCGTCCAGCCATAGACTTGTTTGCAGACGACAAAAACGCAAAATGCCACGCCTTCGCGTCGAGATTCCACCGGCCAGGGACGCAGGGGAATGCTCTCCTGATGGATTGGTCGGGAACATTTGCATATGCGTTTCCTCCCCTGGCTCTGATTCCGAAGGTAGTGTCCAAGCTCCTCAGGTCAGACATGGAGATGATCCTGATAGCTCCGGATTGGCCACGGCAGTGGTGGTACCCAGACCTTCTGCATCTGTCTGTGTCTCCACACAGACGACTTCCTTGCTGGCCGGACCTGTTGAGCAAGATGAATGGGAGGATACTGCATCCCAACCTCCCTTCACTGAACCTAACAGCATGGCACCTGAGATCCTACAATATGGACATCTGAACCTGCCTCCCGAATGTATGAACATTTCAAAAGAAGCTAAGAGACCTTCCACGAGAGCGTCTTATGTGTTCAAGTGGAAAAGGTTTTACATATGGTGTAGGGATCGTCACCTAGATCCTACTAAAGGGCAGGAAGAAGTAATCCTTCCATACCTCCTTTCCTTGGCAACTTCTGAGTTGAAATATGCTTCTATTAGAGTGCATCTGTCAGCCATAGTAGCGTACAGGAAATCACCTAATCAGATTTCCTTTTTTCAGGTTCCGGTGGTTAAGGACTTCCTCCAGGGGTTGAAAAAAGTCTATCCCCCTGTGGGAAATCTTTCTCCTCCTTGGGAATTGAACCTAGTTCTATCCGGGTTAATGTCACCTCCTTTCGAACCCATCCACTAGGCCTCTTTGCAACATCTCTCTTGGAAAGCAGCCTTTTTAGTGGCAATTACGTCAGCGCGCAGAGTAAGTGAAATACAAGCGCTCTGTGCGAAGGAACCATATACTGTTTTCCACCACAATAGAGTAGTCCTGAGAGCTCATCCATCCTTCTTGCCTAAGGTGGTTTCTGATTTTCATATAAATCAGTTTATTTCCCTCCCTTCGTTTTTTCCAAATCCTGCGACCCCAGCCGAGCGGTCACTGCTAAGCATGGGTGAATTTTGCGAATTTGCGATCCGCGAATTTGCGAATTTGCGATCCGCAAAATTTGCGAATTTGTGCGAATTTGCGGATTTTTGTTTTTTTGCGTGTTCGCGGGGTTTTTTGCATGTTCGCGGGGTTTTTTGCATGTTTGCGGGGATTTTTGCGTCTTCGCGAGCCGCTTGCATAGCGAAGTTACCCATGCAGCCGTTTATGGGAGAGGGAGAGAGTGATAGATAGATAGATAGATAGAAAGATAGAGAAAGAGAGGGACAGAGAGAGGGAGAGAGAGAACGAGAGAAAGAAAGAGAGGCCGGATCTCTGAAGGGCCAGATTCCTGAGTTGCCCCTACAGAACATACTGCTTTTTATTTTTAGCAAAATGCATATGAAAATTGTGCTGTAAAGGTCTCTTTTAGTTTAACCCCACCTGACAACTCAAAATGGGTGTATTTGCCATCCTCTCCCTTCTTCCTGTTTTTTATATCTGTAAGTGCTTCCTGATGAGGTTTAATTCCTTGGACAGGTGCCTCGTTGCCTACTTGTAACTATTCTCTGACCCTGCTTCAAGGGTCAGAGCAGGGTCAGAGAATAGTTGCAAGTAGGCAACGAGGCGCCATTAGCAATTAGCAGCAGGTGCCCAAGTTGAAGTTAATTTGTTTGTAACCCTTTTGTAAAAGGTTACAAATAAATTAGGTTCAACTTTTGCACCTGCTGCTGTAACCCTTGCTTGGCTGAAAATTCGTCCCCGCTGATTCGCGGATTTTACCGCGATTTCGCGATATTCGCGGATCGCGAAATCGGAGAAAATCCGCAAATTCGCCCGCGAAACGGATTTTGCGCCCACCCTTAGTCACTGCACTCCTTGGATCTTAAGAGAGTGCTCAAGTTCTATTTGGAAAAGGCCAAGGGGATCAGGAAGACGGATCAGCTGTTTGTGAACTATCGTTCAATGAGAACAGGCTTTCCAGGGGCCAAGAGATCCATCTCCTGATGGATTGTCTCATGCATTAAGTTGGCCTATCAGCTTGCAGGCAAACCTTTATTGGTGTCACCCAAAGCGCATTCTACCAGAGGGAAAGCGGCCACAGTGGCTTTCTTGCATGACATTCCAATGTCAGAAATATGCAAGGCTGCAACCTGGAAATCAGTTCATACCTTTACGAGGCATTACTGTCTAGAATCTGATTCCAGGGCCAATACTCAAGTAGGGTATGCCTCCTTGAGAAATCTGTTTGGGTAGCCTATGGTCTACTCAGCCTTGTTGATAATATTACTGTCTTGTTATTCCTTTGCCCGCAGGGATGAGGAGAGGCTTGCTATTCTATTCTAATGCTTATGACTATTGATGAGGATCCCCTGGAAGAGAAGGATTAGTTACTTACCTGTAATCCTAGTTCTCTTCCAGGGGTATCCTCATCAAAGTCATAAGCAACCCTCCCGCCTCCCCGGGCAAAGGACGTTCTTTAACCCCTTGCTTGCTGATGGCAGAACGGTTCCGTCATCAGCATCGGATGAGCTGTGCTGATGACGGAACCGTTCCGTCATGACTCCGCCCGCGCAAGGCGGAAAATACGCCCGCACGCAAGGGGTTAATAAGGAGATATTGTTAACCTATTTATTACTTAGTTTTTTCAGTCTCCGAAAAGAACAACTGACCTAACTCTCACCCCTGAGGCATGATGGGATACTGGGTGTCATGAGTGCCTTAAAGGCACGGTGTCAGTTTTTTGTATTACATACAGCTACAGGTTAGCTTTTCAGTCTATTTAGACTGTGTATTGCAATGCAGCCTGGGAGCTTTCTATGCTTTCAGTGAGTTATAAGAATTTCTACTAAGCATTAAAACAGTTTCTAAACAATCTATGGTGTTGTTTCCCATGTTTCTAATGCATATTATTCATGTATGATGGAAATTCTGCAGAGCATATTTCAGCTCTGATGTTATTTGGCTGCTATTGCATATTTATATATATAAATATATGTATGTATATATAAATATATGTATGTATATATAAATATGTATGTATATATATATATGTATATATATGAGTATATATATGTGGGGCACATATAATATAGTGTTTCCGGGGTCCCGCGCATGGGCGGGAATATTCTAATGCTTATGACTTTGATGAGGATACCCCTGGAAGAGAACTAGGATTACAGGTAAGTAACTAATCCTTCTCTGAGGTGCCGGTGGTGGTATCTCCACAGATCCACCAAGCCCAATTCTCTCATCCTGTCTATCCCTTCTGTCGAGAGGTGTAATCGAGTACTAGATTTAGGTTTCTCCCAAAAGTATTTTGCGTTCAGTCGTTGCTGTTGCCTCTATCAGGGCTTCATGAAAAAATCTCTCTTGACCCTCGTTTGGTGCATACAGTGACCCAATGATCAATGTTTGCCCCTATTATAAACTGATAGGCTAACAGCCTGCCTCTAATTTCTGCCACTTTCTGGACCACCCTGCCTTGAAAGGACCGGGATACCAATATAGCCACCCCTGCAGCTTTAGTGGAGAATAGCTGTGTAGGAAACATACAAGACTTAAGCCGATGGCAATCTTGTGTAAGGAGGTGTGTCTCTTGCAGGAGGCAAATATTGGCTTTGGTGCTTTCCAAATATGATAGAATATTCCTACGCTTTATCAGATTATTGAGACCACTGACGTTCAGCGTGAGGACCTTGAGGTCCGTGGGAGACATTTAAGCGCTCAGTGGCAAGATTTATAGCTAAAGGTCCAAGGCTAAGCCATCGTGCTTGTTCGTGGTTATAATCTCTAGGGTACCCCTGTGCCTTAGTGTGAGGCTGATTTGTGCAATGATACAGGTAAGAGGGACTCCAATAAACAAAAACCCTTGTTGATATAACAAAACATGCACACAGAAGAATAGTCTGTCAGCCATGTGTGATTGGTAGGAAGTCTTTAAGAGGTACAAAGTGTGGCCATGTACTGGGTCCTTGCCCCGCCCGCCCTTGTTTAATGAAAAAGGGATTAACATCCACTGCTTGCTCACAAAGCTTGTGTCTTAGCCAGGGCCACAGGAATGGACTCCAATGCAGCTTGTTGCCCTTTCGTGATCTCTGCTTGGTCGGGCCCTTTTCCCATCGCGGGGTTTGATCGTCAGGGCCAGATGAGTTCTCCCTTCCCTCATCCTCTTCAGGGAGTTCCACACCTATCAAACTACTCACCTCGGAAAGTGATCTTAGCTGGTGAAGTTTACCATCTAATCGGAAGATAAGGTAGAAGGGGTGGTCCCAGGTGTACAGAATGGCACTCTGGCGGAGGTGCACAGTAATTGGTCAGGAGTCTCTTTGCTTTTGCAGAGTTACCATGGCGAGATCTTGGTACAGTACTGGTGTCTGATCCCTGAAGGTGATAGGATGCATGGACCTGGCTTTGCGAAGGATTTCTTCTTTTGTTTGAAAATCCTTTACACAAGCTAATATGTCTGCCGCTGGAGCTTTGTTGGGACGAGGCGGACCCACCCTGTGCGCGCTGTCTAACCTGAGATCCACATTAGGGGCTTTGCCAAGGATGTGGTTGAATAGGTCCCTTGTGAAGGCAAAGATATCGCTTCCTTCCGCATTCGTTTTCACCCTCCTGATCCGAATGTTGTGTCGCCGGAAATAGATTTATAGATCCTCAAGATGTGCCTGCAGATCTATGTATTGATCATAAAGACTGATTACCTCTTGCTGTGAGGCCGCCATTTCAGTTTCTCTATTGTCTACTTTATCCTCCAGCGCAACCACTTGTACCCCGATCATGTCGATGACACGTCTGATTTCTTTAATTTTGGACATTAGATCATGGTTGACTGTTTGTAAATCTTCACGGCGCACCGTGAACAATGACTCCAGAAAAGAGTGCTTCATCGGTTCCTCCTTTGTGCTCTCCACCTGTGTTGTAATTGCTTCTCCTGCACTTGAATATTCCATTGTGCTACCTCCTTGGGGGCGAGCAAAAATGTCTTTCAGTGTTTTGTCTTTCTCCCCTCGAGTGGATGTCATAGTCCCAGTACGATCCAGGCTATCGAGTCCTTATGGGGGTGGGTTCGGCGCTGACCCTGCCTGCTCTTCACCCACGCTGGTCCCGGCAGATGCTTGTCTCTGCTGCTCTGCATGCTATGGCTAATATTGGCCTTTATCACAAGCTTTTCAGGGGGCCAGTTTGGTCCGCCTCTTGCCGCAGGGCTGCCTAGGTCTAAGGTGTAAGAGTGCTGGACGTGTCTTCCAAGCATGCCTCTGCTCCAGTACCTGAGGGGGTCCGCCACAGCCCCACGATCTTTGCTGTCCGTGCCCTCCTCTTCGGCCCCCTCCCAAGGAGTAATGCGTTGCAGCCCAAGCTCACTGAGTTTAGTTGAACCCGCTGTCTTGAAGGTATTGCTCCATGCTCTGTAGGTGCAAAGGGTCTCACTCAGTACCCTCAGAATGGATCCAACGGGTGACTATCGTCTGCTGTGACGCTGGAGTGCCTGGGGTCCTCCGACTTCCAGCTCCCAGAGTCTGTGTTTATTTAATCCCCGGTGCGGGTGTTCTGAGCTGACCCCAGCTACGCGGGATGGGGGCGTGAACACGGACTGCCCCTGGAATCGCCCCTGGTGTGCAATGCCAGACAGTGGTCCTCCCTGCATGCTTAATGACCCATGGCTGCTGCGAGAGGTTCAAAGCGTATGTCTCGGTGGTCGTATTGTTGCTGTATGGGTCCGCCTTCCCTCCAGCTCGAGCCCCCTTTGTAGTTTCTTTGTGCTGCTTACCTTGCGATGTCTGGATGGGCCGTTCTCTCCCCGATGTATCGTAGGCTGCTCACCAGGTCGACTGATCTCTCACTCTCTCCCCTCGAGCTTGAGCAGCATCCGCACCTCTCCCTTTCAGGCCTTCATCTCTGTTATCTCCCGTGCCTCTGTAGCACTCAGTGTGTCTAGGGCCTCACTGGAGTCCACATACGGCCAAGCCATCTTCCTTTTCCTGCGTGGGCTCGTTCGTGTGGCGAAATTAGATCGGGCGCCGGCTCTCCGGCATTGGTACTGGCCGCAGGGTTTCAGGCTACGCAAGCCCATGACCATTCCCGCCCCAGCCAGATAGTTCTCCGAGGCCGCTATGCTCTGCAGCAAGCGCTCTGTTTGGATGTTTCTGCCCCCTCAATGACGCCCAAACTGCTCTGGGCTTGCCTGGGGATGTAGTCCGGCAGAATTCATCCCTTTGTGCCTGGCATGCACTGTGGGAATCGCGATTTTTGGGCCGACTGCAGGCAGGAGAGAAGGAACCAGCGTCCTATCTCGCCGCCATCTTGGCCACGCCCCCTTAACTGTTTTTAAAGCATATAGAAACCTGTAACGATTTCAAATCCATTTCCAATTGCATTGCCTTGTAAAGTTTTACAATTGCAAGTACATTTTACCTACCTGTACCAAGTCCAGCTTGGTTCTAGAAATAAAACATTAGTATACCTTTTTTATACTTACCTAATTGGTCTGGATTCTGTCTCTGAGTGTATGTAATCAGTCCTTGATTGAGTGAACACAAGAAATGCTTAACACACCCTCCTGAAAAGCCTAACTGCTCGCTCACACTACCACAAAGATCACTGTTAGTGCTTGTCTAATTTAGCTTCTGCTCTACTTCTGGGGACTCCCTGGACTCTGTGCACACTGTATCTTACTTTGGGATGGTATATACAGAGCCAGCTTCATTCACTGTCTTCTTATATGGTACAGGGAAGTCTATTGACCCTCTTTCTGCTTCCCTTTTTGATGTTCTTCTTTTTATTCTTACATTTGGCCATCAGGGTTCTGCTTTGCTCACTCTAAAGGGTTACCTTTCTGCTCTGTGTGCAGTTTTGCTGCTTCCTGACCAACTCTCTTTATTTATGTCCCCTATTGTAAATATGTTTCCCGTCTCCTTTCATTATACCTCAGTGGGACTTTAAATTTGTCCTTACATTCTTAATGTGGGCTCCTTCTGAGCCTCTTCATAATTGTCCCATCAAGCTTCTTCTTATTAAAACAGCTTTTCTCATGGAAATAACTTTTGCTCCGAGGGTGAATGATCTACAGGCTTTATCATTGAAGCCTTCATTTCCGTCAGTCTTTCTAGACAAACTGGTGTTTTGCACTAGGGCCTCTATCTTTCTGAAAGTGGTAACACCATTCCATATGGGCCAATCTGTCATCTTGCCCATTTTCTAAGCTCCTCCACGTCCCTTTAAAAGAAGAGGAGTGATAACACCGTCTGGACCCATAAAAAGCATTGTTGCTCTACCTTGACCGCACTCGAGTTCCGGGTCGACGACCAACTCACCGTGTGGTATATTGAAGCGAAGAAGGGTCAGGCGGTGCAGAAGTGAACCATTTCCTGCAGGGTTGTTCCTTCAATTAAAATCTGTTAAGCACTAGCCAAGAAGCCGCCTCCTGTTGGCTTAAGGGCTCATTCCACCAGGACTAAAACTGGGAACACCGTTTTAGCACATAGAGTCCCAGTCCTGGACATCTGCCAGGCAGCAACATCTGTGTCCCTGCACAAGTTTGCCAAATATAACTATTACTGGATGGACAGTCTGGTCCTCCAGGATGACCATTTCGCCAGTTCGGTCCTGCAGGACTTTCTCGTTTAGAATTTGTCAGTATCCCACCACCGGGGACAGTATTGGTTGGGTTTCTATTCAATGGTAAGGAGTCTGTGGCAAGATGCCTCAATCAGATGAAAAAGCTACTTGCCTTCAGTAACACATCATCTGGTATAGACAATATTGTAGATTCCTTACCCACCCAGCCATCCTTCCCGCTCTGCGGACTGATTTCTAAGGTTAGGGGTGACACCTTTTAGGGTCCTAGTTTGGACACATCAGTGTCAGTGCACTTCATGGCTCCTCGCTCCTGGTGTCTAAAGTCGTGGAAAGTCGTGAAAAGTAACTCAGCGTGCCAAGGTGGTGCCTATAAAGGTGACGCTGACGTCACTTCCAGTGCGGACGAAGCTTTTCGAAGCCGATTGACGCCACCTACCAGCGGCCAGATGTGCTGCTCACGCAAAAATCTTCTGGATCCAGTCTGACGCTTGGGAAATTTTGCTGCTAGATATTTTCTCTACCGGATAATGTGTTACCGAAGGTAAGTAATTTGTTTTTCACTTTATTTAGCTCATAGATCAATCTTCTTCTAGCGCCCATGGTGTATAAAGCCTGTACCAGTATGTGTTTGTGGTTGTTCATATGCAGTATTCCAGTGCTCATTAACCAGAGCTCTGCAGGTTCGGAATTGTCCTCCGTGAAGACCAAATCGTTTGACTAGTGGTTCAGTTGTAATCGAGAAACTCTTTCAAAAATATCAGCCAGCGTTTAAAGCCCCACCTTCTTCCTGCAGCTTAGTGTTTTTTTTCTGTAAAGCTGTATTGGTGTTTGAGTAATAAAGGAATCCAGGGAGAAGAAGGGATGATCTGTCAAGTGATCTTAACTCCTTGTCTGTAATATCACAGGGGCTACCTGTATCAAACTGGGTTGTTTCAAAAGATCTTGATTATGTGGAGAAAGAGCCAATTGAGCTGTTGAACCTGTAGTCAGGGCTTTATGATGCATGTGCCTGCCAGATAGTGGCCCGAGAGCCACCACGAGGCCACCTGAAATTGGCGCATGTAATAATAGACAAGGTCAGGAGCACTTTCCCACTACCCCCGCTCAACTGTGAGATTTGCTACTAAGTAATGGATTTGTGCATTTCAATGCACATCCTATTACTTAATTTATGTTGTAATTCGGTCTAGGACATAGTGTCTAACCAGGACTTCTTGAGGAACCTTGCTTTTTCGAATTAGGTAAAAAGTGTGTAAAATTGTTCCCAGTATGAACATGCCTCTCCCACTGCATGGTTGTAGTCTCTTGCTCACTTGCTCCCAGATGTTTCTGCGTTCGAATTGGCGTCTGCAGCCATTTGGATTTTTGCTGTAGACACATTTGGGGAGAACTGTTTTCTATAAAAGCTGCTTTCGGTTCACTACTTATTACAGGCATCTTGGGTTTTTGGCCATTGCCTCGCAATCCCTCTCACAGCTGTAGATGGTAGAAGAGGTTGGCACAGTTGGTGTCACCAGGAATCAGTAGAGGGGGAGGTGAAAATCGGAGGAGGAGGATTTGGCGCTGTCCTGTGTTTATTTTCTTGAATCCTTTTTTCTATTCTTTCTCTCTTACCCACTAATACTGCACCTTCTCTTATCTACTGGGAAGCTGGGAGTGGGGTGCAATGGGGTGTAGTCGGCATTAGAACAGTTTCTGAGTTCGTGGACACAGTGGGATTAATATTGGAGGAATGAATGAGTGGAATCATTCTGACATCATTGTGTCTTCTTATTTTGCCCAGTATTGCAATTACGATAGTGAAATGAAACAAAAAACGTGATTGAGCGAGTGGTTCATAAAGCAGTGGGAGTGTAATGCTGGAGCTTAATGTGTTTACGGACAAGACTCTTGCCTCTTTAAAGAGGACATTATTATGTTGATTATTTAAAGCTAGAATTACCCCTATGTGGGCAGATTTTTTGGGTGACTCAATTGTATGAAAAAAATAGTGCTAAGGGTATGCTATTACCTGTGTTTTTAGAAAAATACATTGGTAGCAGTGTTTGAATATCTTAATTTGTGAAAGAAGATATGGTGAATTGTTTTTATTGGCACAGGAGGAAGATTCTGGAGCCTCGTGTCACTTTTTTAATCCACAGAAAAGGCAGATGGAAGTACAAGAAGAGTGGAAACTGAAAATGAGATAGTGGATTCAAGGATGGAAGATGCTATTGTAACTTTGAGATCATGCACTATCACACTAAAGCTAAATAAATACAATATCTCAACAATAATCATAAAATAAAACATTTTTGATAGTATACTGCAAGATCTAAATGCTTTAAAAATTCAATATGCAAAATACCCCCCAAAGTTGTTTATGCCATCTGAAACTCAAATGATACATGAAATATTGAATGCCGGTTTAAGCTATTAGCGCCACACACAACAAACACAGGGCATGCGATGTCACAAAAAAATATCTTACTATCTTTCATAATACAAATCAGTTTCATCGTTAACTCAAGTTGGAGAACTAGAAAGTCAATAAAGACACTGACAAGAAAGTAATTGTGAGAGCAGAAATTCAATCCAGGGTTAGAACTCCTGCTCCACTGAGAAATAAGGAAAGGGAAGAAAGTAAGGAGTATTTCTTTTAATGCCATCTCTATTTTGGAATCAGCACTTCAAGTTGCTGTAGAGAAGCATGGACAGAAGGCATTGCCATTAGGTTTCCTAATGTCACAAAAACGTGACTACTTTAATAGTAGTATTCCACCTAGAATGTCTAGCGCAAATTCTGATACAGGTATAGATATAATTTCTAATCAGAAGCGTGTATCTACTTTATCTATTTTGAATGCCTCTACTAAGGAGGAAGATTATTTTTTTTGCAAATGCCAGGTGGAGAGGGCATTTCTGTGATGAAGGATACTGTACAACAAGTAATTGTCCAGTCTTTGGGGTACTCGATGTTAATGTTAATTCTATCTACGTTGGTGTCTATCTTATCACTCTTAGAAAAAGACATGGAGAATTCTGAATATGGTGGAGAGACACCAACCCAAATATTGAACTTCTTTGTACTGTTATAGGATAGGACTTGGACTAAAGATTTGCTGCTTCTGGTAAATCTGATAAAGTTGACTCTATAAGTAAAATGTGTAAGGCCCAGTTAGGTATATTCAGTTATAGTAAAAAATACTAAAGGTTTGATGGGCACTTTGACAAATTGGACTTTGTACATAAAAATAAAGATGACTAACTTGGTATTACTAGAAGCATTGAAAATGAATATAATAAATATCAAGTAATGCAACAACAAGTCGATTTTTTTATATGCGGTACAACAGGTGCTCAAAAAGATCTGACTTTGAATATAAAAGCATGATGGATCAATGTCTGAAAAAGCTTTGAATGCTGCCTGAGGTACTGGGATAAAGAGTTCAGAAAAAACAATACTTTATGATAAATGCCCCTCAAATGTCACAGAACAAATTAATGAGAGAAATTCATCAATAAATGAAAAGAAAATATACCCAGTTTTTTAAAAAGTGGCAAGTATAGCTGTTTATAAAGTGAAGACAAAAGCAATGAGTACAATTATGAAAAAAGGACAAAGCAAAATCAGATTTGAGGAAACAATGGCACTTGAGACCTCCCCATATGAGGGTCCAAAAATGTAATTAAATTCATCAGCATCTACATTATTAGCACAGAAGAGCCATCCAACTATTTATGTGATATCGCTATAGTATCAACCTAGCCAAAAGGTACTGGAGTGCTGTACAGGGTCAAAGATAAAGATATGTTTAACAAGTAATAGTATAGGTTTGTGGACTGTTAATGTATTGTGTAGTAGTACTATTGAAAGAGGTGTCTTCGGATCTTCTACTCTTTCCTAAATCGGAGCATCTTTGGGCTGGTCCTGATGGATAAGGGGATGTTGTTCCAGGTCATGATTGCATAGATAGGAAATTCCTGCCGCCTTGTTTTTTCTTCTTTACACTTCTTGTATGCAGTCTGATGGTCTCCTAGTGTGGACGTGGAACTGACCACCTGGAATGGGGTATGCCTGTCTGTAAGAAAGGCAGGGTTATCCAGTATTAGGGTATCCTTCATAGATTCACATGCCTGAATCATTCCCCGTCGTCGGGATGGGAGTCAACTGTACATAGATGAAGTAATGTCCCATTAGACATATAAAGTAATAGGCCAAAGGCCTCAGATTAGTAACATATCCAGGTCCTTTTGTAATACGGACCAAACTCTAGAGAGCGACCAATCAGCTGCCACCACCCTCTGGAACCATCCAGGAAGGAGCTCTAGTCCCTCAGATTTTCTACTGCACGTCATGCTAAGGGAGTCTCCACTGAGCTCTGCTCAGGTTTATTCCTCATCTTTGAATTTAAGGTATTTTCTTTGGATATTTCTCCATCTAAGTGAAGTCTTTACTGTCTTCATGTCGGATACTCCTAAAAAAGTCCTTTTTATTCCCTGTGATACTTGCAAAAAGAAGAGATTGCATGTCGACGACCAGCATAAAGACTGCCTCTACTGTCTTTATCCAGACCATTCTCCTAAAGACTGCAAGGTATGTCGTACTTTTTCTACAAAGACTTTAAAAGATTGTGAGGGAAGTATTTTAACTTGGCTGCAGAGGCTTAAGGAGAAAGAAGACCCCTTGTACTCTGAGGGGAGTGGAACTTCATCAAAATCCTCTTCAAAACTCCTCAGAAAAGGCCCAAAGATGTTTCTTCGGGTCCTTCTATGCAGCATCCTTAAAAGAAGATGCAGAAACAGTCTTCAGAGGCTCCACAGCTTAAAGATTTGCCTGCCAGGGACTCTTCTCCCCTTTAAGGGTCGAAGAAACCAGCTCCAGACCCTCTAACTCCACCGCCGAGGGTGAAACACACTTTCAAAAAGCCTTCCTCAGCCCCATCGACGATGGCCTTGACAACGAAATCTCCTCAGATTACCATTGGAGTGACTTTGTGGACGACGACGACAAATTCAACACTCTCAGTCTCTTCGGGGTCTCTTTCGTTGACGACGTCTTCGTCGACGGCACGTACCCCTTTGTCGTCGACGATCAAGAAATCCTTGTCCATGACACGTACGTCGACGAAGGGTGTACCGTCGACTACCATCCCGTCGATGACTGCTTTGACAAGTCACTCGTCAATGGTACTGTCTGTTACAACCATCGACGATTCCTCGTTGACGACATCTATACTGACGACAGCCTCGTCGACCACACCTACGTCCGGAATGAAAATTACATATTTTCATCACAAAATTACAAAACGGATGCTGTCGCCCTCTCTTACATCACCCAGTAGGGTTCAACCATTACCTCCCTCGCACCTTTTGGATGAGGATACGGATTTGGATGAGGACAGTATGTTTAGGGCTACAAGAAGTCCCTCTGAACATAATGTTAAGTATCAGGAAGACTGATTATAACGATTAAGACATGGATGAGCAGGAGTACTATCATGATGACAGTCGTCCGCAACAACCACAAATGGTTTGTCTTCCTTCAGCCTTGGTCTCGGACCTGCAATTTATGATCTCTGACTACAAGAAGAGGTTTCCTACCTCTTCCCCATCTCCTGCTCCAGTTTTATCGCCGCCACAGAGAGTGCATGTCCTACCTCCGCCGCCTCCACCACCTATTACCATTGAGGTGCCGGTGCCACCTCTTCCATCGACTGACGATGAAGACCAACAGGAAGAGGGGATGATTCACGATACACAGTCACACCATGACGAATGGGACGACTATGTTATCCCTCTTCCAGCATCGCCTTTGCCTCCTCAGGCGAACTCACCTCCTGAAGATATAGGAGGTTTCCATAATCTCCTGGAGAGAGCAGCAGAACGGTTCAAATTACCAATGGCCTCTCAACAACAAGACTGTTTTCTTTACAATTTCAAGGAACCCTTCAAAAAATCTGTTAGGTCTATGCCTATCATAGACTATATTTGGGATCAAGGCATCAAGATAATGCAAAATCCTTCTACAGTTCCTCTAGTCCTGCCAAGATTGGACAAGAAATACAGGGCTCCAGACGACACTCCAGCCTGCCTCATTGGGCAGCCAAATCATGAGTCAGTAATTACTCAGGCAACTCAACACAAATCAAAAACCCTTCTGCCCCACTTTCAGCACCCCCGGATAAAGAGTGCAGATGCTTGGACAATATTGGGAAACAGTTTTCCTCTATGTCAGCGCTAATAGTACGAGCGTCTAACTCAGCGCTATTGGGACGCTACAAAGGGCAAATGTGGTCAGATATTGCACCATACTTGGAGTCCTTGCCGCAAGAATCTAAAGGCGACGCAAGAAAGGTGCTTCTGGAGGGCGAAAGGTCGGTTTCTGAAATGATAGACTGTGCTATGGACATCGCATCCACTGGTTTCCGCCAACTGGCTGGAGCAGCAGTTCTGCTGCGCCAAGGGCCGCTTAAGGCAACAACATTCCGGCCTGAAATTCAAACCAAGATCTTTGATATGCCTTATGACGGACAACTCCTTTTTGGTACCCATATTGATGAGGCCCTCCAAGGTATCACAAAAGATACAGATACCGCCAGAGCCCTGGGCACCCTTCAATATAAAAGCACCCCTTGTTGTGGCTCAATTGGTAGAGGGCAATTCTCTAATAGAGGAGGCTACCAACAATATAGGTCTTCATATTCCTCCTCTAACCAGCAATACGACTGCAGTTTCAGCAGAGACAACAAGCGCAGACTTCGTACAACAAGTCTTCTATTCGCGGAAAAGCCAGATGGCAGAAGGATTCCGCGCGACATCAATGACTTCTCTCTACCGCCAGTCTCCGTTTCTTTTCCACATTCCAGAGTGGGAGGAAAAAATTCCCACTATCTTCACAATTGGAGTCAAATCTCAACGGATCGTTGGGTTCTACAGCTGGTGCAGTTCGGACATTCACTGGAATTTGTGCAAACTCCAACGCCTCCTCAACATATGAATCACAAACATTTACACCTCTTACTCCTGTAAATATCATCAGTGCTCCAGAAGAGTGCTATAGAGCGGGTAACTGTCCGTCAAAGAGGACAAGGTTTTTACTCCCTTTTCTTCTTGGTCCAAAAAAAGAAAAAGAAATGGAGACCGATCCTAGATTTAAGAAGTCTAAACAAATACTTGAAAAAACAATCATTTCGCATGGTCACTGTCCAGGAAGTCCTACAATTCTCAATGCGAGCGACTACATGGTATCCTTGGATCTCCAAGATGCCAACTAAGGCACAAGAAGTTTCTGAGGTTCGCTGTAGTGGGCAGACATAACCAATTTCCGGGTCATGCCTTTCGGGCTCAAATCAGCCCCATGCATATTCACAAAATGCCTTTCTCCAGTGACTGCATACCTCAGACACAACGCCTAATCTTTCCCTATTTTGACGACTGGCTCGTCAAGGCACCCTCTCTCGACAGCGCGAGAAGGTCTTCCAAAGCCTGTCTGCGGCTTTTCAGAAAATTAGGTCTTACCCTCAACCCGAACAAGTCAGTCCTACAGCCTTCTCAGCGGATAACATTTCTAGGAGCTGTCGTTGATATGGTCCCGAATAAAGCTTACCCATCGCAGGAGCGACAACAAAACCTCCTATGTTTAGCAGAACGCATGCGCACAAGAAAGTCTCTTTCAGTGCGCCTATTCAAATCCCTCCTCGGAATGATGTCTTCCTGCATCCTTCTAGTTCCATACTTTCGTCTCCACTTGCATCCTCTTCAAGAGGCTCTCTCCGCACAGTGGATTCAAATCAGTGGATCCTTCGACGACATCATACAGGTGACTCCTCAGATGGTCACCGCCCTCAACTGGTGGATTCAGCCACAAAATCTCTCTTCCTAACTAAAGCCTCCCCTCAGATTATAACCACGGATGCATCTCTGGAAGATTGGGGAGCCTTCCTTCAGGAGCTTCAGATCAGCGTGAAGTGATCGTCTAGCGTGAAGTGGTCGTCTAATGAACGTAAACTGCACATAAACCTCCTAGAATCTGAGCTGTCTACCTAGCCCTCCTGGCTTTCCTTCCCAGAATAAAAGGTTCACAGGTGCTTGTCAGAACGGACAATACTACGACAATGCACTACCTGAACAAGCAGGGAGGGACTCGTTCACTCTCACTCTCTCAAGAATCTCAAAAAATATGGAACTGGTCTCTTCAGAACAAAGTTTCCCTGCGAGCGGAGTATGTTCCAGGAAAAGACAATACGTTGGCAGACTCGCTGAGCAGAATGCAGACCGCCTGCCATGAGTGGGAGGTAAACCAAGATACTCTCAACAGCATCTTCTCTCTGTGGGGCGAACCACTGTTGGATCTCTTTGCCATGCGACAGAACGCCAAATGCCAACACTTCACAAGCTGGTATCCCCAACAGGGATCTCTGGGGAATGCATTTTCAATAGCATGGTTTAGCGTATTCGCCTACGGCTTTCAGACGATTCCCCTGATTTCCAGGCTCCTCAGGAAGATGAAGGTAGAGCCTTGCACGCTGATTCTAATAGCCCCAGCATGGCCTCGCCAACATTAGTTCACAGAACTTTATCTCCTCTCCCTGCAAACTCCAATTCCATTGCCACCGTTTCCATCCCCCCTCACAATGAACCAGGGACAAGTCCAGCACCCGGACCCAGCATCTCTCAAATTATCGGCCTGGCTCCTGAGTTCCAAGAGTTTCAGGATTTGAACATTCCTCCGGAATGCAGAGCTGTCCTATCTCGCACCCAAGTAGATAGTACAAGCAGGACTTACTCCTTTAAATGGAAAAGATTCTGTATCTGGTGCAGGTCGGCTAGGGTGCATCCTTTCACATCCTCTTCAGAAGAAATATTGCCATATCTCCTTCATTTAGCTACTTCGGGCCTCGCCCTCGCTTCCATCAAAGTTCACCTGGCAGCAATATCCTATTTCAGAAGATCTTCTACAGGACCTTCTCTTTGGTCAAACAGATTAATACAACAATTTCTCAAAGGTCTGTTTCGGACTTTCCCTCCTGTAAAGTCTCCACCTCCAACATGGCAACTAAACACAGTACTTCCTCAGCTTATGAAGCACCCTTTTGAGCTGATACACAGAGCTGCCCTCAAGTTCCTCTCCTGGAAAACTGTGCTCCTTCTAGCCCTTGCATCCGCCAGACTAGTTAGGGACCTTCTGTAATGTAGTTCCTATATTCCCAATAGGCTCTGCGCATTGGAATAATATATCCTATAGGTGTGACATAGGACTTAGGTCGACTAGGTCTCTATCGAATATATTAGACTTAATTGTAAGTGCCAGCTAGCTCAGAGGTCACTAGAAACTTTCTCGAATATACAAGAAGGGATTAGTTTCTGACAACCGCATAAACATGACAACTTTGTTTCCCCAAGATAAAACTGATCTTCAGACTTGTGGAAACAATAGATAGATATTTTACTCAGTCATTTGTGCATGCTTCGTTTCACCAGAGGTGCAGAGAAATAGAGAGACGGGCGTTTTCAATAAAAAGTATTTATTGAACAGTCTACTTTATCATGCAGAAGAAATGAATTGCTACAATCGTAAGACTGGCTGCAAAGTATAATGTGTACAGCAAGAAGAGTATTATAAAATATTACTGTAAAAGCATGGTATGGTTTCTAAGCCATAAAATACATACATAAATAAATAAAGGCTAAAAGTACTCAACTGGTCCTTCTAAAATACGCCTACCCCGATGTACCTAACCCAAGTCTAGTACGAGAGAAGAAGTAAGTGTGGTGTAGCATAAGTTTAATATTGTTTTGCCAAGAATCTCTCCAAGATTTCTCTTAGGGTCTAATCAGCTCCGTACCTTGGTTTAGAATAAAGGAGGTCTGGTGTCTCTCTTGTCTCAGGACTCGAGTTCCCAACACCCTGCAAGAGGAGCTTGGGAACACTGGAGCTGGATTTCTCGGCAAGAGAAAAGACAGCGTCTCTCTCAGTGCGTCTGCTGGAGGGTCGGCTTCCTTCGGCAATTGCTGTAGCGAGATGCATCTGGCAAGTTGATAGTCGAACTGCTTCAAACCACTGTGTGTTTGCTTGGGCAAGTATGGGCATATTTATACCTTGACAGTGCCGAGTTTGACGTAAAGGTGGACAGAATAATGTCACCATAGAGTCTCAGTTCTTTGAAAACTCCATGAGTTCTTGGACAAATCAATATTCAAGCAAGGGGAAGTCCCTAACTGCTGAAGCCGAGTTTTCCAAGAAATCGTTGTGGATTTTCGGAACTAGTGGAAGTAGCCATGCCGTATTTGGACTGCATGGGCTATGTCTAGATATGGTTATGATTTCTATGCCTATATTAAGGACAAGGTTCTTTATACCTTTATAAGGGCATGAATCGGGAAAATTACACTAGGGACCTAAAATGCTGTGCAAAACCCACTCCACTTTATTATGTTCTACATTTCTAAAATTAAGCACTAAAACATATCTAAAGCATGTGTTTACAATCCCACCCAAAAATACATAAAATGCTTTTGAAACTGGTTGTACATGTAAAATGAGCATTTGTACTGTACGCATTTAAATGTAATGATTTCAATTCAAGCTTAAAGTATGATATTGGCAATGCTAACAGAATGAATAATAAAATGTACAGTTATGAAATGGCTCTAAATACAGAAAAAAGGTCGAGACCATCCCATAGCAGAATATATATGCTGTTTTGGTTTGTTGATAAGTTCAATATTGTTTCTAGGAAGTATTCAAAGAATTCTTGTTCTCTAAGAATAGTTCTACTTTAAGCAGATTACCTTGTGCCAAAGTTCAATTTTGGAAAAAAGTCAAATCAAATCGTAGAAAAATAGAGTTCCAAACTTAGAAGTTTTTTTGTTTTGAAAAACGAAGGTCGAATTCAAAGTTGATAGAATACTGTGTGCTAATTTCAAAAGTTATTCTAGGTGTCAGGAGAAAACATTAAATCTTCTAAGCTGACAAAGAAATAGTCTACGACAGTTGGTGAGAGTTGAACCACTTCATTAAGTAGATCAATCGTACACAGATGAGAAGCATCGCTGTCAGCGTCAGTGGCATTAGCAATGTTCGCAGTAGATGGTACCTGTGTGCCTGTTAGTCCGCGTATCTCACCCTCACCTGGAATTGCTTGTGAGACCTCAATGAATGCCGTCATCAGGATTGGTAGCCGTTGGGGACAACACAATGCATGAGCCGTTACCGAACCAAGCAAAGCGTCAACATCCGTTGGCAGTGCTGATGGAAGTGTCAGACAAATATCCAACACGCATTCCTCTCCACAAAGCAGGCATCGTAGAACTGGTAAGATGCAATCTTGCCAGATTGGTCTGAACGACAGGAACCACATATTATTCAGATCTCTCAAACGAGCCAAGCCAAGAATCTTTGTTATGCGCTCACGATACTGCATTGCCAGAAGAGTGTTCTCCATGGTAATCTGGGTATTGCTGGTGACTGGACTTGCCATATCGGAGCAGAAGGAACAAAAGTAGTATCCCTGCTACGAGTCCCAAGATGAGAGGCTGGCCGCCGAACAAACACTGAGTGCACGAAGTTTGGAAAAATGCCTAGGACTGCTTCAAAGGGTGCTAACAGTCCCGAAAAAATCTTCTTAAATACATGTACAATACCACTGGTATCAGGCATGTTTAAGATACAACCTAACATTTCCGCGAAATGTATGGGGCAGTTTGTTGATAATAAGGCATGTATCTCTGCAGAGGACCTTGCAACTTGCAGCTCATACGTCTATCTGGACGAGGTCAGTGGCACAATTTTTTGAAAAAGAATGGCTTTCATTCTGCTTAAAGTATCAATTTGTATAGAAGAGATGTTCAGTGAAGGCCATAGCGGCGACTCCCCGTCTGTCTTAGTTTTTGGAAACAATACTTGCATACAGCAAGTGACCCTGGCTGACACACTAACAATATAGGCTATTCCTGGCATCATTCCACAACAGCTGTGATCATTCAACATTATGTAGCTCCCATTGGAAAGCTACCTAAAAATTGGATCTATCACTGCTGCCGGGGAACCCTGCAGGTGGCATGATAAGTTGGTGGAAGAACCATCACAGGCTCCATGTAAATTAATACCCTGGCATAGAAGTGGACCGCTCAATGTGGTTTTGCAATTTTTACCTCCTTTTCCCCACTCCAACATTTGTGTGTGTAGGGTAAATCCCAGGTATACTTTATGTATTCTTTACCCAACCTTTCATACAGACCTGCTGGTATGTGTTTTAAGCAATACTGAAACTGGAAAATCGTCACTGGTATCGTGATGGTGCCATGTATTATCCATGCCACGGCTGGTTTCTCAGAAACGGTTAATGGTAATCTTTCCAGTTTTTCTATGCTCAGCACCGTATACTCTGCTCCCCTCTGTGCCAAAGAGATTTGTTTATCAGTAAGGTTAAATCCAGTAAGCAATGACGTGGTGTTGATTAGACGCCAAGGCACATAGCCTGAACGAAGGTTTTGTATCGTCCACCCTAGCACCATTATAGAACGCAATTGAGACTGTCCATGTTGTAACATGAACAAGTCCTGTTCCATTATGTCTATGGCAGAGGATACAATGCTGTCCAAAGAATAAATTCTGGATGACAGAGTTGTTAACCCATTGTCAACTACAGAGAGTGCTTTCTTTAAATTAATACGATGAATTTCTCGTTTTCGTTCTGCAGTTTCCATTTGCGTAATTACCGGCATATATGAAACGTTTGACGTTGTTCACGAGGTCCTAGTAAGAATTCTCTCAAATCAATGCCATCTTTAAGAAAAGTTAAGTGTTTTATATCTGGGAGTGCGGATTTTTGTAGCCAATCAAGGCACCGTTTTTCTACACTGTAAGTTGTTATTATCCCTGGATGTTGTCTCTGGACATATTTTGTATCTGGCCTAGTTACTGTAAACACTTGTATCTTGTTCAGGAATCTATCTTGACAGGTATTCGTGTCTGTGGGCCAGATTAACCATTTTTTCCATTCAGGTTTAGTTCTGTTTTGTTGTAAAATATATTTCACATCTACCTCCTCATCTGTAGTTCCATTACTATCAGGTGGGGGCTTAGGTATGGACGGTTGGTTTAAATCTTTTATCTTAGCCAGGCCGAGAAAAGATGTCTGTTGAACAGTTTCATTTAAAAACATTATTTGTTCTGGGATGATGCAGCCTCTAAATATGGCTTCTAACCCCTGCACCTGCCAGTCTTTTGTCTCAATGTTGTCTTTCCAAAAGTCAAAACCTAATGTGGACAATCGAGCATAAAAGGCCGCAGAATAAATTTGCTTAGTATTAGTCAACATACTTTTCATTCCTGTCTTATTAATATTTTTAAAGTAAAATGTTTCCGGATTTGTGACATTAAAACCTGAGAAGTATGGAAATTTTTCATAGAATGTTTTAGAGCTACCCTTTGGTGGCGTTGGACAATGTTCCCATTGATTATAAGTTAAAACATTTCTAGGGTTTGCAGATTTGTGCAAATAATGGTGACCATAATGATTAAAACAATACATTTGTTCACAATCTGATAAACCTTCTAAGTAGTCATGCTTTACGAATTTTTCTGACATTTCTAAATCTGTCATCATGTTATTAACAGTCTCAAAGTCCCAATCATCAGAAAATGTACTGGGTGAAGCAAAATCACTCTAGGAAACCATAAATTGGTGTGGAATGTTCAACAGCTCTACCGGACCATAAATGTCATAATCAGTTCAGTCACATGCTATACTACCTGGTAGGGGAACGGCTGTGATGTTTACTGACGACTGGTCTCTTTGCTCACGATGAGATGATTTGTGTGGCTTCAGGAGCAAGTTGATGTTCTTACTTGCTGTGTCCATTTTACTATATTTTCCGTCTATCAGCTTTCCCAAACTTAAAACAAGAATGAGCCAAATTAGGAGAAAAAGTACACCTAACACAATCTAAAAATCAGCCCATGGTGAAACCAGATATGTATTTGCAAGCTGGTGAAAAAGTTCTGTTACTTGTTCCTTGAAAGCTTTATTTGCTGGTGTTTCAGGCTCACTGGGATCCTCAGAAAACGTCTCAAAGTTGATGAAATAGCCAGAGGCAGTTCTGTCAACTGTTGGTATTGCATCCGTATTATCTGAAATCGCTGGAGCTGCTTGTTCTCTTGACATATTAGTATAGTCAGATGCTACATCATTGTAGACTGGATTTTCTTGACGAACTGTTATTTGGGTTTCAAGAGGCACAAGTTCCATGGCTTTGTTGCATAGTCCTTCTTTTCTCACTGCAGATTCTCTCAAAGGTGATGAGTCTTTCAGTTTGAACCTCTTGGATAGTGCAAGATTTGGTCGTCTGCTACACCTTTGGAGTCCACTGGGCCTACTACTTATTATTGGCCACATGGTGTGGTTTTACCAGGTCAATTGATAAGAACCGGTTCTCCTTTCTTCCAGCAAGGGGCGGCAGTAACACTGTTCCTGATCCGTGGATTGCTAAAACAGGTACTGGTTTTCTGTAAGAAGGCCCAAATTCCTTCTTATCCGCTATTTTCTCTCTGACCAGATCCCCAATCTTTGGAATCCAGACAGGTCTTGCTGGGACAGGTGGTTTTTCTTCAGTGGTCGTTGGCTTCTGTATGGTGTTGCTTAGACGACTTCTTGTTTCATTTATGTCCTGCAAAACAGCCAAACGGTCTTTGATATCAAAGGGTTTTTGTTCCACCACTGAAGTATGACGATCAAGGTCTTCGACCATCATTCTAGTACCAAAAAGGATTTCTTATGGAGTGATTCCACCCAGAGAATTTCTTGGCAGATTGTTAAGTCTGGACACTTATTAGATGTTTGACCCACCCGTCACCTGAGCCTAATACCCTAGCTGTTATAGATTGCTTTATGTCACGGTTTTTTCTTTCCACAACCAAATTTCCCTCAGGAAGGAATGGACTAGAGTACCGCAATGCAATGCCCAAACTGGCCATGGCCTCCTTGTAAGCTCTAGAGCTAAACGCAGGATCCTGGTCAGAATGTAGCGTGCCGATTGCGTATGTGCCGATAAAGACTCGCAAATCTTTTATAACAGTTTGGGCGTCAGCCGAGCGCTGAGGCCACATCCAAATGAAACTTGAGCAGGAGTGGAGAAGTGTGGCTCACTGATTAAAAGCGGCAGACCCTGAAGCAGAAGTCGGCCCGGGACCAGGGTTCAATTCCCGATGCGGCAGGGTCTTGGGTCAATGTCCGCGGACTCGATAATTCTCGCCTAGGTGCCTACGCTAACCATGGGTCTCACTCTGCAACTCTGGGCAATAGCTTGCTTAATCTCCACAACGGCCCCAGCAGCGCCGGGGATGCCTGGCTTCACCTTGGGGGTGCCCTCTCACAGGGAAAGCCAGGACGGGTTCCCGAGCGGTATACAGCGCCAGGACACCACGTAATGAGGTAACAGTGCGCTTTACAACTATACATACATACAATCCACTGCGACCATGATATATTTATAGTTACCATCCCTCTGTAAGGGACCACAGTGGTCCAGGTAAACACATGCTAATGGTTTATCTGAAATTAGAAGGGGCATCTGCGCCGGGCGGTTCACTGTTGAAACTTTCATTTTCTGGCAGATTTCACATTCCAAAACATAGTTTCGTGTCTGTTTCCTCATGCGCGGCCACCAGTATCTTTGCTTCAATAATGACACTGTGGCGGAAACACCTACGTGTGCAGAAGCAAGTCCTTCATGTGCTGCTAAGATTAGTCCTAATCTGTGTTTCACTCCAGGGATTCGAGCAAAAGGAACATTATTTGCTTCAGTTATATATGAGTACTTGAGTGGAAAGCCTTTTGGAAGTGTTTTACCACTGTCTTTTATTGAAGCAGTGACAGCTTGCATTCTTTTGCTGTCTATTTTTGTTTTTGAACGACTGATTGCAGCTACCGAAGCCGTTTGCACAGCTGCCTTTGTGGCTCAATCAGCCAATGAATTCCCTGCAATGTGAACGCCATCACGCTGATGACGTGAGTCTTTTGTAGTTCTTTCTGTAATAGAACTACTTGTTCCCAAAGCAATTTATGCTTACCTTTTGCATCTGTGAAAACCATTTTGAACCCAGGTCTGCAAGTATTCATTGTAAGACTGGATGCAGCAATACGATTCACACATTATGAGTGTGAGGAATTCGCGATCTGTATTTTCAAGCGCCATCTTAAAAACCTGTAGTTCAGCTCGCTGAGCTGTACAGTCTCCGAGAGATTGAGTTTTTGTGACCTTAGGTTTGAATTTACCATCGCGCCAGCGACCTTTAACAATCACGCACGCAGCACTATAAGCTTGTTTTCCCCCAATTGCGGGCTGTGCTGGTCTGTCTGTATAAATTAAACATCCGTAATGTTCTAGAGTCAGAATCTCAGTGGGCAGAGGACATTCTTGTTCGTATTGTAGAAATTCTTGAGTTTTCAAGTAGGGGTCAAAAAAGTATTCAACGTCTGTTGCAGCAAGAGAATTAACCCATTGTATCCATCTTGGATGTATAGCTTTTGCATTTGGAATGCTCGCTTTTGTCACTGCCTCTGAGGCAGGTACAGTAGTAACGACCTTTTATGCGTTTTCCCTGCGCACAGGCTCTCTCTTTTGCTACTGCAGTTTGAACCGCTGTCAGATTTTTTTCTGTGAAGTGAATTTCATTTCAGCTTGTGTGTACAAGTGTGATTTGTAAGCTATTGGTACCTTTTAACCTTCATTAAAGGTTAGGTATGTGAATCTGCATCTCCCTGGGATGATTCGAATGACAAGGTTGCGTTCGTTTATGCGTGTCTGTAAATAGGTTGCTGCTAACATGTCTGTTTGCACTGAACGCAAAATTTCTGTGTGTTTTTGAGTCCAATTAGTTGATTTGAAATCAGGTTTGATTAATTTGTAGAGGTTTAACCCTTTCTGCGTAGTTTAGAATGTAAGTTCTTCCGAAATTCAGAAAGCCTAGAATTGACTAAGTTTTTCAGCATTTTTGGAGGTTGGAGCAGCTCACATTTTTCTAAAAAAGTTTGCTGCCAGGCTTTTGCCTTTACTTGAAAGTTCTTATCCTAGGAATAGGACGTTGAGGTGTGCAATTCTAGATTTCTTAAAATTGAATTTGTACCCTTCAGAGGCGAAGCCAAGTATTATGGTGTTCACCCTGTTCAGTGCTTGTCCAAATCATCGTCTGTAAGATAGCCTTGTTCGCTTGTGTGGAGGACGTTACTGACTTACTCTTTGCCATGAGGGTAACGGCTCGCTGTTTCACTGGGTCCAGCTTCTTACCGCCGTGAGGGTAACGGCTTGCAGCGCCAGCACCATCGCCGCCGCGAGGGCAGGGACTTCATTCCCCAAGTGCCCCGGCGGCCACGGCGCGCGAGTGATGCCAATAGAGCGCCCGGAGGCACGTGAAAACAGAGGAGCGCCGAGCGCTCAGTGGGAGCCTTGTTCGCTTGTGTGGAGGACGTTACTGACTTACTCTTTGCCGTGAGGAGAACGGCTCGTTGTTTTACTGGGTCCCGCTTCTTACCGCCGTGAGGGGAACGGCTTGCAGCGCCAGCACCATCGCCGTCGCGAGGGCAGGGACTTCATTCCCCAGGTGCCTCGGTGGCCACGGCGCGGGTGACGCCACCAGAGCGCCCGGAGGCGCGTGAAAACAGAGGAACGCCTCTCGCCCCGCGAGTCGCGTGCGGGGGCGCCCGGGCGAAGCCCGAGCCAAGGGAGGGCCCATCTGAGCCCGTCAGAGACAGTAAGAGACCGGGCTGGGCCACCCCTCTTGCTTTTCATTTTTTGTGGTTTCATTCGTATCAATATCTTGGTAAAGTCTCTGGGTTTGTGCTTAGAGTTTTTGTCAAATTCCTCTAAGCTTGATATTTAGAATAAGAAAATGGCTTCTTCTAAAAAATCCAAAAGAACTAAAGCCAATAAGAAGGGCGGTGGAGGAGACATTACTGGCCCTATTGAAGCTTTTATCACAAGGGCTGCCTCGGCCTTGGAGAGAGAAATTGACCTAACAGTTCGTCGACTTTCTCTTGATCCCGTGTTTCAAAAGAGATCCTCATTTGGGAACATTGCTAGCGGGGCGTCCCCTGCTCAACCTGCTGCAGAGAGTCTTAATACCTCTCTGATTAATAAGGAGCAGCATACTATCTCAGACTCAAGTGAGCCAGATACTGGTCTGGCTTCTTTTATGGCTTACCCGGGGACTGAGACGGGGGCAAGCAAATGATTTATTGGCAGAAGATAAGACCCCTGAAGGTATACCAGCACCTGCGCATAAACGAAAAAGGGGTGGAGATCAGCAAAAGGGAGGGCGCACTAAGAGGACTAAAGCCACTTCGCCTAAATTGAGAGCAAAGGCCAAGAACCCTAAGAATAATAATATTGCTCAGGGGGAAAGATCTGGTTTAACACAAAATAGTTTCAGTTCTGATATTATCGAGAACGTATCTGGCATTATGCCAGATACTGTTTGTACGATGGATAAAATTGAACACTTGATGAAGTCCTTGATCCTCCCATTAGTGGGGCGTATGAGTCGAATAAACACACAGTTAGAAACCCTTCAGAAGCTTGCTCAAACAAACTCAGAACTGCTAAAAAAGCTGGGGGGTAAAGCCCATGCCATTTAGTGCACATACCCTGCCTAACACTAAAAATAATCAGAAAATTGCCCCCAAAGAGAAAGAGAAGCTGCTTAAAGGAGCTATTGAACCCATTAAGACAGGGGACGTTAAGAGTTCAAATAAGACTCCCCAGACAGTAAGCCAAGCGACTGTAGCAGTCACCGCAATTAACAATAGACAGCAATTGACCAAAGGACCAGAGGACATTAACATTGGATTAGGCAAGGCAAATATGGCAGTAAACACTAGCAGGGGTAGGCAAAAGAGAGTTGACCTCCTGCAGGAGTCTTACCCCTTTGTCATTATATTAGTAGGGGTCCCTGAATGGCAAAATGATAGGGAGGGAATCCTACCATGAACTTAAAAATAAAGTCATGTTCTGGTTGGTGAAAAATCGACCTCTTAGACCAGACTTAGACGGGCAAATAATCAATGTGAGGAGAGTAAGTTGGGTGGGCCATAAAGCGAAGGATGTAGCAGGAGACTGCATTATAGTGAACTTCAGAGATTCTCAAGTAGTTCAGTTTATCAGTGGTTTCCATAATCAGGACAGGACAGGGGGGATCTTGTCCTTTGATCTAAGCTATTTTTACCCAGCGGCTCCCGCACAGGTTGGCAGTTGGAGAATGCCCAAACCATTCCGTGGTAATAATTATCCTCAAGGAGGGCATTGGCCAAATGGAATGGAATGTGGAGAATTCAGAGGTCATCCACATAACCATCCCTGTGGTATCCATCCCCATAAAACTTTTTTTAATGTCCCATTGTCCAATCGTTTTGACTGTCTGTCTGATCTAGGTTGGGTTGATTGACAAGCAGGGAACATAGCAGTAGAAAAAATCAATAGAACCTCTACTTCTTTCCCCGCAGAGACAACTCAAGGGATTGAGGGCCCCCCAGTGGTTGTTAGAACATCTGCACCAGGTTTCCCAATAATGGTTAAAGGACTAGGTTCACTAGATAGTACAACAAGTCATTCAGATAGCTTGGTTGACATTCCTAGTCCTAGAAATACAAAGTTGATAACCTGGAATATTGCCTGCTTAACACCTTGGCTGCTAGTGGTTTTCCCCTCCTGTGATGGAAAGTAAGATCTATACTTGTTCATGACAAGGTCAGCTCGTCATAAGCACAGCTCCACTGTGCCTCATGACAAGCAGAGCTCGTCATGAGCAGGGAAGGGGTTAAGGAATAAAGTAGACCACCCTATCTGGAGGGAATTTATAGGGACAGCAGATATCATTGGGCTACAAGAAACGTGGGACACAGGGAACATACTTAGTTTAGATGGCTACTCCACTCATTGCCTTCCAGCAGTAGCTTCCACCATGGGGAGGGCAAAGGGTGGGTTGGTTACCATGATTGCTGCAACTATTCCCGGGAACTCATACCGAGATAGCAACAGGTTCTCCCTATTGTTTGGCAGTTCAAATTGCCTGTACAGGGGCACTTAATATTTTAATCATTAATTTTTATAATTCATATAACAGACCTACCACGACTACCCACCTGACCATTTTAAACTCTTTTCTTGTTGATTATAGGGAACTTAATGAGAATCCATGTTTTATTATACTTATGTGTGATTTCAATATTCATGGGTACCCGGATAAATGTTTGTCACTTGATTTACTCGGTCCCCCTGAACAAGGTGACGTCCATTTTGAGCATTCGGAACAGGGAGATCTCCTAGAGAATATTTTGGCCAATAACGGTTTAATGCTACCTATAGGGGAGGATGAGGATATACCCACCTTTAAAGGTAATGGTAGTAGATCAACTATTGATTTCATTTTCTTAAGCACAACACTAGGGAGTAATATTAAGGGTTATTCTCCCGTTTGGTCACATTTTAGTGACCATAACCCGGTAATCCTAAGTGTTAGAGATGTTTTTAAGATTCCTGAGAGTCTACAAAACAGGGTTGATAAACGTGATATCTGCTTGACCGATCAAGCACGTAAGATCAGATGGTGTAGAATTGTCCCTGAAGACTTTTTAAATAATCTCCTGATGAATAGAGTTGTGGAGATGCACATATGTATGGACACCGATGCAAGGGATGATGAGGTTATAGAGGCATATAAAAAAATTTGCACTCAGGTTTCAACCGACCTAAATCGCCCAGGCAAAGTGAAGGATTCCGGTGAAGTCGGCTGGTTCAACCATAACTGTTCGGTTGCAAATCGAAAATTAAAAATGGCACTGAAATGTAAACCAGTCGACAGGCCATTAGTGGCCTCCTTAAGGAAAGCCTATAAAGCGGCAGTAGAATCTAGAAGGCGGGAGATTAGGGAAGACGCCTGGAATGAACTAACATCCATTGATGTCCTTAAAAATAGTGCTAAATTCTGGCTCGTTGTTAATGAACCTTATTTTGTGGATTCATGTAACAACGAGCTGGACTGTGGTATTCAGGAGCAAGAGTTGCTCACTCATTTCAAATCAGTATATGAAAGGGAAATAGTTGGGGAGGAGGCTTTAAGCCCCCCTACTTGTCACCCCTATACTTTATTGGTTACCGAGGCTGAGGTGGCAGAAGCCATTGGTAAAATGACTAGTAACAAGGCCCTGGGACCCGATGGCGTATGAATCCGTTATTGTACCAATTTTTAAAAAAGGAAACAGAGGTGACCCCGGTAATTATCGACCGATCTCCCTTATTGATTCCGCAGTAAAGGTCCTTGGCAGAGTGATCCTGTGTAAATTAACGGATAAATTGGAGGAAGCAAATACACTAACGGCCCTCCAATACGGGTTTAGGAAGGGGCGAGGCACCATTGATCAGAGCCTGAATCTCTAATTGTTGATTGGGAAATACACTATAGCTAAAAGGGGCATGCTATATATAGCATTTATGGACCTGTCGTCGGCCTTTGACCGAGTAAACAGGTCAAAATTATGGGGTCTGCTCCTAAAGCTAGGTATTAATGAAGACATTGTATACTTCCCAGCGGATTTGCACAGGCACCTAACGGCAACAGTGAGATATGACCGCCAGGGCAACTCCACGGGTAAGATCGGGATAACGAACGGGGTCATGGAAAGGTTGTATTTTAGCCCCTTTATTATTTACCCTTCATATTAACGACCTGGGTGCTGTGCTAGGGGAGGCTTCTAAAGACATACCAAGGGCAGGCAAATCTTTTATACCCGCATTATTGTACGTGGGCGATGCCGCCCTTTTAGCGCGTACAGCAGTAGGGTTACAATGCCTTTTAAATTCATTTTATGCGTTTATGACTGCCCTTGATCTCAGTGTTAATTTTTCAAAATCCCATGTAATGGCGGTGGGTCCTAAGGGTAAAAAAAAAATTATGACTCTTCACTGTGATGGGAACATGCTCTTCAGGGTCTCGACATTCCCATATTTGGGGGTAATCTTTGATGATAGTTCTGCAAGGTCGCCCCAATTGGCTGCTAAAAGGAATGTTTTTGCCAGGTCCATTTTTGCGGTACTTGGTTTTTCGCGAAAATTGGGTGTGAAACCGTTGCAGGCTGTCCTCAAAGTCTATGATGCCAAATGTGTTTCCATAGCTATGTATGGTGCAGATTTATGGGGGTTTAAGAATGTAAAGTTGTTACAGGTGGTGGAGGACAAGTTCTTGAAAACCATCCTAGCGGTCCCACAATCGACCCCAGGTTATATTGTCCATCAAGAATGTGGGGTAGATTATATTGAAGACCGGATAGCAGTCGCACCACTTTTAAAATGGATTGCAGTTTGGTTGAATCCTGAACTGAAGATTAATCATGAGGTCCTGAGGGATTGTTTATCATTGGAACGTTGTGATTCCATCCCGTGGCTGAATTACGTAAAAAAAATAGCCGGCTTATTAGGTCACCCTGAATTATTTGATGAGCCGTCTAATTTAGTTAAAGGGGACATGAAATGGGTGAAAGCCACATATAAGCTCCTCAAAGGTATGGACAGAAAAGAAAAGGAGCTCATTAAACCCACTGTAGGGGCCCATCAGCTATTGGTAAATTCTAATGATTTAGAACTATACCTGAAGGTTGTCAACAATGCTAACCACAGATTTTTGCTGACCAAATTCAGGTTAAATAAATTCCATCATCTTCTCACTGAACGCCCTTGTTGGACCAAGGCGACGGATCCAGAATTATGCAATTGTGATGGATTTTCTCTAATGGACACCTCGCACTTTATGTTCTTTTGTAGATATTTTATTGCAATACGGAAAAAGTTTATTGTCCCACTAATTAAAGACAAAGGGTTCAGACAGGTTTAACCTGCCCTAATGCACCACTAATTTGCATGTAGCCAGGTTCTGAGCTGGGATGGTGCAGTGAGCTAAAAAACGGTGATGGATCAAGCCCTGATCTTTAGACTGGGTAAGAGTGGTCTGCTTAATTCGGACACTCTGTTCATCACCACCCCCTTTTCTGAATCATTTTGTCCACCATAAGCCTGGAAGGGTATACTCAGATGTGAGACCCTTGCTCATTGCACCATCAGGATTCAAGCAAGCTGGGCCGACGAAGGCTGAAATGCCAGAAACCGGTCCCCGGAAGCTTGTTTCCTTCCCAGTATAAGAATTGGCTTGGTAGTTTAGTTTGCCCTGTTCCCATCATGCACTGGGACAGGAACAGACTAATTTGCATGTAGCCAGGTTCTGAGCTGGGATGGTGCAGTGAGCTAAAAAACGGTGATGGATCTAGCCCTGATCTTTGGATTGGGTAAGAGTGGTCTGCTTAATTCAGACACTCTTTTCATCACCACCTCCTTTAATGAATCATTTTGTCCACCATAAGCGTGGAAGGGTATACTCAGATGTGAGTCCCTTGCTCATTGCACCATCAGGATTCAAGCAAGCCGAGCTGACGAGGGCTGAAATGCCAGAAACCGGTCCCCGGAAGCTTGTTTCCTTCCCAGTATAAGAATTGGCTTGGTAGTTTGGTTTGCCCTGTTTCCATCATGCATTGGGACAGGAACAGACTTATTTGCATGTAGCCAGGTTCTGAGCTGGGATGGTGCAGTGAGCTAAAAAACGGTGATGGATCAAGCCCTGATCTTTGGACTGGGTAAGAGTTGTCTGCTTAATTCAGACACTCTGTTCATCACCACCCGCTTTTCTGAATCATTTTGTCCACCATAAGCGTGGAAGGGTATACTCAGATGTGAGTCCCTTGCTCATTGCACCATCAGGATTCAAGCAAGCCGGGCCGACGACGGCTGAAATGCCAGAAACCGGTCCCCGGAAGCTTGTTTCCTTCCCAGTATAAGAATTGGCTTGGTAGTTTAGTTTGCCCTGTTCCCATCACGCACTGGGACAGGAACAGACTAATTTGCATGTAGCCAGGTTCTGAGCTGGGATGGTGCAGTGAGCTAAAAAACGGTGATGGATCAAGCCCTGATCTTTGGACTGGGTAAGAGTGGTCTGCCTAATTCAGACACTCTGTTCATCACCACCCCCTTTTCTGAATCATTTTGTCCACCATAGGCGTGGAAGGGTATACTCAGATGTGAGTCCCTTGCTCATTGCACCATCAGGATTCAAGCAAGCCGGGCCGACGACGGCTGAAATGCCAGAAACCGGTCCCCGGAAGCTTGTTTCCTTCCCAGTATAAGAATTGGCTTGGTAGTTTGGTTTGCCCTGTTCCCATCATGCACTGGGACAGGAACAGACTAATTTGCATGTAGCCAGGTTCTGAGCTGGGATGGTGCAGTGAGCTAAAAAACGGTGATGGATCAAGCCCTGATCTTTGGACTGGGTAAGAGTGGTCTGCCTAATTCAGACACTCTGTTCATCACCACCCCCTTTTCTGAATCATTTTGTCCACCATAAGCCTGGAAGGGTATACTCAGATGTGAGACCCTTGCTCATTGCACCATCAGGATTCAAGCAAGCTGGGCCGACGATGGCTGAAATGCCAGAAACCGGTCCCCGGAAGCTTGTTTCCTTCCCAGTATAAGAATTGGCTTGGTAGTTTAGTTTGCCCTGTTCCCATCATGCACTGGGACAGGAACATACTAATTTGCATGTAGCCAGGTTCTGAGCTGGGATGGTGCAGTGAGCTAAAAAACGGTGATGGATCTAGCCCTGATCTTTGGATTGGGTAAGAGTGGTCTGCTTAATTCAGACACTCTTTTCATCACCACCTCCTTTAATGAATCATTTTGTCCACCATAAGCGTGGAAGGGTATACTCAGATGTGAGTCCCTTGCTCATTGCACCATCAGGATTCAAGCAAGCCGAGCTGACGAGGGCTGAAATGCCAGAAACCGGTCCCCGGAAGCTTGTTTCCGTCCCAGTATAAGAATTGGCTTGGTAGTTTGGTTTGCCCTGTTTCCATCATGCATTGGGACAGGAACAGACTTATTTGCATGTAGCCAGGTTCTGAGCTGGGATGGTGCAGTGAGCTAAAAAACGGTGATGGATCAAGCCCTGATCTTTGGACTGGGTAAGAGTTGTCTGCTTAATTCAGACACTCTGTTCATCACCACCCGCTTTTCTGAATCATTTTGTCCACCATAAGCGTGGAAGGGTATACTCAGATGTGAGTCCCTTGCTCATTGCACCATCAGGATTCAAGCAAGCCGGGCCGACGACGGCTGAAATGCCAGAAACCGGTCCCCGGAAGCTTGTTTCCTTCCCAGTATAAGAATTGGCTTGGTAGTTTGGTTTGCCCTGTTCCCATCATGCACTGGGACAGGAACAGACTAATTTGCATGTAGCCAGGTTCTGAGCTGGGATGGTGCAGTGAGCTAAAAAACGGTGATGGATCAAGCCCTGATCTTTGGACTGGGTAAGAGTGGTCTGCCTAATTCAGACACTCTGTTCATCACCACCCCCTTTTCTGAATCTAATGCACCTTCAGCTGTTGTCCAACATTTGGGAAATTTTTAATATTGCTATCTTTTTGACAATAGCCATGAGACTCGGTAAAAAAATCAAGTGGATTAATTGTACATAGTGGTTTTTATGAATTATCTTGGAAAGTCATGTTTTAATGTCTGTAAATATTGTTGTAAACATGAATTTTAGTGTATGCTTTTAACATGAACATGTACTTTTATGAACATTATTTTTTTTAAAAGCCATATCGTAGCTCGGTCCTGACCTCGGATGTTGTACACTTTTATGGTTTTTGATATGAACCGAATAAAGTAATTTTGACTGACTGACTGACTGATAGATGTCATCGACATAAGATAATGCCTCATCATCATACGTTTGTAGTAACTCTGTTACTCTGGCTGAAAATAAGCCTGGACTATTCTTGAATCCCTGGGGGAGACAAAAGAACTGATGCTGTGTCCTCATAATTGAGAAAGCGGTCAAATACCTGCTTTCAGGTGCGATATTTTGACAGAAGAAACCATTAAAAATATCTAATGTTTTATATTTTTTGCGCCCGTGTGCTTTTTGTACTGCAAAAGTTTTGCAACAAGAATTTAAATGTCTGTTCCAAAACTAGACAATATGTGTTGTCTGGTTTGGAGACAGGAAACAAAGGATTGTTCATGGACGAGGTGCATGTTTCAATCACCCCTTGGTATTCAAGCTGATCTAAGATCTCCCTGACCTGTTTCTTAGCTTCTTGCTTAACTGGATACTGCCTCTGAGCAGTAGGTTGATTTTTTAACTGGATCTTATGGTGAGGAGCCTGGGCCACAGCCCATTTTCTGGCGTAGGTGTATTTTTTATGAATAGGAATATGATTGGAGAAGGCTGGCATAATGATCTCTTCGCCATGTGGGCATTCCCTGACAAATTCAGGTGGCCAATCTTTTTCAGCCAGAAGGATGTCATTACTCTTAGATAGTTTTTCCCAAAAGAGTGCTTTTATTTTTCTAGTTATGTCCCCATCTATCCGGAGTGTTACTTCATATAACTTATGGGGTACACTAACCCTGGTATCGGCAGTTTCAACTTGAATGTACTCCTTCAAGTCAACTGTCTCCAGATGACCCTTCAGGATCTTGCGAGCTATTGTAACTTCTGCTGCGCTGTCCAGCATTGGCTGGGCCCACTCACCGTTCTTGAGTTGTGTCCTCAAGATCCTCGGCATGTCTGATTTTTAGACTTGCTACCTTCTTGGTGAATTGAGTTTTCTTATTTTTTGGAACGTGTTGATCATCTGTGGACTTCATGCGTTCTTCCTTTTATTCTGATCGTCTTCTTTCCGATTTCTGTGAGGAAGTTTGAAAGGTACGAGAGGAACGTGTATCAGTATCTTGATATCTTATCAGGTTTTCTCAAATTATCCCTATTACTGAGGTTATACCTTCTTTCAGAGGGCTCCTTTTGAGGAGACCTACCTCTGGATTAAGAACACTTCTCCTTAGGAAGTGTTTGTCTAGTATTTTCCCACTTCTTTTTAGGAGGAGTGAGAGTGTTTTTAATAAAAACTTTTTCAGGATTTTCTGTTAGTGCGGGTTTTACAGGTTTAACCACCCAAACTATCTCATCCTAGTTCTTCATAGGATTTTTCTATTATTCTGGCCAGTTCATATGGTTGCTCAGTTACATCAAGTTCTTTCAGTTTTTGGCAGATTGCCACGGATGCTGCTTCACCTTTAATATTAGCTAATATTATAGCTGAGACCTGTTTGAAATCCTTCAGTAACTTCATACCGAGATTTAAAGCAGGCTCTGCCCCGTATTCATTTTGAATCTGTTTCAGGAAGTCTGGTATTACCGTCATGGATGGAACACCATGTGTTTTTGTGTAGATTGAAGCAAAGATTGTACCCCAAGTGTCACAGTCCTCCAGGTGTGGTGCGATCCCCATTGGTAAACCGATTGTTAGAATCCTGTGTTTCTCATGAGGTATACTATCAGGAAATACTGCCTCGATTTGAGCAATTTTTTGAGCTAACCAGAATGGAATTTGTTCCCTTTTTGTTGGTAATCTACCAATGTCTGATTGTATAGTCTGTGGTGTAATTTTGTTTGTGAAGGGTTTGCTCTGGAATTCTTATAGCAGGTTGGACTGTTAGAGTCCGCATGACATATTGACATATTGTACCAATTGTCTATGAATTTTAAATAATTGTTTTAGGCGAGCTAACAGTTCTACATCTGTCATTCTTTCAATGTCAGGATGTGGTGTATAGC
The DNA here is from genome assembly GCF_964263255.1 of Lissotriton vulgaris. Classification (NCBI taxonomy): domain Eukaryota; kingdom Metazoa; phylum Chordata; class Amphibia; order Caudata; family Salamandridae; genus Lissotriton; species Lissotriton vulgaris. Next base: position 148,943,199 of record NC_141699.1, on the reverse strand, counting down.
TTGCTAGTACCGGCCATGTTGCTCCTGGTCTACCTAGTGGACCGAGTCTGGTAATGTGACTTTGATGTTGTAGGGCGCCTTTAAACCAGAGCTGATGCTCTTGGTAAGTTAGTGGAATTTCAATGTCCTTGAAAGGAACGTATTCCGCAGGAGGTTCCTCTATCTTGTAGAAGTGGAACACGTGTTGTTGAATTTACTTCAGGGAAGATAATCCATGAAGAGAATACCTCTGTCTGCCGATATTCGTGTGCCTCTATGACAAATATAACTCTACCACCTCTTGGTGATAGGCCATTTTCTATAAGCTTTAGAGCTATTGTTTTCCGTACATTTTCCGGGATGATTATAGCATCCACATCGTTTTGTTGGAAACCTGTAACGTCTAAACCCGGTTGGGTTGCATCTACTGCAGCTCCACCGGTTGCGTTGTTGTCGTTATTCGACATTTTGTTGAAAGTCTTGCAGAGCAAGTTTCAAGGAAACAAAGATAAGGTGCACAATATTTTCGGAACACTGTATCCTTCAACGTTGAATAAAACCAAAAACTAACACATAGGATTTTTCATCCTACTCAGTTATGGTGGATATTTTATCCTTTAACCCACTCCAAACGTCTATTGGAGTAATTTACGGGGAAAAAGGGGTCTCTGTGAAAAGCACGACTGAGTTACTCTAGTATCTAGCGTTAAATTAGTGCCTTACCAAACGTTGGGCGCCATGTAGTGTAGTTCCTATATTCCCAATAGGCTCTGCGCATTGGAATAATATATCCTATAGATGTGACGTAGGATTTAGGTAGACTAGGTCTCTATCGAATATATTAGACTTAATTGTCAGTGCCAGCTAGCTCAGAGGTCACTAGAAACTTTATTGAATACACAAGAAGGGATTAGTTTCTGACAACCGCATAAACATGACGACTTTTTTTCCCCAAGATAAAAACTGATCTTCAGAGTCGTGGAAACAATACATAGATATTTTACTCAGTCATTCGTGCATGCTTTGTTTCACCAGAGGTGCAGAGAAATAGAGAGACAGGCGTTTTCAATAAAAAGTATTTATTGGGGGGGAGGAGCCAAGCAGGCGACCAAGATGGTCGTGTGAAGGCTCGGCTCCGCTGATCTTCACTCCTAACTACGATATCCTGTAATTTATCCTGTCTTAAAATGCCACCTCCGGGCCGATGCAGTTGAGAGACGAATATACCTCCTCTCCTGATCCCTCTACACGCTTGGAATCCGAAGTTATCTCGCCCAGACGATTGGGGCCTGCCTGGTCGAGACTGAAGCCAGAACCTCATGTCAACGTGGATGCCGGACCCAAAGTGAACAACATCGGGGTCGAGTGGGATGAGGTCCCGGTCCAGAACCCAAAAATGATCATCAACATGTGCTGATGAACTTGATGGACTTGATGCTTCAGAAGAGATACACACCTCGCATATTGTGACGAATGGTGCAATCTACCTAATTTTTCATACTTATGCTTATGTGCGTGTTCAACGTTGACAACTTTGCCCTGGGTGCGATTCAATTGGTGGTACCGCACTAATTTACTGTCATACACGGACGCCCTGATAATGAGGTGGCAGTGGATCTAGTGTGGGTTTCACCTCTGATCCGGATCGAGTGAGAAGGTGTCATGGCGGTGCGACCCGAACAGGACAAGCCCGCCTTACGATCCGTCAGGGGGCCCAAGACCGTACAAGTCAACAAAATGGAACATTATACTGTCCTCAAAGAATCCACCGGTGACACGAAAAAGAAGCAGTCGGTGAGCCAAGAGGACCCAACTGAACCCACACTAGCGGATTTAATGGCGGCCATTACTGGCGTACGAACATCACTTGGCCAGAAGATGGAGGCGCTGGATACTAAACGACACTGTCACCAATGAAATAGGGCTGATTCGGACGGACCTTGCCAAAACTAATGAAAAGGTTAAATCGCTAGAAATCAAAGCGAATGCACTAACGGATGACGTCAGCCAGTTGCAGCAGGAGGTGGAGAACCTTGAGAAATCAAGAACTTTCATGGATCGTAAGCTGGATGAGTATGAAGGAAGGGTTCGACGTAACAATATTCGTATTCTTGGACTTCCAGAAAATTCAGAAGGGCAGACACCGGATTTGTTTATCGAGACTCTGATTCTTAATCATCTTGCCCCTGAAGGTCTCAGCAACATGTTCACCGTTGAGCGCGCACACGGAGTCCCGGGAGGAAGGTCGAAACTGGGTGCGCCCCCTCGTCCCATGATTGCACGGATGCTGAACTTTCGGGATTGTGATGCAATCTTACAAGCTGCACGTAATGGTCCCCCATTGAAGTATGAAAATGCGTCCCTCTCCTTTTTTCCGGACTATACTCAGATGGTTCAGAGACAACGTCAAAGTTTTCTTGCTGTGAAGAGAAGACTGAGGGACAAAGGATTTAAATATGCAATGCTGTTCCCGGCCCGTTTACAAATTGAATCCATTGGAAAGACCTGGTATTTTGATAACCCGGAGATGGCAACAGACTGGTTGGACAGTGTGATGGCCTCTGAGGCGGAGGGCAGGGACCGGGGAGAGGTGGAAGACCGGAAGTAATGTATAAGGATTGTATTTGGTTGCGATGACTCTGGGGTGTGGATCTATGGAGGGAGGCGGGGGAAAGTGCAATTCATCCTTTGCTGATTTGTTGTGTTGTATCATATTTTGTGTATATTTATTTGGATTCGGTGCGGAGGGTTGGTATTCGTGGGAGTGGTGAAGCGGCAGGCCGGTCTGTGCCCTCCTTCAATGTTCTACCTCTTTTAGAAGTAGATTAGTATAGAGTGTTTGGGGCGACAGGCACACTGCTAGTTGGGGATGCGCTTAAGCAATATGCAGGGGTGCTTAGAAGGGGGCCAAAAGCTATCCTGGAATGTGGGATGACAATTTGCCAGTTTTCGGTTTCATTTTTGTATAATCGATTGTCATAATGTTGGCGATTCATTTTTGTTTTTGGTTTGAGTTATTGGTTAACGGCATCAATGTAATGTATCTGATAAGCATGCAGTCAACACATGAGGAACATTTGTCTTTTTCTTATGACGATGGGGGTTAGTGAACTCAAGATTCTAAGCTGGAACGTTAATGGATTGGGGGACAAAATAAAACGCAGTGTGGTGCTTCCGTATCTCAAACGTCGAGCTCCAGATGTGGTCTTGCTGCAAGAAACACACTTAGTTGGAAACTCCTGTATGGCGATGCACAGAATGGGCTACAAGATGGTGGCACACGCAGGCTTCTCTTCCGGCTCCAGAGGGGTGGGTATCCTGGTCCGACGAGCGCTCCCATTGGTTATTGACACTGTGTGGGAGGACGACAAGGGTAGATACATTGGGGTTTCGGGTCACTGGGAAGGGCGTGTGCTCACTCTGGTTTCGGTTTATATTCCCCTGGGCTGCAGTTTACTTCCTTTTTTGATCTGGGGAAAATGCTGATGAAATTGCCGGAAGGGCTTCTGATCCTGGGTGGGGATTTTATTGCTGTTGTTTCTGGGCTCTTAGACAGATACCCTTCAAGAGAGATAGGACGTGCCCAGCGGTAGATGCCAGACTTCCTTGACGTTATGGGTTTTGTAGACGGTTGGCGATTGTTTCAAGCAGAGGCGAGGCAGTATACATTTCATTCGGGGGCACACGGCAGCCTTTCCAGGCTGGATTATTGCCTTGTCCCGGCGGTTCAGGCATCACGTATAGTTGAGCTAATTCACCTTTCTAGAGGGATCTCCGATCACTCTCCGCTATGGATCAGGTTTTCTTTTGCCCCGAATTCTGCCGGTAGGGTTGCACCTCTTAACCCCTGGTATATCCGTAACCCCAAAGTATGAAAAGATCTTATAAAAGCACTTGATGATTATTTTACAGATAATGTGGGCTCGGTGTCTTCATCACTATCTCTATGGGAAGCTTTTAAAACAGTCATCAAGGGACAAGCCTTGTCATTGATAGCAGGAGTTAAAAAGGAGCGTAGTAAGGAGATTGTCGAAGCTGAACTGGAAATTAGTAATCTTGAAGGGGAGTTGGAGCAGGGGGTGACGCAGGCTAATTTACATATCCTGAACCTAAAACAATGTGACAATAAATCATTGGTCACTGATATGGCTTAGTCGCTCGGTAGGGAACAACAGAGGAGGATTTCTGATTTAGGGGAAAAGGCTGGGAAGCTCATTGCCTGGCTGGACAAAAGGGAGGGAGCCAGACGCATTGTTCCGGAACTCGTTTCGGATACAGGACAGCTGATTACTGACCCGCAGGAGATCATTGACACCTTTGCGGACTATTTTCAAACGATTTACACCTCGGTCTCGGATAGACCTGAGGAGGACTCCCACTGGTTGCTTCGTGATGTACGGCTCCCCTGTCTGTCCAAAGAAGACGGGGAGTTTATGAATAGTGAACTTACAGTTGGAGAAGGGTGGCTCAATGATTAGAGCGGCAGACCCTGATGCAGAGGTCTAGCCCAGGACCAGGGTTCAATCCCCCGCCTCGGCGGGTCTTGGGCTCAAAATTCCACGGACCTGATAATTCTTGCCTCGGTGCCTATTCCAATCATGGAGTCCCACTCTGCAACTCTGGTTGCTTAATCTCCACAACGGCCCCCACAACGCTAAGGATGCCTGGCCTCCACCTTGGGGGTGCCCAGGAGTGGATGCCTCACAGGGAAAGCCAGGATGGGTTCCACAGCGGTATTCGTACAAGCGCCTTGAGACCCTTGCGGGTGAGTAGTGCGCTATACAAGTATCAATTTACATTACATTACATTACAGTGGAGGAGATTGCTCAAGCCATCCGTACTTTGAACTCGGGCAAGGCATTGGGGCCCAACGGACTCCCGATCGAGCTTTACAAACTTTTCCGGACAGGTTAGCTCAATATCTAAAAACTATGTTTGAGGAAGCCCGTGAAGAAGGGGTTTTCCGATAGACCAGAGAGTGGCATCGAGAGTAGTGATACCAAAAGAGGGCAAACCGAAAAATAAATGTGCTTCATACCGACCTATCTCCTTATTGAACGCTGAACCTAAGATTTTGGCAAAGCTCCTAGCAAATATATTAGTAAAAGTCATTGATGGTCTGGTTCATCCTGACCAATCAGGTTTTATCCCCCATAGGAACACTGCCCTGAACCTACGTCGATTGCACGGCGTCATAGCTAGAGCGCATACTTTGCGGGAATCGGCTGTGGTCGCCTCGCTTGACACGACTGTGGCCTTTGATACCGTTGGATGGCCCTACCTGTGGGCGGTCCTGGCCAAATTTGGATTTGGTTCTGATTTTATTGACTGGGTACGATTGTTATATTCTTAGCCACTCGCCCAGGTCGTGGTTAATGGTAGGGTTTCAGCCTTGTTCCATTTGAGTCAGGGCACCCGGCAGATTTGCCCCCTCTCCTCTCTACTTTTTTCGCTGTCCCTGGAGCCCCTAGCGGCTTGGATTCGATGGGAACGATCGATCCGGGGTATAAAATGGACCCCTGACTGGGAAGACAGGATTTCCTTATATGCAGATGATATTTTTCTTTATTTGACTGCCCCCCGAAAATCCCTTATGGTGGTGTGTGACGTTTTAGCCTCCTTTGGTAAAAATTCTGGTATTTCCATTAATTGGGGAAAATCTTTGTTATATGTTCTCAGTGGGGATGCTCCAGTTCCGCCTAATAACTGCCCTATTCAGATTGCTACAACTGGATTTCGATATCTGGGTATTTTTATCACACTTGATCCAGCAATCAGATATAAAGAAAATCTCTTGCCTCCACTCCAGAGACTTATAAGCGACTCGGCACACTGCCGTAAGCTCCCGCTCTCCTTACTGGGACGAGCTCACTTTTTAAAATGATGGCTTTGCCCCATTTCCTCTATGCTCTCCAAAATACCCTAGATTTTGTGCCGGCCAGTTATTTTCGAGAAATAGAAGGATTGCAGCGTAGTCTCTTGTGGGAAGGAAGATCTCGTATTGCGTTGGCAAAACTAACACTTCCTTGGTATGCCGGTGGAATTGCTCTACCGGACATTAAAAGATACTATTGGTCTTCCCAGCTCGCCGCTATCAACCACGCGACATATGGGCCCGTTGCGAATCCTGGATATGCGATGGATAGATGGCTGCTCCCGGGGGGTAATTACTATAGAGCGCTGTATTCGAGATCTGCAAGGCAGAATTTGACAGGAACCACCAAACACGCAGTGAAAATCTGGTGTGATGTGACGAGTTCGTTGGGATGGAAGGGTAAATTAACACTGGCTGCTCCCCTTTTTGATTCGGAAAGGCTGGGCAACCTGTGGAACTCTAAAGGCGTTGATAAATGAGATGATAGGTATTACTGCCATTAGGGATGTATGTGTAAGGGAAGTATTAAAACCTTTGAAGAAATGCAGAAGGAATTTGAGCTGTCCAGTTCAGAATATTTTAGGTATGCACAGATCCGACATGCGCTACAGGCGACTCTTGCCGTACATGAGGAATTGCCTGAAGCATCTCCCCTGGAAGATAGGATATTGGATGGCCACCTCCCTGACAGAACGATTTCCCTCATCTACAAAAAATTAATCAACAGAGCGGACCTGTTGGGCGATTTGAGGGAGAAGTGGATAGGTGACGGAATAGAATTGAATGACTAGGACTGGCAGGCGGCTGTCTCTTCCCCGAAGGTGTTTGCCATTCATGTAAGGCTTCGACTCGTTCAATTGAGGATTCTACACAGGGTATATATCACGGGCCCCCAGCTGGTTCAGATGGGGTTGACAACGGAGGGTTTGTGTAGACGCAATTGCGGCCTCTTAGGTACATTCTTCCACGTTATCTGGGAGTGTTGAGAGATTGCCCAGTATTGGAGGGAGGTTCACACTATTATGAATGTGGTCACGGGGATATCTCTACAGCCGGAGGCGCGTAGATGTCTCTTAACCCCTTCGCTGCTGATGACGAGCTCAGCTCGTCATCAGCCACGGTGGTCGTGTGCTGATGACGAGCTGAGCTCGTCATGTAACGCGGCTTTTGGGAAAAAGCCGCACAGCAGAAAAATTACCGCCGCAGCAATGTGGTTAAACATTTGGGAACCCACTGATTGTACAGCAGCGCAGACACAATGGGTTACATTGGGTAACATGATGGCCAAAAGAAATATTGCCCAACGGTGGGGCTCGGACACACCACCTACCCTTGGAGAGTGGGAAAGAGATATGGACTGGTCCATGTTCGTGAAAAACTGTGTATATTGCGAGAGGGCGTCCACGGAAATGGGCCTTAATCTGGAACCAGTGTAATGCACATAGGGGTGGGATTTGTACACCGCCTAGAGATGTTGTAATTGATGTTCCTTCATCCCCATGAAAATGTCATTTGATTGTGTGCTTTTGTTTTCACTTCCCCCCTCATTTCATGATGTGCTGCTAAATGCTATACAATTTTCTGTACTTATGTTTTTACTGATGCCATGCTTTAATAAAAAGATTTATAAAAAAAATAAATATTTATTGAACAGTCTTCTTTCTGATGCAGAAGAAAAGAATTGCTACAATCGTAAGACTGGCTGTAAAGTATAATGCGTACAGCAAGAATAGTATTAAAATAATACTGTAAAAGATTGGTATGGTTTCTAAACCATAAAATACATACATAAATAAATAAAGACTAAAAGTACTCAACTGGTGCTTCTAAAATACGCCTACCCCGATGTACCTAACCTTAGTCTAGTACGAGGGAAGAAGTAAGTGTGGTGTAGCATAAGTTTAGTATTCTTTTGCCAAGAATCTATCCAAGATTTCTCTTATGGTCTAATCAGCTCCATACCTTGGTTTAGAATGAAGGAGGTCTGGTACCTCTCTTGTCTCAGGACTCGATTTCCCAACACCCCGCAAGGGGAGCTTGGAAACACTGGACCTGGATTTCTCGGCAAGTGAAAAGACAGCGTCTCTCTCAGTGCGTCTGCTGGAGGGTTGGCTTCCTTCGGCACTTGCTGTAGCAAGATGCGTCGGGCAAGTAGATAGTCGAACTGCACCAAACCACTGTGTGTTTGCTTGGGCAAGTGTGGGCATATTTATACCTTGAAGGTGCCAAGTTTGACGTAAAGGTGGACATAACGTCATCAAAGAGTCTCAGTTCTTTGAAAATTCCATGAGTTGTTGGACAAATCAATATTCAAGCAAGGGGAAGTCACTAACTGCTGAAGCCGAGTTTTCCAAGAAATAGTTGTGGATTTTCGGAACTAGTGGAAGTAGCCATGCCGTATTTGGACTGCATGGACTATGTCTAAATATGGTTATGATTTCGATGCCTATATAAGGACAAGGTTCTTTATACCTATATAAGGGCATGAATCGGGAAAATTGCACTAGGGACCTAAAATGCTATACAACACTTCACGCTTTCACGATACAAGATCCCTTTCTTCAATTCAAGAATGACAGGGTAATTCTTCGGACTAATCCAAAATGTATTCCAAAAGTACCATCAGACTTCCACCTAAATGAGCCTATTGTCTTAAAAACTTTCTTTCCAAATCCTCAAACAGCAGCTGAAAGAGCTCTACATTCACTGGATTTGAAACGCTGCCTTAAATTCTCACTTGACAGAACAAAAACTTTCCGCAAATCCAACCAACTTTTTGTGGCTTACAGTTTACTCAGGAAGGGGTTTCCTCTCACAAAGCAAAGCATTTCCAGATGGATCTCTGGTGCTATTGTCTTCTGTCACCAGCAGTCTGGTCAGCCTTTACAATCAGGAATTCGTGCCCATTCCACTAGGGCAGTTTCTACTTCTACTGCACTATTTGCAGGTGTGCTCATCACAGATATTTGCTGAGCAGCAACATGGAAGACGCCACATATGTTTACCAAACATTACTGTTTGGATACAGAACTAACAAAGGATGCTGCAGTGGGACAGGCAGTGTTGTATCATCTATTTTGAAAGAGGTGAGCCTTCCTTCCTTCCCACCAACCTTTCTTTTATTTTTCCACGCTCATTTCACTTTCAATATTATACCTTTTGCCAGACTTGCAACTTATTGCTTTGCATTTTAATGTTGATATATATATATATGTATTTATTAACTAATGCTTTATGTTCTTTATGCAAAAGGAAATGTGCTTATCATTGATTTCTACTCTGATTCAGGCATATGAATCTATGAAAGATACCCTAATACTGGATAAGAAATGCATTACTTACCTGTAGATGCAGCTATACAGTATTGGTATCTTTCATAGATTCACATGCAACCCACTCACCTCCTTTAGAAGGGCTCACCTAGTACTCTGTTGTTCTTTCATATAGCACTGTGCTTACGAAAATCTGAGGGACTAGAGCTCCTTCGAGGAAGGTTCCAGAGGCTGGTGGCAGCTGATTGATCACTCTCTAGAGTTTGGTCCATATTACGTAAGGACCTGGATATATTACTAATGTGAGGCCTTTGACCTATTATTCTATATATCTAATGGGACATTACTTTATTTATGTACCGGGGACTCCCATCCCGATGACGGGGAATGATTCAGGCATGTGAATCTATGAAAGATACCAATACTGGATAACTTCAGTTAGAGGTAAATAACGCATTTCATGTAGGTTGTCTGGCTTTGTAAATAATGCAGCTGGTGTTGAAGATGGTACCGGACGGCAAGGAGGGCCAATGGAGTTCCTTAAGGATGGGGGTGATGTGATCGTATTTCTTCAAGCCCTGGATGAGATATACTGCAGTGTTTAGTAGTCTCTAAAGGGGTGCCGGTGTGAGATCTGGGAGTACATAGAACAGGATGTTACTCCCATCCAAATGCAGGAGTATGAGGGTTTGACCAACAGTTCTGAATTTACTTTCTGGAAGAACCAGTTTCACTTTCTTTAAAACGGAGAGCTAGTACCAGGCTGTCTTTGTGTTTCATTGTCACTGTGTTCCTTAAGAGTGGGGTTAATTTCCAGGGTGAATCCAAGTGAAAGTTTGGGTCCGAAGCGGTCAAGTTTCATGTCATTGAGCCAAGTTTGTACTGTTTCTTGGTGGCCTATAACCGAAAGGTTTGTGTCATTGAGCCAGGTGTTTACTGTTTCTTAGTCTTGGCGACTAACTGGAAGTCTAAAAGCTTTTGTTGAACTCAGAATCAAGGAGGTGGCTACTGAGGAATAATTTGCTAAGATGCAGGATAGGAAAGAATTAAAATAAGAAAAACAATACATAAGTGGGATTTTATGAATCGTGGTCTAATTTAATATCCTTCATTGAGTATTTAAGGAACATAAGGTAGCACTTGTTTATTCATAAAGGAAGAGTCAATACAAAATTATAGCCTGAGGCAAGAACGTATTTTAAGTCAAAGGTCATAGTGAATGAAATCTTAAAATGCCTCAATATATCCAGGAGATGTGCTTTTAATGCATATCAATTACTGAGTTGGTATAGGATGAATACTATCAATAACTTTTTTTGAAAATGAATTGAATTTTAATGAGGCCAGTAACCATCACATTTGTAAACATGGGTTGGTTGATATACAACATACATATATTAGAATTTGCTGTAAAGTAAATATGAAGTATGCAGGAAGCATGTCATTAGATCTATTGGAATCTGCAGTTTGAGACGTTCTTTAATACATTCAACTGCCGAGCCATTGAATGTGAACAATAATTTAATTTTTTTTAAATATTTTTCATATTTATGCACTACCCAAAGAAGGCATTACAGTCACGTACAACAAGTGCCATCATCCACATATATCTGTTACGAGTATCTAATGTCACATTAAATTGTATGGTGTACATCTTACGCCACACAGTTCCATTGTGGGTAGAGAATGGTACACATTAAGCATGGCAATACCTTCCTTATATCGAGTGAGTCTGACTGGCAGTCAGGTCAGATGTCGTAGCAAGGCAGCCCTCTGTGGACCCTCGCCCATAGTAGGCTCTCCACCACCCCCAGAGTTTGTAAAACATACGGGGACAGCCTCTGCTACAGATGGTCACTTTTTCTGCTGCCATATAGAAATCTATCCCTCGTCTCCTTTCGTGTTTGGAAGGTATCGCTGGTGCTACCCAGTTTTTAGCCACATCTCTTTCAGTCACCACCAAGCCCAGGGCGCTAACGACAAATTTAAAGCATGGAACATCAACATTGCTCGGGATCTCCAACAAAACATACAGCTGTTCAAGCATGAGTGAACCCTCTAGAATGCCTGAGAGTTCCTGGATTATCGCTTTCCAGTAGGTTTGTATGTGGGAGCACTCTCAAAGTGTATGCCTAAAGGACCCTATAGCTTCGACAAATCTCATGTAATTCTGAGTAGATGCTCTCCCAATGTTATGTAATCTGTGGCAGTCGTATTAGACAATTTGGAGTATTTTTAATCGCATCAGGCATAGGTGTGACTTTAAAAAAATGTTTTATTGTTCTTTTACATTAATTGGTACTGATTACAGAAATCTGAAATTGTAAGTACATACCGAGTGCACAGCCGTGCAAACACTTAAGTAACGTCTTTATGAATGTGTATTGCTAACATCCTTGACATGCCCCCTCCTTATGCTCGCAGTAATTACAGCTTTCTCAAAAGAAACTCTAATTATGTCCATTAGTCACTCAGGTCTGAGTCCGATTCTTCAAGCGGCGCGGTACATATATTCCCTCTGAAAGCATTCCACTTCCCAACACCCGTGTCCATTTCTTGCAGCACCCTCTGTGGATAAAAACCACCTTCTTTGCTACCATTAACCTATCCATGTCTCCACACCACTGTTGGTGTGTGGGGATGACCTGCGCTCCCTAGTGTTGAGCTATATTTCGTTTTACGAATAAACAACAGAAGAGTGAATCCAGAATGTCAAAGGCTAGAAATGAGAATCACTCATGTTTTTAAGAAGGGTCCTCACTCAGCAACCTAGTTGGTGACTTGCTTCATCATCGGACCCCCACTAGAGAGGCTGAGTGCCTCTCCGGTGTGCTTCAACCCCTGATTACAGCGGAGCAGGATTTTGTGAGTGTTGAGTGCAAGTGATGGTTAAGTGACTGATGTTAAAATAGTCTCTACTACTCCGTAAACATTTTTTTTAATGATAGGGTAGTACAACTAGATTACAAAAGGGTGTGTGGTGGACGTTGCAACTGATTAGATTGATCAGCCACATCCAGATTCAGAACATTAGGTCGACATGTTTCAGCCTCTGTATGCCAGTTGCGAGGCTTTCCTTAGGACCGTGAACCATGGCGGTATGCACACGCTAAGGTGCATCCTAACCTATGGCCAACTAAAGAACCGGATTACTCATGGTTCAAAAAAGCATGCCTTCAGCACTTCTGAATGTGTAAGGCAAAAGGTATAATGAAAAACATATACACAAAACATGACACATACGTATATATCTCCTGATGCATAGTTTTAAACGAGTGAGCGATTCAGTGCAACTGTAAACTGCCTTTGTATTGTGACTATCTCGATTGCTATCGTCACATATCTTAGTTGGCCCTGTGGGCGAGTGATTTGAACTAGAAATGCCTCCTATTCAGGTTTCCTTGCATGGTTACGCATTACAATAAAATTTGTGGAGTGTGCCGTGTAGGAGAGTAGGGTCTGCAATCCTATGATCACCCAGATGTTTTGCTTTTGTTTCACTGGTTTACAACTTTCTCTGGCTGTGGGCCTGCCAATCAGACCCACAGCCTGGCTGTTCTCTCTCTAAATTACAACACGTACCCTAGGTGCATTTACCAATTGGTACTGGGCCACCTTATCAGACCCTGTAACTCAGGGCATAGGTGTACCCAGGGCCTACCAGGGGCTGAAGCATGTATTATGCCACCCCTGGCTGGCCTCCTAAATTTGACACAACTGGCTGCATGACAGCTGGGGCGAAGTCGTGTAATCACCCTTTGCTGTAGATATAGTATACCTATATCTAACCCTAAAAATGGACACACAGATTCCTATCAGTCACTCCTATGGCAGGCCTTGACAATCCTGAAGGCAGAGTGCTTGGAATCGTGTGAGATGGTGCTCTGGCATGAGCTGAGTCCGTCTGCAGCTTGCGGAACCAAGTCCTAATAGCTGTTCCATGATAACGCATACCATATACTCTTAAGTGCATTATAATCCTCGTTGTTAAATGCTATCTTTGGTATTGCTTTATCAAAACATGTCGAGTAAGGTGTCATACGAATTGGAATACTAACCCCTCGCCAATTCTGGCGACGGGGTTAGCATTCCACCCTTCTAGAGGGACACGACATGTATGTAACTGCGAACCCCGGTTAAAGTTAAACGAAGCCTCAGCTCCACAAAATGGATGCTGCCACCACAGACACGAGTCTGACCTCCTGCTGCTGGGAGTCCTTCCAGCGAGGAGAGCTTGGACAAAGGGTTTCCTGTCCGGGGCGGTGCTAGCACCATCCCAGACATGGTTTGGGGTATCCTGGGTAGGCAGGGCTTTACAGGAAGGTGACTGGTGAGTGGCACCCCGGTGCTCACTACGCATAGGCCGGTCAGAACCAGTTCCAGGGGCACACCAGCCCCTGGCCTGGGGAAAGTCTGGCATGGGAGAGGGGTGTAACCACCCCCCTCCTAGTCCCACCCATAGGCAGGACCTAGTCACCGGGTCAGCCCCTTTTCCTAGTATAAAGATAGGAGCGGGCCCCCTGTTCAAATTAGATCATCTTTGGAATCAAGACACGACTTTCTGCGAAAGGACTTCAAGATTTCTTCTTCAAGATTCTCCCTTGTGACTAAGGAGTAGTCACCCTGCATCCGCAGGCACCATCTTAAGAACACTGCGGTCTGCTGCAAGTCCTTCCTCCGGAATCCGACTGCCCAGCTCGACGAGAACCGGCTTCCCTGGCACCTCTGACCTCTACTCACCTCTACAGCCAAGCTGAGAACCGTGAGTGCAACGAGACCTCGAGGGACCGGCCATCTTCAAGACTGCACGACTTCTTTCCAGCACGACCGCCGAGGGATCCTCTGGTGAGTGCTTTGGGGTCCGAGAAGCCCCGACCCTGAGCAGCTCCAGCACCGAAGTTCAGCCTCCCAGCATCTCCACGATCTGCGTGGGGCCCTTCTGCTTTTTGGTGCTCACCGCGTTGTTTGGCTACTAGCCCGCTGGCTTGTGGCCTCCTTAACGACGCCCGATGACATCACTGCTGCTGATCTGGTTGCTCCAGACTGGCCCTTGCTCCCTTCCCAAAGAGGAGCACCCCGGACCCTCCTGGTCCACTCAAGACGCCATTTTAGGTCCACCGCGTGGGCTTGAATTAGCCAAGGCTTTGTTGCCCAATCCTGGGTCCAGCGACGCCGACAGCTTCATCCATCGTGGGACAGCTCGCTCCTCCATCCTGGTTGCCGACAACGCCTCCTGGTCCGTGAGATCTGCAGAGCCCAGCGTCGCCCACTCACCTAGTCGAGGTGACTACCATCCGGTGCCCTCCTAGTGCCACCTGACTACTGGCTAGTAGTCACGAACTTGGTCCCCTCTGCTTTCAGGTGTCATCTCTCTTCAAGATCCAGGCTTGGATCACTTCGAACTCTCTTCACTGGTCGCCTGCCAGCATCTTTCTCCCAGGCTCCTTGTCCGTCTACGAGGATTCCCGACGTCTTTTGAGACCTATGCTGCTGCAGCCCCTGGGCTAGGTAACTTCGGCATTTCGGTGCCCCAGCATAGCCTCACTATCCAAGGGTCAGAATCCACTTTCGTTTTCCTCCTACCAGGTCGGGTTCGCCCGAGAACACTAACTTTGCTTTTACTAGCTACCATAGACTTTGTCCCGCATCACGCGTGACAGTGCACACTCTGCACCCGAGTCCCCTGGGCCTGCTAGAAGTAATCTAAAGGTTCTATAGTCAAGTCCGAGCGATTCCCAAGCCTATTAGTACTGTACTTACCTGCTAGTAATTTCGCATTCCACTTTCAGAGTATATGGTTTTCCGTGCCCCTCGGGCATTTGTATATACTGTGCTAACTTAAGTATTTTCGTAAGAGTTTTGTTTTGTGCTTAGTACCCTGTCCTCATAAAGAGTACAGGGCTGTTGTGATTCTAATAAATACACTGTTTATTTTCATAACACTTGTTTGGTGTCCTTTCACTTGGTGTTCAAGGGGTATATGTGTGGTATAACAGCTGGCTTAACACGCCCTCTCGAGTCTTTAACCTTAGACTGCTCGTATCCACGCTACTAGGGTAGCTGGTCTATAAGGTTGACTTACAACCAATCATCAATAAGGGTTGTTGGACTGATACAAAGTGATCACTGGAATAGTGAGCACTGCATATCAGGCCACCTTCTCACATTGGTGAGCAGCGGTTGGGATTTGAGCTTGCTGTTGTTTTACCACACGTATCCTAAGAATATCTTGTTGAAAGATCACATAAGTACTTCAGGTACATATAACTTAGCTTAGAATACTCTGACTTCTACTGAACCAGCTGTTGTAGCTCCTCAAGGCTTAGCACACCTTGGCTGCAACTCTTAGCAAGGGATCAGTAGGCAAACAAATAGTGTAGGTAGGTGCATCACCTACACCACACTAAAAGCATGTCTAACCACGGAGAGTCTTCAGAGACCCCTCTTGTGGTTGTGGACCTTCCACAGGCCACTTCCAGATATGCTGCTCTTAGCTTCCAGGAGATGAGGCAAATCTGCACATCCAGGAAGTTAAAACAGGGTTCTAACCCTACAATTCCCTTTCTGATTGGTCTCTTGGAGACCTATGATGCCAGGAGGGCTGGTAACCCAGACCCTTCTAATCCAGATGGGAACATGCCTCCCCTAGAGGGAACCCGAGGTGATCCTAACCTAATCCACCTCACAGTTGAGACTGATGAAGGGGATGAGGATGAGGATCTCTCAGGGGATGAGGCAGACAAGGGACAGGTAGAAGTCAGCAGACTAACCAGGTCCAACTTAAGCAGGCATGAGAATGGTACTAGGGGACCCCTGGGACCCCTCTCAGGCCAGCTTAACATTGGGAATGGACGAGTTAGGTCTCTATCCAGAGATTCTAACAGATCAATTCGAACCAATGGCTCTCAACACTCTTCTCACAGAGGGATGACATCCCCTCAGAGGAGAGTGTATGAAGCTAAAGAAAGGGAAGTCAATCTGAGGATTGAAAGGGAAGAACTTGCCCTGGCCAAAGAAAGGCTTGCCTTTGCTAGAGAGCAAGAATTGAGTGGGACAGTTCCCACTGGTGGCAGCATTATACCTAGCAATAGGGAAAGGAGTTTTGATACAAGACACCTAAGTAAGATAGTGCCCCCCTTTAAACAAGGGGATGACATCCACAAATGGATTACTGCTTTGGAGAGAGCCTGCACTGTGCAGGGTATTCCCCCAAGTCAGTGGGCAGCTATCTTGTGGCTCTCCTTTGAAGGTAAAGGTAGAGATAAGCTCCTCACCACAAGGGCTGAGGATGCTAACAATTACCAAATCCTGAAGAGCACACTGATTGATGGGTTTGGCCTAACCACTGAGCAGTACAGGGTGCTGTTCAGGGATACCCAGAAAACTCAGTCTCAGGATTGGTCTGATTTTGTCGATTGTGCCACTAAGGCTTTGGAGGGCTGGTTGCTGGGCAGTAGGGTTACTGATTATACAGGATTGTACAATTTGATCATGAGAGAACAAATTTTAAACAATTGTCAGAACCAGTTGTTGCATCAGCATCTTGTTGACTCAGATCTGACCTCTCCCCAAGAATTGGGAAAGAAGGCAGACAGATGGGTCAGAACAAGAGTTAAGCAAAACCAGGGCCAGAACCAGGGTGGTCAGAAGAAAGCAGACCAGAAGGGTAAAGATTCTAAAGGTGAAAATGACCAGAAGTCTTCAACAGATCCCCAACAACCCAAAGAGGGTGGGGGTCAGGCTTCCCAGAAAAAGAAGAATCAAGAAGGCCAATCTAAAAGGTGGTGCCAGTACTGTAAAAGTAAAACTCACTGGTTTAGTGAGTGCACCAAGAAAGGAGGAGGGCAGACTCCTGCCACTGCAGCCCCTAAGGCACCTGTGCCCCCTAGTACAGTCAGCAGTGGTAGTGCACCTCCCAAGGGTTTAGTTGGGTTAACCTTGGGTTCTGAGGGGTATGACAACTTAGTTGGCACACTCACTCAGGCTGTCCTTGTCTGTACAGGGGATGTGGATATATCCCCTGATACAAGTCCCAATACTTTGGGCAAATACTGGCAGACACCTTTGATAAACGGAAAAATGGCTCAGGCCTATAGGGACACTTGTGCCAGTGTCACCATGGTGACACCTAACTTTGTGGACCCTGGACAGATCATGCCAGGTACAGATTTCCTGGTGACCAATGCAAGCAATGTCACTACCAGTCATAGTATGGCAATTGTAGCTTTCTCCTGGGGAGGGGTAACTGGCCAAAAGAATGTTGTAGTTAGTTCAGACCTCCCAGTGGATTGTTTGTTGGGCAATGATTTGGAGTCATCACAATGGTCGGAAGTGGAGCCTAGGACTCACATGGAGATGTTAGGCTTGCCAGCACATGTGCTTGCTGTGACTAGGTCACAGGCCAGAAGATGCCCCACTGAACAGGTGCTGGATCCTGGAACAATGGACCAGACACCTTCCAAGAAGAAGAGCAGTAGGGTTAAGGCATTGCCTCCCCCCTTGCCCCAGGTTGTGGATCAAGTCTCAGAGGAGGCTGACCTACAGGAATTGAAGGAAACTGAGCCTAAAGAGTTCGAACTTGATCAAGTTGAATTTCTGGGTTCAGGTGGCCCCTCAAGGGAAGACCTGGGGAAGGACCAGTTAGACTGCCCTTCCCTTGAACCCCTCAGACAGCAGGCTGCTGCTGAGGCTGCTGGGAACGCCACAGGTACCCACAAGGTATACTGGGAAGATGGACTCCTGTACACTGAGGCAAGAGACCCCAAGCCTGGCATGACCAGGAGGCTGGTTATCCCCTTGTCTCAGAGAGGTTTCCTCCTTACCTTGGCCCATGAGATTCCCTTAGCAGGTCACTTAGGCCAGACAAAGACTTGGGACAGGCTTGTCTCACACTTTCACTGGCCTCACATGAATGAGGATACCAAGGAGTTTTGTCGCTCCTGTGTCACTTGCCAAGCCAGTGGTAAGTCAGGTGGCACAACAAAGGCCCCCCTTATACCAATGCCTGTGGTGTGGGTGCCCTTTGAAAGAGTGGGGATTGACATTGTTGGTCCAATGGAACCCCAGACAGCATCAGGGCACAAGTTTATACTGGTGGTAGTGGATCATGCCACCAGGTATCCTGAAGCTATTCCACTTAGGATCACTACAGCACCTGTAGTGGCAAGGGCCCTAGTTGGAGTGTTCACCAGAGTGGGCTTCCCTAAGGAGGTTGTCTCTGACAGAGGTGCAAACTTCATGTCAAGCTACTTAACTGCTATGTGGAAGGAATGTGGTGTCAACTACAAGTTCACCACACCCTATCACCCACAATGCAATGGGCTTGTTGAAAGGTTCAACAGGACCCTAAAAGGGATGATTCATGGACTACCTGAAAAGCTCAGGCGTAGATGGGATGTCCTGATTCCCTGCCTTCTGTTTGCTTACAGAGAGGTCCCACAGAAGGGGGTTGGCTACAGCCCTTTTGAACTTTTGTATGGGCATCCTGTTAGAGGACCCCTGTGCTTGGTGAAGGAAGGATGGGAGAGACCTCTCAAACAGCCTGCAGCCAGCATAGTGGACTATGTACTTGGTCTCCTCTCCAGGATGGCTGAGTATATGGAGAAGGCATCTGAAAACCTTAAGGCCAGTCAAGAACTCCAAAAAGCTTGGCATGACCAAAAGGCTGTCCTGACTGTTTATCAGCCTGGACAGAAGGTGTGGGTGTTGGAGCCAGTGGCCCCAGCAGCACTCAAAGACAAATGGTCTGGGCCCCACACAATACTTGAGCAAAAGGGAGAGGTCACCTACCTGGTGGACCTTGGAACTCCCAGGAGCCCCCACAGGGTGCTCCATGTCAACAGGCTCAAAGCATATGTCGACAGGAAGGACATGAGCTTGCTCATGGCCATAGATGAGAGACAGGAGGAAGAGAGTGACCCTCTCCCAGACCTGCTCACTCAGAATCCTGATGATGGGTCAGTAGATGGTGTTGTCTTTTGTGGCAGCCTCTCTGAACATCAACAGAAAGACTGTAAACAGGTTCTTCAGTCTTTCAGACATATGTTCTCTCTGACACCCAGTCAGACCAATTGGTGCACCCATGAGGTTGACACTGGTGACAGCCTGCCAGTCAAGAGTAAAATCTACAGGCAGCCTGATCATGTTAGAGACTGCATCAAAACTGAAGTGCAGAAAATGTTGGAGTTGGGAGTCATTGAACCCTCAGATAGCCCTTGGGCTAGTCCAGTAGTTCTAGTGCCAAAACCTCACACCCAGGGTGGTAAGAAAGAGATGAGGTTCTGCGTAGACTACAGGGGTCTCAATGCAGTCACTAAGACTGATGCCCACCCAATACCAAGGGCAGATGAGCTTATAGATAGATTGGCTTCTGCCAACTACTTAAGCACATTTGACCTGACAGCTGGGTATTGGCAAATCAGGTTAGCTGAGGATGCCAAGCCCTAGACAGCATTTTCAACCCCTGGTGGGCATTATCAATTTGTGGTAATGCCCTTTGGTCTGAAAAATGCACCTGCCACCTTCCAAAGGTTGGTGAATCATGTCCTCACTGGGCTGGATGACTTCTGTGCAGCATATCTTGATGATATTGCTGTCTTTAGCTCCACCTGGGAGGATCACCTGGTCCACCTGAGGAAAGTGTTAGAGGCTCTGCAAGCAGCAGGCCTCACTATCAAGGCCACAAAGTGCCAGATAGGGCAGACACAGGTTGTATACCTGGGCCACCTTGTAGGTGGAGGCCAGGTTCAGCCACTGGAGAGCAAAATACAGTCAATCAGGGACTGGGCTCCTCCAACCACCCAGACTCAGGTTCGAGCTTTCTTGGGCCTGACTGGTTACTACAGAAAGTTTGTCAGGAACTATGGATCAATTGTGACTCCATTAAATGAACTGACAAGTAAGAAAATGCCAAAAAAGGTTCAGTGGACAGCAGGCTGTCAAAAAGCATTTGATGACCTAAAGCAGGCCATGTGCACAGCACCTATCCTCAAGAGTCCAGACTACTCCAAACCATTCATTGTCCAAACAGATGCTTCTGAGTTGGGTGTGGCGGCTGTTCTATCTCAACTGAATTTTGATGGTCAAGACCAGCCCATTGCTTTTATAAGCAGAAGGCTGACCCCCAGAGAGAAGAATTGGTCAGCTATTGAGAGGGAGGCCTTTGCTGTGGTTTGGGCCCTGAAGAAGCTGAGGCCATACTTGTTTGGCACTCACTTCAAGATTCAGACTGACCATAAGCCCCTCTTGTGGCTAAATCAGATGAAGGGTGAAAACCCCAAACTGCTTAGGTGGTCCATTTCCCTACAGGGGATGGACTTTACAGTGGAACATAGACCTGGTACTGATCATGGCAATGCCGATGGGCTCTCCAGATATTTCCACTTAGAACAAGAAGACTCACCTGGTCAAGGTTAGCTTATTGTCCCAAAGTTTGGGGGGGTCATGTAGGAGAGTAGGGTCTGCAATCCTATGATCACCCAGATTTTTTGCTTTTGTTTCACTGGTTTACGACTTTCTCTGGCTGTGGGCCTGCCAATCAGACCCACAGCCTGGCTGTTCTCTCTCTAAATTACAACATGTACCCTAGGTGCATTTACCAATTGGTACTGGGCCACCTTATCAGACCCTGTAACTCAGGGCATAGGTGTACCCATGGCCTACCAGGGGCTGAAGCATGTATTATGCTACCCCTGGCTGGCCTCCTAAATTTGACACAACTGGCTGCATGACAGCTGGGGCGAAGTCGTGTAATCACCCTTTGCTGTAGATATAGTATACCTATATCTAACCCTAAAAATGGACACACAGATTCCTATCAGTCACTCCTATGGCAGGCCTTGACAATCCTGAAGGCAGAGTGCTTGGAATCGTGTGAGATGGTGCTCTGGCATGAGCTGAGCCTAATAGCTGTTCCATGATAACGCATACCATATACTCTTATGTGCATTATAATCCTCGCGGTTAAATGCTATCTTTGGTATTGCTTTATCAAAACATGTCGAGTAAGGTGTCATACGAATTGGAATACTAACCGCTCGCCAATTCTGGCGATGGGGTTAGCATTCCACCCTTCTAGAGGGACACGACATGTATGTAACTGCGAACCCCGGTTAAAGTTAAACGAAGCCTCATCTCCACAAAATGGATGCTGCCACCACAGACACGAGTCTGACCTCCTGCTGCTGGGAGTCCTTCCAGCGAGGAGAGCTTGGACAAAAGGTTTCATGTCCGGGGCGGTGCTAGCACCATCCCAGACAGGGTTTTGTGTATCCTGGATAGGCAGGGCTTTACAGGAAGGTGACTGCTGAGTGGCACCCCGGTGCTCACTACGCATAGGCCGGTCAGAACCAGTTCCAGGGGCACACCAGCCCCTGGCCTGGGGAAAGTCTGGCATGGGAGAGGGGTGTAACCACCCCCCTCCTAGTCCCACCCATAGGCAGGACCTAGTCACCGGGTCTGCCCCTTTTCCTAGTATAAAGATAGGAGCGGGCCCCCTGTTCAAATTAGATCATCTTTGGAATCAAGACACGACTTTCTGCGAAAGGACTTCAAGATTTCTTCTTCAAGATTCTCCCTTGTGACTAAGGAGTAGTCACCCTGCATCCGCAGGCACCATCTTAAGAACACTGCGGTCTGCTGCAAGTCCTTCCTCCGGAATCCGACTGCCCAGCTCAACGAGAACCGGCTTCCCTGGCACCTCTGACCTCTACTCACCTCTACAGCCAAGCTGAGAACCGTGAGTGCGACGAGACCTCGAGGGACCGGCCATCTTCAAGACTGCACGACTTCTTTCCAGCACGACCGCCCAGGGATCCTCTGGTGAGTGCTTTGGGGTCCGAGAAGCCCCGACCCTGAGCAGCTCCAGCACCGAAGTTCAGCCTCCCAGCATTTCCACGATCTGCGTGGGGCCCTTCTGCTTTTTGCTGCTCACCGCGTTGTTTGGCTACTAGCCCGCTGGCTTGTGACCTCCTTAACGACGCCCGACGACATCACTGCTGCTTGTCTGGTTGCTCCAGACTGGCCCTTGCTCCCTTCCCAAAGAGGAGCACCCCGGACCCTCCTGGTCCACTCAAGACGCCATTTTAGGTCCACCGCGTGGGCTTGAATTAGCCAAGGCTTTGTTGCCCAATCCTGGGTCCAGCGACGCCGACAGTTTCATCCATCGTGGGACAGCTCGCTCCTCCATCCTGGTCGCCGACAACGCCTCCTGGTCCGTGAGATCTGCAGAGCCCAGCGTCGCCCACTCACCTAGTCGAGGTGACTACCATCCGGTGCCCTCCTGGTGCCACCTGACTACTGGCTAGTAGTCACGAACTTGGTCCCCTCTGCTTTCAGGTGTCATCTCTCTTCAAGATCCAGGCTTGGATCACTTCGAACTCTCTTCACTGGTCGCCTGTCAGCATCTTTCTCCCAGGCTCCTGGTCCGTCTACGAGGATTCCCGACGTCTTTTGAGACCTATGCAGCTGCAGCCCATTGGCTAGGTAACTTCGGCATTTCGGTGCCCCAGCATAGCCTCACTATCCAAGGGTCAGAATCCACTTTCGTTTTCCTCCTACCAGGTCGGGTTCGCCCGAGAACACTAACTTTGCTTTTACTAGCTACCATAGACTTTGTCCCGCATCACGCGTGAGAGTGCACACTCTGCACCCGAGTCCCCTGGGCCTCCTAGAAGTAATCTAAAGGTTCTATAGTCAAGTCCTAGCGATTCCCAAGCCTATTAGTACTGTACTTACCTGCTAGTAATTTCGCATTCCACTTTCAAAGTATATGGTTTTCCGTGCCCCTCGGGCATTTGTATATACTGTGCTAACTTAAGTATTTTCGTAAGAGTTTTGTTTTGTGCTTAGTACCCTGTCCTCATAAAGAGTACAGGGCTGTTGTGATTCTAATAAATACACTGTTTATTTTCATAACACTTGTGTGGTGTCCTTTCACTTGGTGTTCAAGGGGTATATGTGTGGTATAACAGCTGGCTTAACACGCCCTCAAGTCTTTAGCCTTAGACTGCTCGTATCCACGCTACTAGGATAGCTGGTCTATAAGGTTGACTTACAACCAATCATCAATAAGGGTTGTTGGACTGATACATAGTGATCACTAGAATAGTGAGCACTGCATATCAGGCCACCTTCTCACATGCCGATACACTAATTAGGGTGTTGTGCGCAAGGAAATTAAACCGACACAGAGCAAATTCCATGTCTTTAAGAAATGTGAGATTTTCTAGCGTGGCCATCACTTTAGGAGTGTATATTGTCTCATACTGACTATCTATTGCAGGTCTGTAATTGCCACCCCGGTGTCTGAGTTCAGTTGTGCCACCCAGCGACCAGCTTGCTCCCTCTTGTCCAACCAAGCTAGAAGCTTGTCAGCATGAGATAGCTACGAATTGTCCCTGATCATCCGTCCAGGACCTGTTTATAACGAGGGGGGAAGTGTTTTTGCGGACAAGAATCCCCACTCCCCGTGAACCTTAAGTGAATTCAGAGTGTGCCGCCATTTTTAATCCCCACCTGTCCAAAGCCTTTCCGGCCGTACCCATTAAGTGCGACTCTCGGATGAGGGCTACTGCTGGAGCTTGTCGTTTAAGATATTGCAGCACCAACCCCCTCTTTATCTTGTCACATAAGCCGTTTACATTCCATGAAATGATTGGAAAAGGGTGGCCAAACATATTAGAGGTCTCGGGCTGTGCTTGCAGGAGGTTGGTCAAGTTGTCCCCTCTTGTCAGTGGGTGTATATTTGACACTGGCGCATGGAGGGCAATGCAATACGGTTAGCATGCACAAACTATGTATAGACTTAATCAGCATTTGTTGTACCTTTGTGAACAAAGTGAAAATAAACTTAAACTGATCCCCAACCCCTCCCTGCATGACGTACATACAACTACCCGCCACCCCAACCAAGCAGAGTACGTATTTCCCATAACTTGTACTTGCGTGAGGGGGGAGAGTAGTCCGATCATCACCCTGAGCCACCCCTCGTTCAATACCATATCTGTGTGATTAGTTCCGTCTCAACTTAGAAAGCAATGAATCAGTGCTAAGACCTCCGGAGGGTCAGAGATTCAAGGCGCACCAGGCCAAGAGTGGTAGCCCAGTAAATCTTGCTCAATGGTGCTGTATCTCTGTGCGTTCTCCGTGGTGGCCTCTATTCTTGTTGCAAACCTGGAGCTTGAGTGTCCAAAGTGTCCTCATTTTTAGGTCTCCGCCTGCGTTAAGTCATCCGTGGAGCCTGTGTCTCTCGAGCCCTGCGATGTTGCTTCCAGTAGTCGTTGTTGATTCTTGCCTGATTCGAGGCATGTGGGCTGCTGAATTCATATCTGTGCATAGATCGCCGCCTAGTGTTGGGTCCGGATGATTGCACATTGTTGTCCTGGAAGAGTCTTCGAAGTATCACGAGATAGGTGGCTCCTCCCCTGGACTACAGTGCGCATGGGCATCCTCTCGATCCTCAGATTGTTTTTTTCCGCCATTGGGTTCGGATGTATATTTGTTCACTCAAGTTCGGAATCGCTAGAAAACTTTATATTTGGCCAAAAGGCCTTTAGTTATCGTCGGTATTGTCTTTGCGATCGGTGCCCAGGACTTGTTCCAGCTCTATCCTCGAGCCGGACGTCCAGAAGAGCCGCGTGGCTTTTCAGCAATAAAGGCCCGGTCGACGCCAGAGGCCTTATCGACGATCCATTATGGAACGGAGCCCGTTCAAGAGATGTCCCATTTGCAACTCCAAGTATCCTCACATCGATGTCCACCCGGTGTGCAACAAGTGCCTGTCTCCAGATCACGATGAAGCCAGCTGTATGGCTTGTTCTCGGTTCCACTCCAAGAAAACAATTTGCCTTCGACGCGCGGCGCGGAAGAGGCCCAGCAGACGGTACCTGATCCGGTGAACATCTTCGATGCCGAGGAAGATGAGGTAGTCGAGCAGGAAGTTCAAGAGAACCTGTTTGATCCTGCATCGGAGATCGACTCCAGATACGACGCAGATGTGGAAATGGTCGATAACGAAGATGTCGTCGACGAGGTAGGAGACGACGATGAGGCCTTTGGGGCCGTAGAAGATAGCTCGAGCAAGGAGCTAGGCCCAACCGTTGGTACGGGGGCCGAGACTAAAACACTCTATAAGGCTCAGGTAGAAGGATCGCCACATGGCCTTACCCAAGACCAAACCCATAGTTCTACAGCCTCGCCTCAAGGCCCGGCTATGGACATTTCCAACGAGCCATCGGTTGATCGATCAAAATCGAAACCAAAAACATCGGTGTCTACAAAACGGAAAGCACCGGAAACGAAATCGAAACCGAAAGTACACATTACTTTGGTCGGATCGA
Source organism: Lissotriton vulgaris (assembly GCF_964263255.1). Lineage (NCBI taxonomy): Eukaryota > Metazoa > Chordata > Amphibia > Caudata > Salamandridae > Lissotriton > Lissotriton vulgaris. The sequence continues at coordinate 148,917,735 of NC_141699.1, read as the reverse complement.
AGGCTTCCGAACCATCGGCACCGACGAAACAGAAGAGTGTTATCGACCCGGGGAGGTCGCTAAAGGGTGTTGAGCCGAAAGCCGGGGCACCGAAGAAAAAGGTCAAGGACATCGACCCAAAGAAGTCGGCGCCGAAGACCGTAGACACAAACGAGGGACTCGAAACTCTGAACGTTCTCTATCCTAAACATCGACTCGACAAAGCAAAGGGCAGGAAAGACCTCGAGTCCACAACTAGCAGTGGCTCTAAGGACGCTGTCGAGTCAACACACCCATCCGCCTCTTTTTCGAAGCAGGTGTCGGACTCGCTGCAACGCATTAATAATAATAATAATAATAATATGAAATTTGTAACAAGCTCAGCTTACCCGGGGGCATCCCGGCGCAACAGACCAAAAGGAGAGACTCAATTAATCACTCCTGTGGAAACAGATAGGTCTTAAGAAGTTTCCTAAATAGTAGGATCTTGGGCTCTGAGCGAATCTTGAGGGGCAAAGAATTCCAAAGAGTCGCCACCTGTACAGAGAAACGCCTGCCCCCAGAACGAGCTCTCCTTACTATCGCTGACTGCAGAAGATGTTTTTGGTCCGAGCGCAAAAGGCGTGGGGGCTTATAAGGACGGGCCATGTTAGAAAGGATGGGGGGCCCTTTGCCATGCAGAATTTTGTGGGCCGTGCATAGCGCTTTAAATTTCACCCGCTCCTTCACGGGGAGCCAGTGGAGCGTTTTGAGGGCCGGGGCGGCAGACTGCCTTCTGGGAACATCCATAAGGACTCTCGCAGCTGCGTTTTGCACCTGTTGGAGGGTTTTAAAGGTTGCTTCGGGAGCACCAAGAAACAGCGCATTCCCATAGTCGAGCCTCGATAGGATTAAACCACGTATCAAAAGCTTCTTTGCTGGATCAGGAAGCAGTGGTAACACCTTTCGGGCTGACCTGAGCAAACCAAAGCAAACCCCCGCGGTCTTCCTGGCGTGGGTCCTGAAGGACAGACCTTCCTCCAACCATACTCCCAAGGACTTGATCTCCTTCTTGGGAGATGGTGGATCACCAAGAGACCCGGGCCAACAGCTAGCAATAATGGAGGGACTGGAATTACCCAGGAGCATCAGCTCGGTTTTTCCTCCATTAAGCTTTAGGGCAGAGTTAGACATCCATCGCTAGACATTGGCAAGGCAAGGCAGTCATGTAACACCTCAGGTTGTTCCGCCAACTGAGTGAGGCCCACCACCAGCTGAGTATCATCAGCGTAGCTGATGATCTTCACCCCAGAAGGGGCGACCACTCTTTCAAGTGGAGTCATATATATATTAAATAAGGTAGGGCTCAGCGATGAGCCTGCGGGACTCCACATTGAAGAGGGAATAAGGCAGACTGCTCTGCTCCTTCCCAGACTTGGTAGAAACGGTTGGAGAGAAAAGATCCCAACCATTTCAGGGCCGTCCCTGAGACGCCTACCTCTGACAGACGTTGGAGGAGCACCTGATGACTCACGGTATCAAAGGCAGCACTCAAGTCCAGGAGGATCACTGCCACTGACCCTCCTGTATCTAGAGTGCTCCTTGCTTCCTCCACTACTGCCAGCAAGGCTGTGTCTGTTCCCTGGCCGGGGCGGAAACCAGTCTGGGAGTCTCCCAACAGGTGGTTGGACTCAAGATGGTAAGAGAGCTGACGGTTAACCAGCTTCTCTGCAACTTTTGAGAACCCAGGCTGAAGTGAAATTGGCCTGAAGTTGGTCAAGTTGGAAGGATCCAATCCAGGTTTTTTTAATAAGGCTGTTACCACTGCCTTTTTCCATCTCTGGGGCACTGTGCCATGAGAGAGTGAGAGATTCATGAGGTCGGTCAGCGGGGTAGACAAAGTGTTAGCCACAAGCTTAAGGTATTTATGGGCACTGGGTCACTCGTTAAAGAGAAGGCTATTGCTGTCGGACCAAAGGCCACTCAACCCCCAAAGACAGTCAGTAAACCTCCGAAGTCGTCGGCACCGATTAAGTTTACACTGCCGCCGCCAGTGGCACCTAAAGTGTTCGCCCCTAAGGCGGGCATCGAAGCGGCCAAGAAGGTGTCCATGGGGCCAAAGCCTACAACTACGGAAACGGCCACCAAGCATCGACAGCCTCTGCAGGAAGATCAGTCGAGGCAATTCATTGACGCTGAGACTGGTAGACTTTCTATTTTCAAGCGAAAGATCGCCCCAGAACAGCCTATGTAGTCATATAAAATTCCATTAAAGAAAGAGGGATTCTGCAACATCACCTCTTCATTTTGAACCTCTACAACCATATGGAAAAGAACCTGCTCCTCTTTCACCCACACATTCAGATGTGGATGTAGGGGATGGTGACAATGAGGATTACAGTTATCCTGTAGACACTGATCCAGAAGACCACACGGAACCCTGGGCAGACACTGTTGATCCAGGGGAGCCACAAAATGCCCCTGACAGTCATACCTAAGCGGTTAAAACCTCACCTACAGGAAACACGGCTGCGTTTAACGCACTTATTGAGAGGGCAGCAGAAAATCACGATGTCCAACTCCATGCAGACCCTATTGAAGAGGATTTTTTATTTTACACCTTCTCGACCTCAGAGAGAACTGTCAAGAATCTACCCATGCTTAAAGGTGTCCTGAAACACGCTGGAGACATCTTTAAGGAGACCACAAGGGCAAGAGTGGTAAACCCCAGAATTGAAAAAAATACAAACCAGCACCAGGGGACAGTTGCCATTGGACTCTCTGGTTGTTTCAAATGCTCGTAAAAGAGCGAACTCGCAGACCACGGGTGATGTTCCTCCCCCTGACAAGGAATCTAAAGTGCTAGAAGCATCAGGGAAAAGGGTGGCAGCTCAAGTGGCCAATGTCTGGCGAATCTCCAACACACAGGCACTCTTAGCCAGATATGACAGGGCTCATTATGATACACTTGAGACCCTGTTACAACATTTGCCAGATGAGTATAAGGAGGCAGCAGAAATGCTAATACAAGAAGGGAAACTTATATCCAATGCATCTATTAAGTGTGCGCTAGCCGCAGCAGACACTACAGCCAGGGCTATTAATACAAGCGTTATGTTACGAAGACACGCCTGACTGAGAATCTCCGGCTTCAAGCCTGAGATACAAACCACCATACTCAATCAGCCAGTTAACCCTGATTACTGGTTTGGCCCAGAAGTGGACACCACCTATGAAAAAATTAAAAAGGACACAGAGACTGCAAAGTCTATGGGGGCTCTACAGTCGCAGCAGTTCAGGGGTGGTTCTTTTCGTTGCTCCAACAATAGAGGAGCTTCCAGAGGCCAAGTGTCCCAGCAGGCACAATACAATAAAGGAGGCACGCAGACCACCTACAACAAGAACTATAGAGGTGGCTATCGTGGAAACAGCACCAAGGGCAGAGGTCGTGGAAACAACAACTCCCGATCCTCCGCCACTAACAAACAGTGACGTCTTGTCACTACCCCCCGACCATATAACACCGGTCGGGGGGAGACTACAATAGTTCCTGCTGGTATGGAAATCCATCACTACAGACAGGTGGGTGAGGCAGCTTATCCAGTGCGGTTATTGTCTGGAGTTAACATCCACTCCACCCAACATACCCCCAAGACACCGTCCTATGTCCGCAGGGCATATACAGTTATTGCAGCGGGAGGTAGTCAGCATGCTGCAAAAAGGAGCCATAGAGCTCGTGCCTGTGGAACAAAGAGGTACAGGGGTGTACTCGCTGTACTTCTTGATCCCAAAAAAAGGACGGGTTCCTCAGACCCATACTGAACCTCAGGCCCCTAAACCAGTACATCCGGTCAGAACACTTTCACATGCTCACATTACAGCAGATTCTACCGTTACTCAGTCAGGGAGATTTCCTCGCAACACTAGATCTGAAGTATGCATATTTCCATATACCGCTACACCCGTCACACAGAAAATATCTCAGATTTACCATTCAGAATCAGCATTCTCCGTTCAAGGTCCTCCCTTTCGGAGTGACAACAGCACCAAGTGCCTGGCGACAGTGGCTGCACACCTACGGAGACCGAACGTTCACGTCTACTCTTATCTGGACGACTGGCTTATCCAAGCAAACTCGGCCCAACAATGTGCCACCCACATGTCCCACACCATTCACCTTCTTCACAATCTGGGGTTTTCACTGAATTATCCAAAGTCCCACCTTCAGCCCGCCCACGTACGGCAGTACTTGGGCATGACAATAGACACTCTAGCAGCCAAAGCACAGCCAAATTCAGTGAGGATCAACAGCATGCAATTGCTGATACGGAAATTCAAACCACAACACTCGCTTCCAGCACGAGTGTTCATGCAGTTGATAGGCATGATGGCCTCCTGTATCTTCATAGTCCCGCACACGAGACTACACGTGCGTCCGCTTCAGGAGTGCTTGGCACGTCAGTGGAATCAGGCTCACGGACAATTGAAAGACCTAGTGTTGGTGACCGGTCGCGCATACAACTCTCTGCATTGGTGGAACCCACAAAACCTTTGCAGGGGCCGACCGTTCCAAGAGCCTGTGCCACAGATTATACTGACGACTGACGCATCTCTCCAGGGATGGGGAGCTCATGTACTCCACTACACAGTGCAGGGACTATGGACAGCACAGCAGAAGAAGATGCACATCAACCTTCTGGAACTGATGGCTATCTTCATGGCAATGAAAGCATTCAAAGTACATTTGTGCAACAAGGTAGTGTTGATCCGGACGGACAACATGACGGCCATGTACTACATACAGAGGCAGGGAGGTACACACTCTCCACAGTTGTCTCATCTGGCTCAGAACATGTGGAAGTGGGCCATTCAGAGAAACATCTTCCTCATGGCAGAACAACTCCCAGGCAAGGACAATCAGATGGCGGAGCTGCTCAGCAGGCACAGCCACCAGATGCACGAGTGGGAGATACATCCATAAGTACTCCTACCGTACTTCCAGCAGTAGGGTCATCCAGAGATAGACCTGTTCGCCACAAGGGAAAACGCAAAATGCCAAAGCTTTGCCGCCAGGTTCCCACACCCACAGTCGCAAGGAAATGCGATATGGATGAACTGATCAGGCATCTTTGCGTACGCTTTTCCCCCAGCACGCAAACTAAAGCAACACTCAATAACTCTCATCCTGGTTGCTCCGATGTGGGCACGCCAACCATGGTACACCACGTTTCTAGAACTCTCTGTGTTACCGCATCAAAGGCTGCACCTCACGCCCAGGCTTTTGACGCAGAGCCATGGCGACATTCAGCATCCAGATCCGCAACAGCTCAACCTGGCGATCTGGCTCCTGAGGTCTTAGAATTTGGCTACCTCAACCTGCCTCCTGACTGTATGGATATCTTTTCCATACACTGCTGATAATTGTACATAAATTGTGTTTCTTTACCTTTGAGAGTGTTAGGTGTGTGAATGAGTTTATAGTATGACTGCAAGGTTTTTTCTAGTGTGAATGGTATATATAGTTGAGTCTTTGACATGATGATGTTTTGTATTGTGTATTTGTAATGTGCTTCATAAAGCCTTCCTAAAATGAAAAAGATTCTGAAAAAATAAGAAAAATAATAATTTGTGCAAATAAAATGCAGATTTGAATTGATTTATTCTGATGTGATAAATTCCTTCTTGCATACAGTCTCGTCCATATGCAGGCAAAAAGCAAGTGTATTTGAAAATATCTGACAGTATTGGCATTTTGTGTTGGATTCATATCTCCAAAACAGGCAGCATCTCTCACTTTTCAGAGTGCCTGCCATCAAAGCTTTTCTGGCGGGACTCAAACGAGTTATTCCTCCCAGACACCCACCGGCACCTGTATGGAACCTGAATGTGGTCCTTACCAGACTAATGGGACCACCTTTTGAGCCTCTACACTCATGCGAGATACAATTCTTGACGTGGAAAATGGCTTTCCTAATAGCAATCACATTGCTACGACGAGTTAGTGAACTTCAGGCACTAACTATCCAGGAGCCATTCATACAGATTCACTCCAACAGGGTGGTACTACCCACTAACCCTAAGTTTCTGCCTAAAGTGGTTTCACAGTTCCATATGAATCAAACTATAGAACTGCCAGTGTTCTTCCAAAACCAGATTCAGTGGCAGAGAGAATGCTCCACACACTAGACGTCAAGAGAGCTCTGATGTACTACATAGATAGGACAAAAGATTTCAGGAAAACAAAACAACGGTTTGTTGCCTTTTCACCACAACACAAAGGCAACCCCATTTCAAAAGCAGGTATAGCCAGGTGGATCGTTAAGTGCATACAGATTTGCTATCAAAAGGCTAAGCGCACATTAACGGTTCCCCCAAGAGCCCACTCAACACGAAAGTTGGGGGCATCCATGGCTTTCCTTGGAAACATTCCTTTAGAGGAAATCTGTAGAGCAGCCACATGGTCTACCATACACACATTTACAAAACACTACTGCTTAGATGTGCACTCCAAACAGCAGGCAGCTATAGGGCAGGCTGTTCTAAAAACTCTTTTTCAGACTGCTGCAGCTGGCACGGGCAGCCGCCGCTAATAGAGGGACTGCTATATATTCTATGCACAGATAAGAATTCAGCAGCCCACATGCCTCGAACCGAATATGCTACTTACCAGTATTCATCTGTTCTTGGCATGTAGGGCTGCTGACATTCATATCGCCCGCCCTCCTCCCCGGCGCATGTAGTGGCTGCAGCACTCAGAATTACTCTTAGCATGGTCATCACTTACTGTACTACACTCCATCTCTGCCACAATGGCGAAAAACAATCTGAGGATGGAGAGGATGCCCATGCGCACTGTAGTGATACTTCGAAGACTCTTCCAGGACAACAATGTGCAATCATCCGACCCAACACTAGGCGGCGATCTATGCACAGATATGAATGTCAGCAGCCCAACATGCCAAGAACAGATGCATACTGGTAAGTAGCATATTCGTTCGTCATGGCCCGAGGCTGGACACCATCCCTCCAGCCAATCATGGGCCTCCTCAGGCATCCTGAAGAACCATGTTTTACCATCCGCTACGACCCGCAACTTTGCAGGGAATTTCATAGAGTAGTTGAGATCCCGGCTTCTGGGTTCTTTCTTCACCACCAGAAAACTCAGTTGTTGTTTGGTAATAGCTGCTGTGTAGTCTGGGAAGAATGAAATTACAGAGTTCTCTAGGCGCAACGGGGGAGCCACTCGTGCCGTTTGTAGTATAGCGTTGCGGCCACGAAAATTAAAGATGCGGGCTAAGATTGGGCGGGGCGGGGCCCGGTCTGGGTCTGCCTCCTGGTACTCGATGGGCTCTTTCCACCGAGAAGAAACTGGACAGTCCTTGAGACTGGAGATGGGTTTTGATGAGATCTTCGAAAAATAAATCCATTGCAGGACCCCCTTTACCTTCCGGTACGCCTATAATTAGAACATTATTACATCTGGAGCGGCCTTCCTGATTGTCAAGCTTAGCCGGTATTAGCTTGTTTTCTGTTTCAAGTTGGCACACTTGTCACTGTAGGATAGCAGTGTCAGTGGAAAGAGTTGTTGTGGTAGTTTCGACTTCTGTCACTCTTGTGGCCATTTTCTGGAAGGCGGCCCGCAGGAATGAGATGTCTGTAGAGATCGACCCCACTGTAGCGTGGCCCTTATTAAGGGCGGACATTATATCCTGCAGCATGACCTCTGCCTGACCCTCGGGTTATTTTCTTGCGTGGTGTTCCGTTCTGCCAGGTCCGGCTGATCTGGCATAGGCATACTTGTCTAGTTTGAATTGCTGTGCAGTGCTTTGGCCCGGGCCCCCATTAAGGCAAGTCCGCAGGGCTTCCCAGGGAGTGAGTTAGGTGCGTGGCAGTAATCGCTGCTGCTTGCCTTTGTGACTGTAAGCCATGCGCAGCCTTTCGGGTTTCCTGCCACGGATCCCCAGTTGCAGTAGAGAGTGGCGCCCCTGCAGAGAATGGACCCAAGTGGGACACAGATGTGGTGGGCCGTTTGTTAGTGTTCAGGCAAATATATTAGTAAAAGTCATTGATGGTCTGGTTCATCCTGACCAATCAGGTTTTATCCCCCATAGGAACACTGCCCTGAACCTACGTCGATTGCACGGCGTCATAGCTAGAGCGCATACTTTGCGGGAATCGGCTGTGGTCGCCTCGCTTGACACGACTGTGTCCTTTGATACCGTTGGATGGCCCTACTTGTGGGCGGTCCTGGCCAAATTTGGATTTGGTTCGGATTTTATTGACTGGGTACGATTGTTATATTCTTAGCCACTCGCCCAGGTCATGGTTAATGGTAGGGTTTCAGCCTTGTTCCATTTGAGTCAGGGCACCCGGCAGATTTGCCCCCTCTCCTCTCTACTTTTTTCGCTGTCCCTGGAGCCCCTAGCGGCTTGGATTCGATGGGAACCATCGATCCGGGGTATAAAATGGACCCCTGACTGGGAAGACAGGATTTCCTTATATGCAGATGATATTTTTCTATTTTTCTTTATTTGACTGCCCCCCGGAAATCCCTTATGGTGGTGTGTGACGTTTTAGCCTCCTTTGGTAAAAATTCTGGTATTTCCATTAATTGGGGAAAATCTTTGTTATATGTTCTCAGTGGGGATGCTCCAGTTCTGCCTAATAACTGCCCTATTCAGATTGCTACGACTGGATTTCGATATCTGGGTATTTTTATCACTCTTGATCCAGCAATCAGATATAAAGAAAATCTCATGCCTCCACTCCAGAGACTTATAAGCTGTATTCGAGATCTGCAAGGCAGAATTTGACGGGAACCACCAAACACACAGTGAAAATCTGGTGTGATGTGACGAGTTCGTTGGGATGGAAGGGTAAATTAACACTGGCTGCTCCCCTTTTTGATTCGGAAAGGCTGGGCAACCTGTGGAACTCTAAAGGCGTTGATAAATGGGAGATGATAGGTATTACTGCCATTAGGGATGTATGTGTAAGGGAAGTATTAAAACCTTTGAAGAAATGCAGAAGGAATTTGAGCTGTCCAGTTCGGAATATTTTAGGTATGCACAGATCCGACATGCGCTACAGGCGACTCTTGCCGTAGATGAGGAATTGCCTGAAGCATCTCCCCTGGAAGATAGGATATTGGATGGCCACCTCCCTGACAGAACGATTTCCCTCATCTACAAAAAATTAATCAACAGAGCGGACCTGTTGGGCGATTTGAGGGAGAAGTGGATAGGTGACGGAATAGAATTGAATGACTAGGTCTGGCAGGCGGCTGTCTCTTCCCCGAAGGTGTTTGCCATTCCTGTAAGGCTTCGACTCGTTCAATTGAGGATTCTACACAGGGTATATATCACGGGCCCCCAGCTGGTTCAGATGGGGTTGACAACGGAGGGTTTGTGTAGACGCAATTGTGGCCTCTTAGGTACATTCTTCCACGTTATCTGGGAGTGTCGAGAGATTGCCCAGTATTGGAGGGAGGTTCACACTATTATGAATGTGGTCACGGGGATATCCCTACAGCTGGAGGCGCGTAGATGTCTCTTAACCCCTTCGCTGCTGATGACGAGCTCAGCTCGTCATCAGCCACGGTGGTCGTGTGCTGATGACGAGCTGAGCTCGTCATGTAACGCGGCTTTTGGGAAAAAGCCGCACAGCAGAAAAATTACCGCCGCAGCAATGTGGTTAAACATTTGGGAACCCACTGATTGTACAGCAGCGCAGACACAATGGGTTACATTGGGTAACATGATGGCCAAAAGAAATATTGCCCAACGGTGGGGCTCGGACACACCACCTACCCTTGGAGAGTGAGAAAGAGATATGGACTGGTCCATGTTCCGTGAAAAAACTGTGTATATTGCGAGAGGGCGTCCACGGAAATGGGCCTTAATCTGGAACCAGTGTAATGCACATAGGGTTGGCTTCCTTCGGCACTTGCTGTAGCGAGATGCGTCGGGCAAGTAGATAGTCGAACTGCACCAAACCACTGTGTGTTTGCTTGGGCAAGTGTGGGCATATTTATACCTTGAAGGTGCCAAGTTTGACGTAAAGGTGGACATAACGTCATCAAAGAGTCTCAGTTCTTTGAAAATTACATGAGTTGTTGGACAAATCAATATTCAAGCAAGGGGAAGTCCCTAACTGCTGAAGCTGAGTTTTCCCAAGAAATAGTTGTGGATTTTCGGAACTAGTGGAAGTAGCCATGCCGTATTTGGACTGCATGGACTATGTCTAAATATGGTTATGATTTCTATGCCTATATAAGGACAAGGTTCTTTATACCTATATAAGGGCATGAATCTGGAAAATTGCACTAGGGACCTAAAATGCTATACAACACTTCACGCTTTCACGATACAAGATCCCTTTCTTCAATTCAAGAATGACAGGGTAATTCTTCGGACTAACCCAAAATGTATTCCAAAAGTACCATCGGACTTCCACCTAAATGAGCCTATTTTCTTAAAAACTTTCTTTCCAAATCCTCAAACAGCAGCTGAAAGAGCTCTACATTCACTGGATTTGAAACGCTGCCTTAAATTCTCACTTGACAGAACAAAAACTTTCCGCAAATCCAACCAACTTTTTGTGGCTTACAGTTTACTCAGGAAGGGTTTTCCTCTCACAAAGCAAAGCATTTCCAGATGGATCTCTGGTGCTATTGTCTTCTGTCACCAACAGTCTGGTCAGCCTTTACAATCAGGAATTCGTGCCCATTCCACTAGGGCAGTTTCTACTTCTACTGCACTATTTGCAGGTGTGCTCATCACAGATATTTGCAGAGCAGCAACATGGAAGACGCCACATATGTTTACCAAACATTACTGTTTGGATACAGAATTAACAAAGGATGCTGCAATGGGACAGGCAGTGTTGCATCATCTATTTTGAAAGAGGTGAGCCTTCCTTCCTTCCCACCAACTTTTCTTTTATTTTTCCACGCTCATTTCACTTTCAATATTATACCTTTTGCCAGACTTGCAACTTATTGCTTTGCATTTTAATGTTGATATATATATATGTATTTATTAACTAATGCTTTATGTTCTTTATGCAAAAGGAAATGTACTTATCATTGATTTCTACTCTGATTCAGGCATGTGAATCTATGAAAGATACCCTAATACTGGATAAGAAATGCATTACTTACCTGTAGCTGCAGCTATACAGTATTGGTATCTTTCATAGATTCACATGCAACCCACTCACCTCCCTTGGAAGGGCTCACCTAGTACTCTGTTGTTCTTTCATATAGCACTGTGCTTGCGAAAATCTGAGGGACTAGAGCTCCTTCGAGGAAGGTTCCAGAGGGTGGTGGCAGCTGATTGATCACTCTCTAGAGTTTGGTCCATATTATGTAAGGACCTGGATATATTACTAATGTGAGGCCTTTGACCTATTATTCTATAAATCTAATGGGACATTACTTTATTTATGTACCGGGGGCTCCCATCCCGATGACGGGGAATGATTCAGGCATGTGAATCTATGAAAGATACCAATACTGGATAACTTCAGTTAGAGGTAAATAACGCATTTCATGTAGGTTGTCTGGCTTTGTAAATAATGCAGCTGGTGTTGAAGATGGTACCGGCCGGCAAGGAGGGCCAATGGAGTTCCTTAAGGATGGGGGTGATGTGATCGTATTTCTTCAAGCCCTGGATGAGATATACTGCAGTGTTTAGTAGTCTCTTTAGGGGTGCCGGTGTGACATCTGGGAGTACATAGAACAGGATGTTACTCCCATCCAAATGCAGGAGTATGAGGGTTTGACCAACAGTTCTGAATTTACTTTCTGGAAGAACCAGTTTCACTTTCTTTAAAACGGAGAGCTAGTACCAGGCTGTCTTTGTGTTTCATTGTCACTGTGTTCCTTAAGAGTGGGGTTGATTTCCAGGGTGAATCCAAGTGAAAGTTTGGGTCCGAAGCGGTCAAGTTTCATGTCATTGAGCCAAGTTTGTACTGTTTCTTGGTGGCCTATAACCGAAAGGTTTGTGTCATTGAGCCAGGTGTTTACTGTTTCTTAGTCTTGGCGACTAACTGGAAGTCTAAAAGCTTTTGTTGAACTCAGAATCAAGGAGGTGGCTACTGAGGAATAATTTGCTAAGATGCAGGATAGGAAAGAATTAAAATAAGAAAAACAATACATAAGTGGGATTTTATGAATCGTGGTCTAATTTAATATCCTTCATTGAGTATATAAGGAACATAAGGTAGCACTTGTTTATTCATAAAGGAAGAGTCAATACAAAATTATAGCCTGAGGCAAGAACGTATTTTAAGTCAAAGGTCATAGTGAATGAAATCTTAAAATGCCTCAATATATCCAGGAGATGTGCTTTTAATGCATATCAATTACTGAGTTGGTATAGGATGAATACTATCAATAACTTTTTTTGAAAATGAATTGAATTTTAATGAGGCCAGTAACCATCACATTTGTAAACATGGGTTGGTTGATATACAACATACATATATTAGAATTTGCTGTAAAGTAAATATGAAGTATGCAGGAAGCATGTCATTAGATCTATTGGAATCTGCAGTTTGAGACGTTCTTTAATACATTCAACTGCCGAGCCATTGAATGTGAACAATAATTTAATTTTTTAAAAATATTTTTCATATTTATGCACTACCCAAAGAAGGCATTACAGTCACGTACAACAAGTGCCATCATCCACATATATCTGTTACGAGTATCTAATGTCACATTAAATTGTATGGTGTACATCTTACGCCACACAGTTCCATTGTGGGTAGAGAATGGTACACATTAAGCATGGCAATACCTTCCTTATATCGAGTGAGTCTGACTGGCAGTCAGGTCAGATGTCGTAGCAAGGCAGCCCTCTGTGGACCCTCGCCCATAGTAGGCTCTCCACCACCCCCAGAGTTTGTAAAACATACGGGGACAGCCTCTGCTACAGATGGTCACTTTTTCTGCTGCCATATAGAAATCTATCCCTCGTCTCCTTTCGTGTTTGGAAGGTATCGCTGGTGCTACCCAGTTTTTAGCCACATCTCTTTCAGTCACCACCAAGCCCAGGGCGCTAACGACAAATTTAAAGCATGGAACATCAACATTGCTCGGGATCTCCAACAAAACATACAGCTGTTCAAGCATGAGTGAACCCTCTAGAATGCCTGAGAGTTCCTGGATGATCGCTTTCCAGTAGGTTTGTATGTGGGAGCACTCTCAAAGTGTATGCCTAAAGGACCCTATAGCTTCGACAAATCTCATGTAATTCTGAGTAGATGCTCTCCCAATGTTATGTAATCTGTGGCAGTCGTATTAGACACTTTGGAGTATTTTTAATCGCATCAGGCATAGGTGTGACTTTAAAAAAATGTTTTATTGTTCTTTTACATTAATTGGTACTGATTACAGAAATCTGAAATTGTAAGTACATACCGAGTGCACAGCCGTGCCAACACTTAAGTAACGTCTTTATGAATGTGTATTGCTAACATCCTTGACATGCCCCCTCCTTATGCTCGCAGTAATTACAGCTTTCTCAAAAGTAACTCTAATTATGTCCATTAGTCACTCAGGTCTGATTCCGATTCTTCAAGCGGCGGGGTACATATATTCCCTCTGAAAGCATTCCACTTCCCAACACCCGTGTCCATTTCTTGCAGCACCCTCTGTGGATAAAAACCACCTTCTTTGCTACCATTAACCTATCCATATCTCTACACCACTGGTGGTGTGTGGGGATGACCTGCGCATCTCTAGTGTTGAGCTATATTTCGTTTTACAAATAAACAACAGAAGAGTGAATCCAGAATGTCAAAGGCTAGAAATGAGAATCACTCATGTTTTTAAGAAGGGTCCTCACTCAGCAACCTAGTTGGTGACTTGCTTCATCATCGGACCCCCACTAGAGAGGCTGAGTGCCTCTCCGGTGTGCTTCAACCCCTGATTACAGCGGAGCAGGATTTTGTGAGTGTTGAGTGCAAGTGATGGTTAAGTGACTGATGTTAAAATAGTCTCTACTACTCCATAAACATTTTTTTTAATGATTGGGTAGTACAACTAGATTAAAATAGGGTGTGTGGTGGACGTTGCAACTGATTAGATTGATCAGCCACATCCAGATTCAGAACATTAGGTCGACATGTTTCAGCCTCTGTATGCCAGTTGCGAGGCTTTCCTTAGGACCGTGAACCATGGCGGTATGCACACGCTAAGGTGCATCCTAACCTATGGCCAACTAAAGAACCGGATTACTCATGGTTCGAAAAAGCATGCCTTCAGCACTTCTGAATGTGTAAGAAATCTGTAAGGCAAAAGGTATAATGAAAAACATATACACAAGACATGACACATACGTATATATCTCCTGATGCATAGTTTTAAACAAGTGAGCGATTCAGTGCGACTGTAAACTGCCTTTGTATTGTGACTATCTCGATTGCTATCGTCACATATCTTAGTTGGCCCTGTGGGCGAGTGATTTGAACTAGAAATGCCTCCTATTCAGGTTTCCTTGCATGGTTACGCATTACAATAAAATTTGTGGAGTGTGCCGATACACTAATTAGGGTGTTGTGCGCAAGGAAATTAAACCGACACAGAGCAAATTCCATGTCTTTAAGAAATGCGAGATTTTCTAGCGTGGCCATCACTGTAGGAGTGTATATTGTCTCATACTGACTATCTATTGCAGGTCTGTAATTGCCACCCCGGTGTCTGAGTTCAGTTGTGCCACCCAGCGACCAGCTCGCTCCCTCTTGTCCAACCAAGCTAGAAGCTTGTCAGCATGAGATAGCTACGAATTGTCCCTGATCATCCGTCCAGGACCCGTTTATAACGAGGGGGGAAGTGTTTTTGCGGACAAGGATCCCCACTCCCCGTGAACCTTAAGTGAATTCAGAGTGTGCCGCCATTTTTAATCCCCACCTGTCCAAAGCCTTTCCGGCCGTACCCATTAAGTGCGACTCTCGGAGGAGGGCTACTGCTGGAGCTTGTCGTTTAAGATATTGCAGCACCAACCCCCACTTTACCTTGTCACATAAGCCGTTTACATTCCATGAAATGATTGAAAAAGGGTGGCCAAACATATTAGAGGTCTCGGGCTGTGCTTGCAGGAGGTTGGTCAAGTTGTCCCCTCTTGTCAGTGGGTGTATATTTGACACTGGCGCATGGAGGGCAATGCAATAAGGTTAGCATGCACAAACTATGTATAGACTTAATCAGCATTTGTTGTACCTTTGTGAACAAAGTGAAAATAAACTTAAACTGATCCCCAACCCCTCCCTGCATGACGTACATTCAACTACCCGCCACCCCAACCAAGCAGAGTACGTATTTCCCATAACTTGTACTTGCGTGAGGGGGGAGAGTACTCCGATCATCACCCAGAGCCACCCCTCGTTCAATACCATATCTGTGTGATTAGTTCTGTCTCAGCTTAGAAAGCAATGCATCAGTGCTAAGACTTCCGGAGGGTCAGAGATTCAAGGCGCACCAGGCCAAGTGTGGTAGCCCAGTAAATCAGCCTCAATGGTGCTGTATCTCTGTGCGTTCTCCGTGGTGGCCTCTATCCTTGTTGCAAACTTGGAGCATGAGTGTCCAAAGTGTCCTCATTTTTGGGTCTCCGCCTGCGTTAAGTCATCCGTGGAGCCTGTGTCTCTCGAGCCCTGCGATGTTGCTTCCAGTAGTCGTTGTTGATTCTTGCCTGATTCGAGGCATGTGGGCTGCTGAATTCATATCTGTGCATAGATCGCCGCCTAGTGTTGGGTCCGGATGATTGCACATTGTTGTCCTGGAAGAGTCTTCGAAGTATCACGAGATAGGTGGCTCCTCCCCTGGACTACAGTGCGCATGGGCATCCTCTCGATCCTCAGATTGTTTTTTTCCGCCATTGGGTTCGGATGTATATTTGTTCACTCAAGTTCGGAATCGATAGAAAACTTTATATTTGGCCAAAAGGCCTTTAGTTATCGTCGGTATTGTCTTTGCGATCGGTGCCCAGGACTTGTTCCAGCTCTATCCTCGAGCCGGACGTCCAGAAGAGCCGCGTGGCTTTTCAGCAATAAAGGCCCGGTCGACGCCAGAGGCCTTATCGACGATCCATTATGGAACGGAGCCAGTTCAAGAGATGTCCCGCTTGCAACTCCCAAGTATCCTCACATCGATGTCCACCCGGTGTGCAACAAGTGCCTGTCTAAAGATCACGATGAAGCCAGCTGTATGGCTTGTTCTCGGTTCCACTCCAAGAAAACAATTCGCCTTCGACGGGCGGCGCGGCGCGGAAGGAGGCCCAGCAGACGGCACCTGATCCGGTGAACATCTTCGATGCCGAGGAAGATGAGGTAGTCGAGCAGGAAGTTCAAGAGAACCTGTCTGATCCTGCATCGGAGATCGACTCCAGATACGACGCAGATGTGGAAATGGTCGATAATGAAGATGCCGTCAACGAGGTAGGAGACGACGATGAGGCCTTTGGGGCCGTAGAAGATAGCTCGAGCAAGGAGCTAGGCCCAACCGTTGGTACGGGGGCCAAGACTAAAACACTCTATAAGGCTCAGGTCGAAGGATCGCCACATGGCCTTACCCAAGACCAAACGCATAGTTCTACAGCCTCGCCTCAAGGCCCGGCTATGGACATTTCCAACGAGCCATCGGTTGATCGATCAAAATCGAAACCAAAAACATCGGTGTCTACAAAACCGAAAGCACCGGAAACGAAATCGAAACCGAAAGTACACATTACTTTGGTCGGATCGAAGGCTTCTGAACCATCGGCACCGACGAAACAGAAGAGTGTTATCGACCCGGGGAGGTCGCTAAAGGGTGTTGAGCCGAAAGCCGGGGCGCCGAAGAAAAAGGTCAAGGACATCGACCCAAAGAAGTCGGCGCTGAAGACCGTAGACACAAACAAGGGACTCGAAACTCTGAACGTTCTCTATCCTAAACGTCGACTCGACAAAGCAAAGGGCAGTAAAGACCTCGAGTCCACAACTAGCAGTGGCTCTAAGGACCCCGTCGAGTCAACACACCCATCCGCCTCTTTTTCGAAGCAGGTGTCGGACTCGCTGCAACGCATTAAAGAGAAGGCTAATGCTGTCAGACCGAAGGCCACTCAACCCCCAAAGACATTCAGTAAACCTCCGAAGTCGTCGGCACCGATTAAGTTTACACTGCCGCCGCCAGTGGCACCTAAAGTGTTCGCCCCTAAGGCGGGCATCGAAGCAGCCAAGAAGGTGTCCATGGGGCCAAAGCCTACACCTACGGAAGGGGCCACCAAGCATCGACAGCCTCTGCAGGAAGATCAGTCGAGGCAATTCATCGACGCTGAGACTGGTAGACTTTCTATTTTCAAGCGAAAGATCGCCCCAGAACAGCCTATGTAGTCATATAAAATTCCATTAAAGAAAAAGAGGGATTCTGCAACATCACCTCTTCTTTTTGAACCTCTACAACCATATGGACAAGAACCTGCTCCTCTTTCACCCACACATTCAGATGTGGATGTAGGGGATGGTGACAATGAGGATTACAGTTATCCTGTAGACACTGATCCAGAAGACCACACGGAACCCTGGGCAGACACTGTTGACCCAGGGGAGCCACAAAATGCCCCTGACAGTCATACCTAAGCGGTTAAAACCTCACCTACAGGAAACACGGCTGCGTTTAACACACTTATTGAGAGGGCAGCAGAAAATCACGATGTCCAACTCCATGCTGACCCTATTGAAGAGGATTTTTTATTTGACACCTTCTCGACCTCGAGGAGAACTGTCAAGACTCTACCCATGCTTAAAGGTGTCCTGAAACACGCTGGAGACATCTTTAAGGAGACCACAAGGGCAAGCGTGGTAAACCCCAGAATTGAAAAAAATACAAACCAGCACCGGTGGACCCTACGTATATCAGGGGACAGTTGCCATTGGACTCTCTGGTTGTTTCAAATGCTCGTAAAAGAGCGAACTCGCAGACCACGGGTGATGTTCCTCCCCCTGACAAGGAATCTAAAGTGCTAGAAGCATCAGGGAAAAGGTTGGCAGCTCAAGCGGCCAATGTCTGGCGAATCTCCAACACACAGGCACTCTTAGCCAGATATGACAGGGTTCATTATGATACACTTGAGACCCTGTTACAACATTTGCCAGATGAGTATAAGGAGGCATCAGAAATGCTAATACAAGAAGGGAAACTTATATCCAATGCATCTATTAAGTGTGCGCTAGCCGCAGCAGACACTACAGCCAGGGCTATTAATACAAGCGTTATTTTACGAAGACACGCCTGACTGAGAATCTCCGGCTTCAAGACAGAGATACAAACCACCATACTCAATCAGCCAGTTAACCCTGATTACTTGTTTGGCCCAGAAGTGGACACCACCTATGAAAAAATTAAAAAGGACACAGAGACTGCAAAGTCTATGGGGGCTCTACAGTCGCAGCAGTTCAGGGGTGGTTCTTTTCGTTGCTCCAACAATAGAGGAGTTTCCAGAGGCCAAGTGTCCCAGCAGGCACAATACAATAAAGGAGGCACGCAGACCACCTACAACAAGAACTATAGAGGTGGCTATCGTGGAAACAGCACCAAGGGCAGAGGTCGTGGAAACAACAACTCCCGATCCTCCGCCACTAACAAACAGTGACGTCTTGTCACTACCCCCCGACCATATAACACCGGTCGGGGGGAGACTACAATAGTTCCTGCTGGTCAGGAAATCCATCACTACAGACAGGTGGGTGAGGCAGCTTATCCAGTGCGGTTATTGTCTGGAGTTAACATCCACTCCACCCAACATACCCCCAAGACACCGTCCTATGTCCGCAGGGCATATACAGTTATTGCAGCGGGAGGTAGTCAGCATGCTGCAAAAAGGAGCCATAGAGCTCGTGCCTGTGGAACAAAGAGGTACAGGGGTGTACTGGCTGTACTTCTTGATCCCAAAAAAAGGACGGGTCCCTCAGACCCATACTGGACCTCAGGCCCCTAAACCAGTACATCCTGTCAGAACACTTTCACATGCTTACATTACAGCAGGTTCTACCGTTACTCAGTCAGGGAGATTTCCTCGCAACACTAGATCTGAAGGATGCATATTTCCATATACCGCTACACCCGTCACACAGAAAATATCTCAGATTTACCATTCACAATCAGCATTATCAGTTCAAGGTCCTCCCTTTCGGAGTGACAACAGCACCAAGTGCCTGGAGACAGAGGCTGCACACCTACGGAGACCGAACGTTCACGTCTACCCTTATCTGGACGACTGGCTTATCCAAGCAAACTCGGCCCAACAAGGTGCCGCCCACATGTCCCACACCATTCACCTTCTTCACAATCTGGGGTTTTCACTGAATTATCCAAAGTCCCACCTTCAGCCCGCCCACGTACGGCAGTACTTGGGCATGACAATAGACACTCTAGCAGCCAAAGCACAGCCAAATTCAGTGAGGATCAACAGCATGCAATTGCTGATACGGAAATTCAAACCACAACACTCGCTTCCAGCACGAGTGTTCATGCAGTTGATAGGCATGATGGCCTCCTGTATCTTCATAGTCCCGCACACGAGACTACACATGCGTCCGCTTCAGGAGTGCTTGGCACGTCAGTGGAATCAGGCTCACGGACAATTGAAAGACCTAGTGTTGGTGACCGGTCGCGCATACAACTCTCTGCATAGGTGGAACCCACAAAACCTTTGCAGGGGCCGACCGTTCCAAGAGCCTATGCCACAGATTATACTGACGACGGACGCATCTCTCCAGGGATGGGGAGCTCATGTACTCCACTACACAGTGCAGGGACTATGGACAGCACAGCAGAAGAAGATGCACATCAACCTTCTGGAATTAATGGCTATCTTCATGGCAATGAAAGCATTCAAAGTACATTTGTGCAACAAGGTAGTGTTGATCCGGACAGACAACATGACGGCCATGTACTACATACAGAGGCAGGGAGGTACACACTCTCCACAGTTGTCTCATCTGGCTCAGAGCATGTGGAAGTGGGCCATTCAGAGAAACATCTTCCTCATGGCAGAACACCTCCCAGGCAAGGACAATCAGATGGCGGAGCTGCTCAGCAGGCACAGCCACCAGATGCACGAGTGGGAGATACATCCATCAGTACTCCTACCGTACTTCCAGCAGTAGGGTCATCCAGAGATAGACCTGTTCGCCACAAGGGAAAACGCAAAATGCCAAAGCTTTGCCGCCAGGTTCCCTCACCCACAGTCGCAAGGAAATGCGATATGGATGAACTGGTCAGGCATCTTTGCGTACGCTTTTCCCCCAGCACGCAAACTGAAGCAACACTCGATAACTCTCATCCTGGTTGCTCCGATGTGGGCACGCCAACCATGGTACACCACGTTTCTAGAACTCTCTGTGTTACCGCATCAAAGGCTGCACCTCACGCCCAGGCTTTTGACGCAGAGCCATGGCGACATTCAGCATCCAGATCCGCAACAGCTCAACCTGGCGATCTGGCTCCTGAGGTCTTAGAATTTGGCTACCTCAACCTGCCTCCTGACTGTATGGATATCATAAGAGAGGCAAGAAAGCCCACCACTAGAGCATGTTATGTGGCGAAATGGAAGCGGTTTGTCATTTATTGTGCCAACAACGACATTAATCCGCTAGATGCATCTACTCACAACATCATCTGTTATCTGTTACATCTATACAAATGCAATCTGGCCTATGCTTCCATTCGTATACATTTATCCGCAATAGCTGCTTATCTCCAAAACGGGCAGCATCTCTCACTTTTCAGAGTACCTGCCATCAAAGCTTTTCTGGCGGGACTCAAACGAGTTATTCCTCCCAGACACCCACCGGCAACTGTATGGAACCTGAATGTGGTCCTTACCAGACTAATGGGACCACCTTTTGAGCCTCTACACTCATGCGAGATACAATTCTTGACGTGGAAAGTGGCTTTCCTAATAGCAATCACATCACTACGACGAGTTAGTGAACTTCAGGCACTAACTATCCAGGAGCCATTCATACAGATTCACTCCAACAGGGTGGTACTACGCACTAACCCTAAGTTTCTGCCTAAAGTGGTTTCACAGTTCCATATGAATCAAACTATAGAACTGCCAGTGTTCTTCTAAAATCCAGATTCAGTGGCAGAGAGAATGCTCCACACACTAGACGTCAAGAGAGCTCTGATGTACTACATAGATAGGACAAAAGATTTCAGGAAAACAAAACAACTGTTTGTTGCCTTTTCACCACAACACAAAGGCAACCCCATTTCAAAAGCAGGTATAGCCAGGTGGATCGTTAAGTGCATACAGATTTGCTATCAAAAGGCTAAGCGCACATTAACGGTTCCCCCAAGAGCCCACTCAACACGAAAGTTGGGGGCATCCATGGCTTTCCTTGGAAACATTCCTTTAGAGGAAATCTGTAGAGCAGCCACATGGTCTACCATACACACATTTACAAAACACTACTGCTTAGATGTGCACTCCAAACAGCAGGCAGCTATAGGGCAGGCTGTTCTAAAAACTCTTTTTCAGACTGCTGCAGCTGGCACGGGCAGCCGCCGCTAATAGAGGGACTGCTATATATTCTATGCACAGATATGAATTCAGCAGCCCACATGCCTCGAACCGAATATGCTACTTACCAGTATGCATATGTTCTTGGCATGTAGGGCTGCTGACATTCATATCGCCCGCCCTCCTCCCCGGCGCATGTAACGGCTGCAGCACTCAGAATTACTCTTAGCATGGTCATCACTTACTGTACTACACTCCATCGCTGCCACAATGGCGAAAAACAATCTGAGGATGGAGAGGATGCCCATGCGCACTGTAGTGATACTTCAAAGACTCTTCCAGGACAACAATGTGCAATCATCCGACCCAACACTAGGCGGCGATCTATGCACAGATATGAATGTCAGCAGCCCAACATGCCAAGAACAGATGCATACTGGTAAGTAGCATATTCGTTCGTCATGGCCCGAGGCTGGACACCATCCCTCCAGCCAATCATGGGCCTCCTCAGGCATCCTGAAGAACCAGGTTTTACCATCCGCTACGACCCGCAACTTTGCAGGGAATTTTATAGAGTAGTTGAGATCCCGGCTTCTGAGTTCTTTCTTCACCTCCAGAAAACTCTGTTGTTGTTTGGTAATAGCTGCTGTGTAGTCTGGGAAGAATGAAATTACAGAGTTCTCTAGGCGCAACGGGGGAGCCACTCGTGCCGTTTGTAGTATAGCGTTGCGGCCACGAAAATTAAAGATGCGGGCTAAGATGGGGCAGGGCGGGGCCCGGTCTGGGTCTGCCTCCTGGTACTCGATGGGCTCTTTCCACCAAGAAGAAACTGGACAGTCGTTGAGACTGGAGATGGGTTTTGATGAGATCTTCGAAAAATAAATCCATTGCAGGACCCCCTTTACCTTCCGGTACGCCTATAATTCGAACATTATTACATCTGGAGCGGCCTTCCTGATTGTCAAGCTTAGCCGGTATTAGCTTGTTTTCTGTTTCGAGTTGGCACACTTGTCACTGTAGGACAGCAGTGTCAGTGGAAAGAGTTGTGGTAGTTTCGACTTCTGTCACTCTTGTGGCCATTTTCTGGAAGTCGGCCCGCAGGAATGAGATGTCTGTAGAGATCGACCCCACTGTAGCGTGGACCTTATTAAGGGCGGACATTATATCCTGCAGCATGACCTCTGCCTGACCCTCAGGTTTTTTTCTTGCGTGATGTTCCGTTCTGCCAGGTCCGGCTGATCTGGCATAGGCATACTTGTCTAGTTTGAATTGCTGTGCAGTGCTTTGGCCCGGGCCCCCATTAAGGCAAGTCCGCAGGGGCTTCCCAGGGAGTGAGTTAGGTGCGTGGCAGTAATCGCTGCTGCTTGCCTTTGTGACTGTAAGCCATGCGCGGCCTTTCGGGTTTCCTACCACGGATCCCCAGTTGCAGTAGAGAGTGGCGCCCCTGCAGAGAATGGACCCAAGTGGGACACAGATGTAGTGGGCCGTTTGTTAGTGTTCAGGCAAGTTCACGAACTAGCAAAGTCCTCGAGGGCTTCCAGAGTTCAACTATAGCACACCAGTCCAGCGCATCGGATGCTTATATTTTTCTCCTTTTCTCACCTCTAGTGGCCATCTGTAATTCAGTTGCACCGGCAACCAATGCGCAGAAGCGTTGCACCAGGGTCTTCAAACTCCGCTGTGGCCCGGAGTGCACTGTCTTGACTTTGGCGGGCCCAGCGCAATGTCACCTGTGCTGCTATAATGGAGTCAGGCGCACTCCCAGTGATGTATTGTGGGAGGCTGTGTCCCACTTGGCGGCAGCAAGGGCGAGTGCTCACTTTCCTGCTGCTGCATCCGATCCGGGATCTTGCTTTGTTTTTTTTTTGTTTTTGTTGGGGAACCTTTATTGTTACTTCAAGCAAATACAAGCATGGGCCTACAACCATCCCGGCCGGCCGCTAGTCAAGTCGTAAGTACAGCAAATCAATGTGGGAAAATATAGCAGCCCGAAAACCGGGGTCTAACAAGTGTCCAGGATATGACTTGTATTCAAGCGTACTGGCCAAAATTCAGGATTCATGAAGGTTCATTTTACAATAAAGAAAAAACTAAATCAATGCCGTACGGTCATACATGGTCCTACAATAACAAGCATGGGATCTTGCTTTGTTGAAGCCGCTTTTTCCACTGGGGCGAGACCAGGCGCAGCGCGAACACATCGCTGTACCGCACGGCTGGCCCTCCTCACCTCCCACAGATCTTGGAGGTCAGTGTCTTCAGCGCCGCACATTTAAATGCTGAATTGGCCAGTCCCGCTCACTGAATTTTGTCACGCACAGCGTGCGGGCGCACCACCGCTGCCCCGTGGGTGTCGCCGTCCTGCTTCTCCCTTCGCAGGGTCTCCGTGCCGCTCGAGGCCCCAGCTTCAATCGATGACATAGGCTGCGTACCGTAGAACCGACGCAGGGTCCTTGTGCCCCACTTCCTGCACCTCAGAGAGGGATAAACAGGTACCCCACTACTTCGATGCTTGGATCATGGCCTTTCATTACTTTTCTTAGACGGATTATGTGTCGGATCGTCTGGGATGTCGCGCTGATCCTGGAACCTTTCTAGGCAGTGGCCGTTTCGCTTGGCTGCTAGCCATGGCCTCTAGGCGTGACTTGATAGCAACCTTATGTGGGTACATCAACACCGCCTCCCAATCTGCCTTCTTGTTCGCCCACATTTCGCTGCCACCTCTCCTGTAGCGAGCCCAGGGTATCTGGTATATTACTTTTGATCATTCTATGTGTGGTGGAGACTGCGCCCCCTTTCCAGTTCCTCCATTAATATGCACCCCCTAAGGGAGTCATATTGAGGTATTTCAGTCCCCTCCAGCCTCTCAGCCTGCCAGGTATGTTGTACCTGTGCATATTTTAAACATTGGGTCAGTTGTAGATGGTATTACCTTTGTGCTGAGGAGTAGGACATAATATCCCCTTTCTAGAGGATAGTTCACACCTTAGAGATACTTATGGTATCTATCTCTTGCCCCAAACCCTCCCAGCTTCACTACCTCTTGCAGCCCTGTCCCTTTCCAAAGGGTTGTTTTTCTAGTGATCTTGCGGGCCCAACCAAGTGCCTTTGTTGCCTTGCCCCAGACTGCCCTGTTTTGCTGGCAGTAGTGTCTGGGATCCCTTCTCTCCATATAGATAATGTAGGTGCGATCTGTGTTCTAGCAGACCACTCTCAAGCCTAAATGTCGGGTGGTCCTGTTGGCCCTAAATCTAGTTATACATTTTTATCAGGCGGGCCTCCCAATAGTACCCCTCTATATCCGGGAGCGCAAGCTCACCATTATATTGGGTACACTGTAATGTTTGGAGGTATATTCTTTGCTGTCCCCCATTCCACAGCAGGGTCCTCAAGTCCCTGTTAATCTTGGTGAATACCGCCTGGGAGACTAGATAGTATGTATTCTGGAGCACATATAATAGTTTGGGGAGTGTAAACATTTTAATCCGAAAGAGGCAGTTAAAGATTCCTTACCTTAGAATTACCCCCAGGCGTCAGACTGTATCCGGAGAATTTTTTTCTCTTAGCAGTACTCCTGCATATCAGTAGGTGGCGTCGGTCGACTCCGTGTCCATCGTCAGCGTCGTGTTCGCTGAGATGACAACGGGGTCCTTACTTAGACGCTGCCCCTGCGCGCAGACGTCAATTCCACCAGCCTAGCGCAGATCCGGAGAGAGCTTACCCCTTTAGTCACTTTTTGACTAAGCCTTTTGCAACATTTGTTGACTTATTTTTTGAGTCATCGACTCCTGATGCGCGAGGAATGTCCCATTGTTGGACTGGCTTCAAGCCTTGCAAGGTCTGTCACAAACTGATGTCCTTATGGGCCTGCACCTCGTGTGCCTTTGGTGTCTGGAGTGCGACCACGACCCTAAGTCGTGCTCCGACTGCCAGGCCATGAATCCGAAGTCTTTGCGGGAGCGGTCCCGAAAGTGCTTGGAGGTCCGGCAGTTGGCGCTGCATCGCTCCCGGTCCCGCTCGAGGGGAAGGTCTCAAGACCAAGTCCAAGTCTTTGCACTCTTCGAGTCAATCGAAGCACAAGAAGAAGACGGAGAAGCACTGTCGCTCCTTGGCTGACGGCACGCAGCATCTGGAGTGCCGTTGCTCTAAGGCTCCATCTCTGCTGCCTGATTCAGGAACGACTCTGCAACTCTTCTCGTTTCCGGGACGAGTGCATCCCCTGCACAGCTTTGTACGTTCTACGAAGCCCTTCACCATATCTTTGAGAAGCCTTTCTCTGCTGGCGCACCTGCGGACCCCACGGAATCCTTCTCGGGCCCTGTGCCTTCGATATGGGTGGCTCCGGCACAGGAGGGCCCCGTGGATCCAGGCTAGGATCCGGATTGACGCCAGTCAATTTTAATCGACCTTCCCTGGTGCAGATCCCAGCGATGATTCCCCCGGTGTTGGCAGTGACCCTGGCTGACGCCGTCCCCATCCTCACCCCAGAGATGGAGCCGGATGGACGGCGCCCGACGCTGGAGGTTATTTTTGTTCCCTTGTTCATCCCAGGTTTTCCCTATCGCCCTGAAAGTGGTGATGAGGACTCAGAGGGGTCACTGAACCCTTTGGCAAACCAACTGGAAGAACCAGACTGGAGAGAGGAATTGGGTAACGCCAGGTCCTGGACACTTCCCCAGACCTTGGCATGCTTTCTCCCCGTACCGTGGCTACGAAGGAGGGAACGTTTTATGCTGTGGTGATTGCCAGCCGCCACCACCAGGCTCCGGACGATCCAATTTTCCTCACCCAGCACCCTTCTCCCGAGAACTTGGTGGCCCACGCTTCTTCTTCCAAGGGTGCATTCCCTTCAATCAATCAATCAATCAATCAAAGACATTTATAGAGCGCACTACTTACCCGGAGGGTCTCAAGGCGCTTGGGGGGGGTGGGGGGGGGGGGGGGTGCTGCTACTGCTCGAACAGCCAGGTCTTGAGCTTCTTCCTGAAGGAGAGGTGGTCTTGGGTCAGGCGCAGATCGGACGGGAGGGAGTTCCAGGTCTTGGCGGCCAGGTAGGAGAAGGACCTTCCTCCTGTTGTCGCTCTTCAGATGCGGGGGAGTGGTTGGTCGATCGGAGGTGGCGTTTGGGAGCGTAGAAGTTGAGGCGGTTGTTGAGGTAGCTCGGGCCTTGGTCGTGTAGGGCTTTGTGTGCTTGGGTGAGGAGACGGAAGGTGATTCTCTTGTTGACGGGGAGCCAGTGCAGGTCTCTTAGATGTCCGGAGATGTGGCTGCGTCGGGGGATGTCGAGGATGAGTCTGGCTGAGGCGTTCTGGATCCGCTGGAGTCTCTTCTGGAGCTTGGCGGTGGTTCCGGCGCAGAGGGCGTTGCCGTAGTCCAGTCGGCTGGTGACGAGGGCCTGGGTGACCGTCTTCCTGGTCTCAGTGGGGATCCACCGGAAGATCTTCCGTAGCATGCGCAGGATGTTAAAGCAGGACGCGGAGACGGCGTTGACTTGTCTGGTCATGGAGAGGGAGGAGTCCAGGATGAAGCCCAGGTTGCGTGCGTGGTCTGTCGGTTTGGGTGCGGTGCCCAGGGCGGGGGGCCACCAGGAGTCGTCCCAGGCGAAGGGCAAGGAGCCCAGGATGAGGACTTCCGTCTTGTCTGAGTTCAGTTTCAGGCGGCTGGTTGTCATCCACTCGGCTACGTCTTTCATCCCTTCGTGAAGGTTGGCTCTGGCGGTGGCGGGGTCGTTGGTGAGGGAGAGAATCAGCTGGGTGTCGTCAGCGTAGGAGATGATGTTGAGGTTGTGTTGGCGTGCGATGGCCGTGAGGGGGCTCATGTAGACGTTGAAGAGGGTGGGGCTCAGCGAGGATCCTTGAGGGACGCCGCAGATGACTTCGGTGGCCTCTGACTTGTACTGTGGTAGGCGGACTCTTTGTGTTCTTCCGTCGAGGAAGGAGATGATCCATTCCAGTGCCTTCTCCTGGATTCCGACGTTGCTGAGGCGCTGCACTAGGGTGCGGTGGCAGACAGTGTCGAATGCCGCGGAGAGGTCTAGGAGGATGAGGGCCGCTGTTTCGCCGTTGTCCATCAGGGCTCGGATGTCATCGGTGGCAGCGATGAGGGCGGTCTCGGTGCTGTGGTTGGCTCGGAAGCCAGACTGTGAGGGGTCGAGGGGTCCATTTGTCTCGAGGAAGGCGGCCAGCTGTTTGTTGACGGACTTCTCGATGACTTTGGCTGGAAACGGGAGGAGCGAGATGGGGCGGTAATTCTTGAGTTCGGTGGGGTCCGCTGTAGGTTTCTTGAGTAGGGCGCTGAGTTCGGCGAGCTTCCAGCTCTCCGGGAAGGTGGCGGTGTCGAAGGAGGTGTTGATGATGTCCCGCAGGTGGGGTGCGATGACAGCTTCGGCCTTGTTGAAGACGTGGTGAGGGCAGGGGTCGGTTGGAGATCCGGAGTGGATGGAGTTCATCATGCGGACGGTGTCTTCGGTGCTGATCGGAGTCCAGGCGCGGAGGGTGGTGGTGGGGGGCGGTGGTTCGGTCGTGGCGTGCGTCGGTTGAGTGCTGAAGCTGTTGTGTATGTCCGCGATCTTGTTGTGGAAGTAGGAGGCGAGGGAGTTGCAGAGATCTTGCGATGGGGTGATGTTGTTGTTTCCGGCGTTGGGGTTGGAGAGCTCTTTCACGATGTTGAAGAGTTCCTTGCAGTTGTGTGCGTTGTTGTCAAGCCGGTCCTTGAATGCTGTTTTCTTGGTGGCGCGGATCAGTTGATGGTGCTTCCGGGTGGCAAGCTTGAGGGTGGTCATGTTGTCCGGAGTTGGTTCCCTTCTCCAGGCTTTCTCGAGGGCTCGGCAGTTCTTCTTGGAGCTCATGAGTTCGTCGGTGAACCATGGGGCCTTCTTGCTGCCGGGTCTGCTGGGCGGGGTCCTCAGTGGGGCGAGTTCGTCCGCGCAGTTGCTGATCCACTTTGTGAGGTTGTCGGCGGCCTGGCTGGGGTTCGCTGAGCTGGCGGGAGGGTGCTGGCTCAGGGAAGTGGCGAGCTGGTCGGCTGTGATCTTGTTCCAGCTTCTTCGAGCAACCTGTTGCTGGTTCAGCTCCTCCAGACAGGGACTCCAAGTAGCTGGATCATCTTAGTAAGCGCATGTTCTCTTCCTCCAACTTGGCACTTTGGTCTGTGAATACCGCGTGCCTCTTGGGCCGATACCCCCATACAACTGGGATATGGTTGCGCAAGTGCTGCCTCAGTACCCGGAGGAGGCCCGGGCCGCTCTCTCCCAA
The DNA here is from genome assembly GCF_964263255.1 of Lissotriton vulgaris. Taxonomy (NCBI): domain Eukaryota; kingdom Metazoa; phylum Chordata; class Amphibia; order Caudata; family Salamandridae; genus Lissotriton; species Lissotriton vulgaris. Next base: position 148,889,015 of record NC_141699.1, on the reverse strand, counting down.
GCCGTGGCAAATGGGAGAGACGTAGCAAAATTCACGATTCGCTGTGGACTGGATTCTATCGACTCACTGGGGAGAACGATTGTCACGTGGGTAGCCCTTCGGCGCTAAGCCTGGTTGAGGACGTCTTGGTTTTCGGGGGATGTTCAAGCAACTCTGCTAGACATGCTCTTCGATGGCCATAGCCTTTTTGGTGACAAAGCAGATTAGGCGCTGGAGCGCTTTAAGGATTCTCGAGCTACGGCCAGATCCTTAGGCCTCGCGGCATCCTTCCGTCCATCACAGTCTGCCTTTCTCCCTTTTCGTGGCTACGGAGAGGGCGCCCCACCACGTCCGGCCCAGTCTAGCCACTGGTCCACACAAGCTGCCCAGCCTATGTGTGGCCACGGACATGGGACCCAGCGACCTTGTGGGTCTGGGATCCAGCAGGCAGGCCAATCCACCCTTTCCCCAGCAGCCTCCAAACCCTCCTAGTCTGACCTTTCAGGTCCATCAGTGGCCAGTGGGTGGCAGGATTCGCCATCACCTCCCCCACTGGCAAACCATCACGCCAGACAGGTAGGTTTTGCAGAAAGTCTTAAGGGGCTACTCCCTCCCCTTCTAGACTACCCCTCCCTCCATGCAAGAAGCTTTTGACCGCATGTCAGAGGATCATTTGGCGTTTCTCCGCCAGGAATTTTCTGCTCTCTTGGCCAGGGAGCAATCAAAAGCGTTCCTGCGCCAGAAGTAGGTTGTGGTTGCTATTCCCGCTACTTTCTGGTGCCCAAGAAGGACAAGTACTTGCGTCCTATCCTAGACCTCAAGGCTCTCAACCGCTTCCTACGCAAGGAGGAAGTTCAAAATGCTCACATTGGCTCAGGTTCTGTCTGCCCTCGACCCTTGAGGGGATGGTGGCGTTGGACTTGCAGGGCGCCTATTTCCATATTCCTGTTTCTCCTGCCCACAGACGCTACCTGCAGTTCGTGGTAGGCCATGAGAATTTTCAGTTCACTGTGCTCCCCTTCGGCCTTGCCAGCGCCTCTCGGGTGTTCACGAAAGTGATGCCGGTGGTAGCAGCTCGTCTACGCAGATCAGGGGATCCAGTCTTTCCCTATCACTACGACTGGCTGTTTAAGCTAGGCTCGCCCCAGGCTGTTGTCTCCTTCCTCCAGACTACTGCAGACCTCCTGCATTTGCTGGGGTTCACTTTCAATTTGCCGAAGTAACACCTGACTCCCTCTGTTGCTTCTTTTCATCTGGGCTGTTCTGGAACAGTGCAGTTTTGGGCCTATCTCCCGAACAGCGAGTCTGGGCTATGATACCGATTTTTGAGCCTCTATCCTGGTTTTCGGTGAGAATGAACTTGAGGCTGCTGGGCCTCATGGCCTCCTGCATCCTGCTGATGGATCATGCCAGGTGGCACATGCGGGCTCTGCAGTGGGACCTGAAGTTCCAGTGGGCGAAGCATCAGGAAAATCCTTCTGACTATGTTCAGATCTCGGAGGGAACTACGTGCGCAACCGCAGTGGTGGTTAACGAACCAGGATTTGGTCAGAGGCAGATCCCTCTGGCTTCCCCAACCAGACCTTACAGTGGTGACTGATGCATCACTCGTGGGATAGGGCGGCCGCCTGGGAGAGATGGGGATCAGAGGAGTCTGGTCTCCGGCGGAGTCCGAAGTCTATATGAACCTGTTGGAGCTCCGGGCAATTCGCTTGGCACTGAAGGCATTCCTTCCCTCCCTTAAGTGGAAGGTAGTGCAGGTGTTCACAGACAACACCACCGCCATATGGTACTGCAACAAACAGGGCGGGTTGGGGTCATGGCCCCTTTGTCAGTAGGCTCTTCGCCTTTAGACATGGCTGGAACATCAGGGCATAACTCGGGTGGTTCAACACCTGGCAGGTTCTCTGAACACCAGAGCGGACAAACTCAGCCATCAGTGCCTGGTGGATCACGGATGGCGTCTTCACTCAGAGGTGGTGTATGGTCTCTTTCAGCAGAGGGGAGAGGCTTGGTTGTATCTGTTCGCCACCGAAGAGAATGCGCACTGTCAGCAGTTTTGCGTGTTGGAATTTCCAAGGCGGCACTCACTCGCGATGCGAGTGTAACTGCGGCCTCCTGTATGCCTTTCCGCGTGTAACACTTCTGCCCGAGTGCGGAAGAAGATCAAGCACGACTGGACCCAAGTCATTCTTGTGGCCCAGGACTGGGCACGAAGAGTCTGGTACCCTGAGCTCCTGATCATGGCCATTGATCCTCCGATCAGACTGCCCCTTCAGGAAGATCTTCCGTCACAGCAGCAGGGGACGGTCCTCCACCCGGACCTGTCCAGCCTCCACCCCCTTTCTTGGAGATTGAGCAGCGACAGTTGACAGCTTTTGACCTTCCACCCGAAGCCTGTAATGTCATCTTGGCAGCCAGGCGTCCCTCCACTAAGATGGTATATATCCTGTCGGAACAAGTTTGTGGCATGGTGCACAGCAAAGGCTGTGGATCCTCTTTCTGCCCCTCTGTCTGATGTTCCTTTGTTCCTTTGGCCTAGCAGGGCTCTGCACACTCTCAAAAGCTTCCTGGCAGCCATTTCTGCTGTTCTTTGGCTACCAGATCTGCCCTCTTTGTTCAAGTCCCCTATTGAAAAAGGTTTTTGAAAGGCATTATTCACCTCTTTCCTCCATCTTCTTTCAAAATGCCTCAGTGGGACTTGAACCTTGTCTTGACTTACCTTATATTTGCTCCCTTCAAGCCTTTTCACAACTTTCTTCTCAGGCTCCTTATTCTGAATCAATCAATCAATCAGGGAATTGTAAGCGCGCTACTCACCCGTGAGGGTCTCAAGGCGCTGAAGGGGAGGCGGCAGATCTGTTTAGCCTAAGAGCAAGGTCTTGAGGGTCTTCCTGAAGGTGTTTAAGGAGGGGGTATGTCTGATGTCTGCCAGTAGCTCGTTCAGGTCTTGGCTGCAATGTGAGAGAAGGATCTTCCGCCTGCTCTGGCTCTGTGGATGTGCGGGATTTTGGCCAGTGCAAGGTTGGAAGATTGGAGGTTTCTTTTGGGTACGTGGAAGTTGATTCTGTCATTGAGGTATTTGGGTCGTTGTTGTGTAGGCATTTGCAGGCGTGAGTGAGGATTTTGAAAGTGACTCTTGTCTCCACAGGGAGCCAGTGGAGACTTCGTAGGTGTTGACTGATGTGTTTGTGTCGGGGGATGCTGAGGATGAGTCTGGCGGTGGTGTTCTGTATTGTCTGGAGTTTGTGGAGTAGGGACTTGTTGATGCTGGCGTAGAGTGCGTTTCCATAGTTCAGTCTGCTGTTGATGAGTGCGTGAGTGACTGTCTTTCTTGACTCATGGGGATCCACTTGAAGGTCTTGCGGAGGATGCGGAGGGTGTTGAAGCAGCTGGAGGTGACAGCTTTGATCTGTCGGTTCATGGTGAGTGATGAGGCTAGTATGATGCAGATGTTCTTGGCGTGGTCTGAGGGGTAGGTGGGCTTCCGAGGGCAGTCGGACACCAGGTGCTGTCCCATGCAGAAGGGGTGGTACCGAGGATGAGGACTTCGGTCTTCTCTGCTTTGAGCTTCAGGCAGCTGTTGGTCATCCAGACTGCGACATCTTGCATTCCTTTCTGTAAGTTGAGTTTGGCAGTGGTGGGGTCTTTGGTGAAGGAGAGGATGAGCTGGGTGTCGTCAGCGTAGGATACGATGTTGAGACCATGTTGTCAGGCGATGACTGCGAGGTTGGCCATGTAGATGTTGAAAAGGGTGGGGCTCAGGGATGAACCCTGTGGGACTCCGCAGGTGATTTTCATGGGGTCGGAGAGGAAGGGTGGGAGTCTGATCCTTTACCTTCTTCCGGTGAGGAACGATCGGATCCAGTCCAAGGCTGTTCCTTGTATGCCTGCGTCGTGTTGTCTGGCGACTAGTGTGCAGTGGGAAACAGTGTTGAAGGCTGCTGATAGGTCGAGTAAGATGAGGGCTGCGGAGTGACCTAGGTCCAGGAGGGTGAGGATGTCATCTGTTGCGGCGAGTAGGGCGGTCTCTGTTCTGTGGTTGCTTTGTAATCCGGATTGGGACTGCCTTTTTTGTTGCCATCACCTCTGCTCTCAGAGTGAGTGAGCGTCTGGCTCTTTTTTTGCTAAGTAGGCACTGCGACGTCATCCCAGTGAACACAACGCCGACAACGGATGCGGAGTTAACTGACGCGCACGGGTACTGCTAAGAGAAAAATTCTCTGGATCCAGCCTGACGCCTGGGGGTAATGTGAGTAACATGTTCAATAGGGCTGCCTGCCCCATCAGAGAGAGAAGTAGGTCTCTCCACCTTTCGACATCGACCTGAAAGTCTGACCGCACCCATCCTACAATATGACTGGAGCAAAGGTCTTTCTATGATGCAACAAATATCCCCAGATATTTAAAGCTGTTATCAGCCACCCGGAGCTCTCATGGTAGTGGCAGTATTTTTCGTATATCTTGCGAAGTATAGAGCACTTTTATCCCAATGAATCCTGTAACCAGAGTGGGCCCTGTATTCCTCTAGTAGCTGAAAGAGCAGCGGAATGGTATTACTGGGTCAGTTATGTATAGGAGTATATTGTTGGCACACAACAATATTTTCTCTTCTGTCACATCAGCTGCAGATATTCAGCCCCCCTCCCACCTCCAGTCTGGGGATCAGTCTCACCACACATGCAAGGGACTCTACTGTGGGGGCAAACAAAAGTGGAGACATGGGGCACTCTTGCCTGGTTTCCCGGTCTATCAGGAATTCCGCAGACATCTTCCCATTGACCCTAACCGCTGCAACAGGGTGCCGGTAGAGCACCGCCACCCACATTCCTGATTTGAGGGGCGAAGCCACATTTTTAAGTATTGTCTGTTCAAGAAAAGGCTAGTGGACGGTGTCAAATGCCTTTTCAGCATATTCGGCATTAAAGACGTGGTGTTGAGCAGGTCTTCACTGTGGTCCGCCAATTGTGCATGCGTCTTAGGTTAAGGCGTGTAGACCTGCCGGGCATGAATCCCGACTGATCTCAATGCATCAGGGGGTAATAACCTGCAACAGTCAGGTGTCCAGGAGAGTGGTCAATAGCTTTGTCTTAGTGTTAAGCATTGAGATCGGATGATACGAGTAGCACCTGTCCCTTGGTTTCCCTTCTTTGGGAAGTACTATAATGGTGGCTCTCTGAAGACCCTGCGGGAGTTTCCCCAACATCTGGTAACCAGTTTAGCAGGTGGGGGGCCCAAGTAGGCTCGCATACTGCTTGTAAAACTCACTAGGAATGCCAATGGGCTCTCGGGTGTTCCCCTGTCTCAGTTTTGCTAGAGCAGCCTGTATCTCGCTCTGCGTTAGATCTTCTTCCAGAGATTCTCGCACTTCCATGTCCAGCACTAGAGTTGGAATTGCGGCCAAATAGTGCGCTCTGGTATCTGAATCATGAAGCGGTCTGGCCCTGTAGAACTCCTCATGGTAACGAGCTAACTCATCAACAGTTAGGGCATCAGTGTCACAATTAACCCCTTTTTGACTAAGAATATCATGCACCCAACGAGCATCCTGTTCCTCCCTCCTTAGCCATGCAGGAGTCTACCAGCTTTGTCACCTGTCTCATCGAGACTGTATTGTGGCCATCATCAGTTTTGAGTTGGAATCTTTCTGAGAACAAGGGGATTGGTATCCGCTTCTGATAACCTTTCAAGCTGTAGAATCTGATTTTCCATCTCCTCAAGCTCCGTAGCCTCCCTTCTCTTTTCCTGTGCAAACAAGTTCAAGTTCTGTCCCAGAGCACTATCTTAAACGTTACCCATAAAACAATGTTAGAGGCCACTGACTCTTCGTTCTCTGTGAAATATCGCTCAGTCTACTCAGAGTCCCTGTGCTACCTCACGGTCTTTCAGGTCCCATGTATTTAACTTCCACCCCGTTGCCCGCCTGCCCCTGAAATGTCCCACTTGAACTAGGAGGGAAGAGGGGTCAGATAGGCCTCTTGCTAGAGGGTCTGCTTGTCTTTCTCTCCAATTTCTCATTGAGGCACAAAGGCAGAATCCAGCCTCGAGTAGACCCTGTGGGCCCCTGAGAAATAGGAGTTTTTTCTCTCAGTGGGATGAAAACATTGTCAAAGGTCAATCAGGCCAACCCAATTGGTGCACTGAGCCAACGTGGTTCCTGGGGGAAGGGCGCGGGGGCGATCTGTGTTCCAGAGCAGGCAAGACCTGTTGCCATAAGTCTCATTCGAAACAAAACCCCCTGCCGGAATTATTTGGTGAATCCGCAGTATGTCGTAGATAAAGAAACACGGGACCTGCTAATCTAGTCCCCTGGGAGCAAAGAAACGGGGTAGCAAAGGGGAGACAAAAAATCTTACACAAATGACAGGGATGAAACCATGTTTATAAGTCAATAGTGTTCATTTTATTAAAGATTTTTCATATATCAAATATATCAAAGTATCAAAATTACATTAGGACAACATATAATAAATATTACAATTAAAACCACATCCTATGCATCTCTGATGATATAAGTGAAACAGTACCCAGGCGCAACACAGACACACACTAAATCCTCACATACATACCACAAAATCATGCTGACTCATTCACACAACAAATAGTTCAATGGCACTCCACTGGGGATAATGGATGGTATTTAGTATGCACCTCAACATGGTGGTTTATAGTTGTTGCTCAATATGGCGCATTCACAGTACGGACATGTATAACCAGTGACTGGTTATTATATGGTACTCTTAAAGCTGCATGTTAGCCTCAGGAGTGAGCATATATCAGATAGTAAGAGGTGTAGTAGGCATGTGGATCAGTGGAGAGCCGCGCATTTCGGTGACCGACCTGGGGTGGGTCACACCTTCAGGGTGTAAATATGGAGATGAGAAGGAGAAGGTGGGCTCTTGGGGTACCGTTAATAAAAATATATATGTCCCACATAAGGAGTGGTCCTCGCTGATAAAGGATCTGCACCTGGGGCTCCCAGATGCAGGAAAAGAGGATATTCCCAGGATACATAATGCGTTGGGAACATGCATTAGGGCGATCTCTGGCATGACACCGTTGAAGTCGCCTCCTACAATGTGGAGGTAGAGTCTACAAGAATATCGGTTATTTTGGCCAGAGTAGGGGCTTGAAGTTTTGGAGGTACATATACACACAATAGAGTCATCTCAGTTCGTCGCCGGCAGCTCTGTACTCCCACATATCTGCCACTGGGATCCACTCAGGTTCTGATTACGCTAAAATTGGGTCTTTTCCTCACCAGAGTAGCCACTCCCCTGGCCCCTCCAGTAAATCCTGTGTGCGTCATAGTGGTGTAGGCCCCCCTTCCCAAAACTCTACAGTGCGTCCCCTGGAGATGGGTCTCTTGAAGGAGAACAATATTGAGCTGTAACCGCTTAATGTACTGTGCTACAAGGCCCCTCTTCACTTTATTACTGAGGCCGTTAACGTTCCAAGTCAATATTGTAATGGGTGGGTCTTCTATCAGACTAGACTGTGCCATCTTGTAGGGCTCATTGAATGTACCTCTGTGTGTCTGTATAGGTGCCCATTAGCTCCAGATCGTAACCGTGTACTTTTGTGACCAACCAAATAGATGACATTGGGCTGTCGCCGTTTAATGTATTTTGCCCCGTTTGCTTTTATTACCACAGCCCTTGACTTCCCAAGTCAGTATTGTGAGAGGTGGGTCACCTAACTGATTAGACTGTGCCATGCTATAAGAAGCAATAGCTGGACGTCAGAGTGAATGTTTGTGCCCCTAGTGAGCTGAAATTGTGTCTGTGTGCCTTCAGGATCACCAAAACAAGCAGTGATAAAATGCAACATACTCCCCTCCCCCCACAACTATCCCCACCCCTTGTCTCCCCACTGAACTACATTACCTGATCCAAACTATACATAAAGAGAGTATGAGAGGTCTAGAGCCCCCCACCCACCTTCACTCACAACCCCCAGAATTGTGAAAATAACCTAAGATGGAGCCGAAGATGAGAAAATAACTCACTCCCAGTGGTCTCTCAGAGAAAATCTGGTCACTTCCTGTGACTCTCCCTCTGGCTCTATTTCTCATTTCAGCTTCTCAGTTCATCCTGCTCCAGGTTCCCACCTATCTCGGGAGCGACGCAGCTCGAACAGTCATTTTCCAGGGTGGCGATTTTCGCAGCCAGCGGGTGGGTCCTGTCTGATTCTGATGGCAGGTCCCTGTCTGTAATGTCTGGAGTGGTGCCACCCTGCGCTTGGTCATGTTTAGTGTTTTTGGGTACCAGGTTCAACTCACTCTCTGTGTCTGAAGAGATTCCAGGCTTTCGTACCTGCTCAAGTGCTGTCAGTGGGGTCCTTGTGCGCCAAGATGCAGTGGCGCAATCCACCATCTCCTCCCAGGTCTGTGGGCCTTGGATCACACCCCCTCTATTTGAGAGGCACTCGGGCCCATGTCCCACTGCCTAGCCCCATCCTTCGGAACGGGCAGTCCACCAGCCATGTCCAGGCCTCTTCAGGCGATTGGAAAAAGAGCACCTTACCTTCATAAAGGACTTTTGAGTATTGCTGGGAACAGCAACATATACTGTAGCTGGAGGGCTTGTAGCTTTGCTTTAACTGAAACAAAGGTGCGTTTCTGTCACTGTACTTCATGGGTTTAGTCTAGGAAAACCATAATTTTGAATAGTTTCATGTCTCTGTCAAAGATTTCAAGAAACATACGATCACAGGCCATGGGGGGGAGCGGGAGGGGGGTTCTGGAAGAAGTTTTCAGTGCTCTGTGGGCTCGCTCTATGACAAACCAGTATGAAAATTGTTCTTTTGGGAGGGAGGTTTTCAGCCATTTGTCCAGGAAGGCACATACGTTGGACCCTTCGCCCCATGAAAGCACACAAATGCAAATTACTTCTTTTGGCGCTATTTTCCGTGTCTTCCACTCTCCAACCAGCTCTTTCGTTGTGGCATTGAGCTCTGTCACTGTCTTCCACAGCCCCTGGACTGTGTGTGCCATCTGTGAGATTCTGTTCTTTGCCGTTGTGACCCTCTCAGAGACATTCTGCACTTCTTGTCATAAAAGGGAGACTTTGGAACGTACCTCCTCAATCCTCCCCTCTAGGGCCTCTTGGGAGGATTGGCTTGCCATTAGGAGTGCTGCGTTGTCGATCATAGCTGGGACTTCCGTCTATTGGGTCTTCCTTCGTGTAGCGGTCCATTTTCCCCTGCTTAGGGTGGGTTGGGATCTTTGTCTTTGGCCATGCTGTGGACTTTGTCTACACCCAACAGAAATGGGAAGGTGGGAGCAGGAACCTACGCCACAACTTACTCCTCCAGACATATACTTCTATTTTGTTTAACTCACTCTCACGTCAACTTCTCCGTCTATGGCTTGTAGGACCCCCAGCTGGCCTTTCACAAGCACCAGTCCCTCAGTGTCTTACCTTTAATTGTACTTTGAGGAAGTGCTGGCAAGAGTTTGTATGTCACTGGTGCACTGGATTCTCATCCCTATGGGCCTCTGTTTTTCCATCTGTCCTGCTCTCCTTCGCCTAAGCCGGTGTTCTTTAGTGCATACCGGGGTCTAGTTGGGCACTGACTCAAGGTCCATCTCAGTAGTGTCTGTAGGTGTTTGCAAGTGAGGTCCCGCACCCTCTGTGTTGTGCTGTGCTTCCACCTGGTAATTGAGTGTGCCTGTCTTTTATAGTGTCACTGGAGGGGAAGTGTAGGGGTGCCGCCCAGCCATTTATCTCTGCAATGTGTCCTGTGTAAGAAGCTTCCCAGAAGTCCCTTCAAGCCATTTCAATCTTTATTCGTGTCCACAAATCAAACCACAACATCACCTCGGGAGCATGCGGGGCGAATAAGAAGGTGGTCTCCAGCTGTACCGTCGACGGGTGGGGGATACAGCTCCTGTTACCGGCTTGCACAGACGTGCACTTGTCTTGTGCTAATCAATTGATCAGTTGCACTGGTGCGCTGCTCACCTGCAGGCCACAGCTGTTTTCCAAACCCCAGACACTGACCAGCGGCCGGGTAGCAGAAGAGTAGGACAGAGCTGCACTGGTCGGCTCCTGAGGGTGCATTGGCGGCCAGTGTTGTCCCGCTCGATCTCTGGCAGGAAAGGCACTTGGAGTCATCAACCGGCCACCCCCATTTCCGTCTGTGCTGGTGCCGCAGCTCCCAGTTCTTATGGCGTTGATAGGGACAGTGGATGAGGGCAGCCAGGCAGTCATCCGCCGATGCTCCACAACATCAGAAGGAAGGAGGGAGACCTCCAGGTAGGGTCGATAGGCTTCTATTCTGCATGGGCCATGTCCAGGCCTCTTCCTTGAAGCTTCACTGCCTGTGTAGGCATGGGAAGTAGAGGAGACCCCCGGCAATGTCACCAGGTTGCCTCGCTTTCCACTGCCCCTGCTTGCGAGGTGGGGGAGGCGAAACCGCCATTGCCGCAGATTCGCTCAGGCATGCTGTCCTCCAGTGCAGGCAGACTGCCTCAGAGCACTTCTGCATCACTGGGCCTCTGTCTGGGTCCCCGTTCTCGCAGCCAGTGCCTCTCCTGGCTACACAGTAGTTGAACTTCGGTCTTTGGGCATGTAGGAAATTGCCAAAATTACAAAAAATATAAAAAAAGAAGTGTTTTTTTTTTCTAATTTGGTCTCTGATTTATTCTATGTGTGTGTGTGTCTTTTATTGCCTCTGTGATGACAACAAATGCTAAGCACTACCATCCGATAGGTCTAACTGCTCAGCCCCTCTACCACAAAAGAGAGTGTTACTATTATCTTCTTTAGCCTCTGTAAACCAACTGAGGACCCACTGGACTCTCTACACAGTACACTTGTTTTTAGTGCACTATATAGAGAGCCAGCTTACTACAGAGTACAGCACCCGAGGATGAGGCAGCAGGAGAGGTGTTCAAGGTCACCAGTTTAAGTTGGTAGCTACGTTGACAGTCTTAGTCTCTGCTATAGGCTGCACTCCCTGTCTGCACCTGGCCACCACCATTTTCTGTTGTGACAGTTAGGCCTCAGCCACCGCTTCGGAGGCTTCAGGCACCCCGGAGGTGCAAATACAGATGTGTACCTTTAAGCACTGAGCCCCAAGCATCACAGGGGCAAGTCTCAGGCTTGGATGGCAGATGTATAGCAGGATTTGTTAAGGATTATGGTCGAGCCGACGGAGGTTGTGGAAGGTGCTGCTAGTGATTGATCTAGTTGACCCGCACTAGAATGTGAAATAAATATATATATATATATTGATTGTGTGCTTTCCGCACTACACTTCCCAGAAGTCTCATTGGAGCCTCCCATCGGCGGGTGAGTTATATCAAATTGGAGAAGTGTAACGGGTGCGCACACCGCTTCCGTTAAAGCCCCTGAAGAGAAGCAGATGGAGCTTCGAAACGCGTCGGGCAGATCCATTACGGAGCGGCGTCTACAAGCGGATCCCCGCCCTCACCTACACATATATAAAGCTGCTGCTCGTGTGCTACTCAAGAGGTGGACAACCTGGAGCGAATATATATATATATACATATATATATAATATATATATTTCCCCAGAAACCAGTATGGAGACAGAGGAACGCACACACTCTTATTCTTGGCTATTGCAGGGTCTTTATTTTAGACAGAATCGCCAGTGTCCCAACGCGTTTCGCCTTTCCTCAAGGCTTGCTCACGGGGGATATATTATAATATATACTATACATGTATCAATCCTCTAAGGTTATCATAAAGGAATTCCACCACGGGTATACCTGGTTTTAATTGAGGGAATCGTGTTGGACCCAGAATTGAGACGATAGACACGCAAAGGATCCCAAATATCCTTGGACATGGAAGCTTGGGGGAGCATTACAGTCCATTTAATGTTGCTCTTTACAATATATTACATCCTTCAGTCGCCCCTCTTCATCAGTGCCAGTCCTTCATCCACCTTGGAGACCTTAGCTTTCACATAGAAACCGCACCGATCCAAACTCTACAGCCCTCCTAGAAAACCTCGGACTCACCTGTCATGTTATCAAACCCACTCACTACTATTAGACACGATTTTCTCATAAATCAGCTACATCACAGTCGACAAGCCAGCAGCTATGACCTGGATAGACCATGCGTTAGTCAGTGTCAGCATACCTATCCCAAACCTTCACAGACCTACAACCATCTGCCACAGAGGGAAAAGCATCTAAGGAGAGGGGTGGGCCAAAAAACGTCAAAAACCTCAACAGCTGGATCACCCGCATGCACCAACACCCTGAATGCCCTTCAGTGCAACCAAACGATAAGAGTCCGATCACAATTAAATTTTACACAGAGGAAGTCAGGCTGATTAAACACCACTGCAAGCAACTGGAACACAAATGGAGAGTTACGACTCTGCAGATAAAGACATCTTCAAATCAACCCTAAGAAACTACCACCAGCAGGTAAGGAACAGCAAGTGCACAGCTCTTGCAGATCACATCCATACTAGCACGAACAGCAGCAAGGAAATCTTCGTCATCATCAAAGATTTCACAGCGTCTCCTGCCACCTCAACCCCTCAAAAGATCTCGGCAATAAGATCTTACAATTCTTCTGTAACAAAATCACCTCCATATACAGCAACTTTAACACTTCAGTGGACCCAACACCGTTGTAGCTCAACTTCCCATCAAGGGCGATGATCAATCTCTGACCCTGCATTCACCACCATCAAAATCACTGCTACCATGAAGATCATCCACTTGGGGGTTCCATCTTACCCTTGCCCCATCAAGCCCTCACCAAACAATTCCCTCAGATAAGCGAAGCACTAACATCCATCCTCAATGCGTCCTTCAATTCAGCCACATTCCTGGATACCTGGAAACATGCCACTGTCATTTTTTTTTTAAAACAGATTTTATTTCTTTTTCAAATGACATGGTTAAACAAATGTCAGGTATCATTCAGATTGTTTGCGAATCCAAAGGGATAAGGTTAACACAATAACCTCATGTTTCCGACTGCAATTGTCCAGCAGTATCTCTTATAAGATAGAAGGGTATTAGTCATTGCAGTCCCAGGTTCTGCTTTTAGGCTGCTGCCTTCCGTCGACTGTCACCGCAGTACAGTGAGGCCTCCCCTCAAGACTCATCATCTAGCACAGTTTGCCCCATGCAACTCCCCCGCCTTCCCGCAAGTCCCGCCTCCCCTTCACTCCCCAGGCATGCTGCTTGTACTCAGATCAATTATGCACAGTCTTAGGGCTATCCCATAGTGTGGACCATGTGTCATTCCATGTAGTATATAGCGTTGGTAGTGCAGTGATGGGTGAATAATATAATAGTCAGGCCCATAGCGGGATCAACAGTCGGGGACATAAAAACACCAGCCGATCAATCGCCCCTAATAGGGTCCTCTCATCTAGGTCTTCCTCCTCGCCATCAGCAGGGTGTTTCAGGAGGTCAACTAATGCCACCCACACTCATGCTGCTTCCAGCGAATTCTCATTCCCTGTCCTTCGGGCCATTTGTAGTGGGAATGTCCCCTTGCACTCCGCTTATTTCTCAAATTCCCTAGTCTATCTGGGCACGCTAGGACCACGGCTTGCCTTCCAATGGCTGGTGCTCTCCCTTTAAGCCAGCACCAGTCCCAAATCTATAAACTTACTAGTGACCTTATTCCTGGCCGTGTGTGGGAACCAGTGTAGTAGACAACACCCTAGGATCAGCACCACCTCCGCCTCCGTTATAGTCGCCAACTTTTCAGTGATCCATTCCCAGAACTCTCTCAAAGTCGGGCAATCCTAAAACATATGTAAAAACCCTGCTCCCTCCGCAGTACAGCGCAGGCACGTAGCCGAGCCACCAAAATACTCATTAATCTTACTCTGGGTGAGGTATGCCTTATGAAGCACATAAACGTGGATCACCTTGAAGCGCGCATTCCTGGAGCTCTTCCAGACCCTTTCAACAAGCTCCCACATGGTTTCTCATCTATAACCTCCCCTAGGTCTCCCTTCCACTTGATACGCAAGGTGGTCAGAGGCCGGCGTATTTCCTGCATCAGGCGCCCATACAGGCATGTAACCGCCTTAAAGGTTCCAGCAGCCATCACTACGTATTCACAGATGGTGGAAGTTTGAGGTTCTGCCATCCCCTCCCCCCAGTGTCTTCTGATGGCCGTCGTCAGAGTGGCATGCAGACGAAAGTCTCCTTTCTGGAGGTCATGTCGCTCCAAGAGATCATTCAAGGGGAGAGTAAAGGATTCTCCTCGTATTAGTCCCCTATTGTAGAGATTCCTACCTCCTCCCATGCCTGTAATCCGCGCCAATTCCCACCATGGTGCAATTCCTCACATATGGTCAGCGGAATGTCTGGGGCATAAGGGCAATGTATCTGCGCCCATCGCAGCACTTGTGTACCGCATTCAGGTCGGAGGGGGCCAAGTTCTCTCAGGAGAAGCCGCAGCATCACCGGGATAGGAGTCGCAGGCTCGGATCACTAACTCCCCGATCTCCCACGGGGCAGAGACGCCCCTCCATCCATTTTGTGAACCACTGTAATTGTGCTGCAAGATAATAGGCCTCAAAATCTGGCACTGCAACCCCCTTCCACTCGAAGTCTCATCATGGTAGTGAGTGCCACCCTACGTCTCCTAGAGCCCCACAAGAAACTCATGAACATTGACTTAAGCTGAGTGAAGAATTTAGGGGTATCCAGGGTGGAAGCGTTCTGAAGTAATACAGGAAGCGAGGCAGTGTCACCATATTTAAAAGAGCAACCCTACCCGCTACCGACAGTGGGAGAGTCACCCAGAAGTCCAAGTTACCCTTGGTGTTTCGCAACGCTCGTCCTTAATTACCTTCCAGGATATCCCCATGGGTATGGTATGTGTGGGTACCCAAATAAGGTAGGCATCTATCCTCCCATGTCACCTAGTCCGTTTCCGGTGGCCCAGCTCTATCCAGCTGCGTCTGGAAGAGGCACGACTTGGTCCACTTCACTCGAAGCCCTGCAACTCTCCCTAGGACATTCGAAAGCTCTTTGGCTCCCCTAAGGGCCTCCCTCGAATGAGCCAGAAACATCAGTAAGTCGTCTGCATAAAGGGCTATGTATTAAAGTTGCCCCGCTACCTCCAATCCCTGATAGCAGTGACCCGATCTGGCATGTGGAGCCAGGAGCTCCATTGCCAGAGCAAACAACAATGAAGATAGCGGACAACCCTGCCTCGTCCCCCGGCCCACCATACAGGCGTCCGAGATCATGACCCCAGTCTGGACCCTGGCTGTGGAGTTCTTATACAAGAGAGCCGTCCATTCCACAAAGCTTTCCCCTAGCCCAAACCCTCGCATAACCCTGAAAGGATATGGCCACTCGAGGCTATCAAAAGCTTTCTCAATGTCGACTACCAAAATACACGCCTCTTCTCTCTGATATGTGTCTGCCTCTAAAACTTTCCGTAGTCTGCGTATATTGATCGCTGTATTTCTGGCTGGGATAAATCCCATCTGTTCAGTATGTATTAGCATCGACATGTACAAAAGCAGGCGGGAGGCCAGTACCCTACTTAATATTTTATAATCTAAATTGGGCATAGCGAGCGGGTGATAGGCAGAGCGGTCCCATGGCAGCTTGCCAGGTTTTAGAAGTGGAATGATCACTGCCTCTCTTGTGGAAGCAGGTAGACAGCCCTCCTATTTTGCCCTATTATACAGTGTCACTAGTCGGGGAGCTAAAATATCCACATACGTCGAGTAAAATTCTATGGGCAGCCCATCAGCCCCCGGTGTCTTGTTCCTAACATGCCACTGTCATGCCCCTGCTCAAGAAACCGTCTGATGACCCATCCATGTTTTCTATCTACAGATCCATTTCCCTCCTACCATACCTGGCAACGATCTTAGAGAAACTAATCAACTGACGCCTCAGCTGACACCAGATACTCGATTCCATGCAGTCCACATTCAGGCCCAACCACAGTGCACTCATCGCTGTGACAAATGGCATCTACATTATCCTTTACAGAGGAGACACTGTAGCCCTCATTCTACAGGATCACTCTTCAGCATTTGACATGACCTAACATCCCATCCTAATGAGGCGAATGCATGAAACTGGCATACAAGGTCCTGCTCCGCACTGGATCTGATCCTTCTTAACAGATAGAACACAAGCTGGGAGCCTCGCACCTTACTCCTCGAAAGACCGCAAACGTCTGAGGAGTGCTTCAAGGTTCATTGCTCAGCCCGACCCTCAACACATACACAATCCCTCTGGCCAGCGCATAAGACATCAACATCCTCTCCTCGACAGATGACCTGCAACCCCTAATTTCCCTCTTGGACAAGACCAACAACATAAGAAACAAGTTCACAGCCTGCATGACCGAAGTTGCTAACTGGATGAAAGCCAACTGTCTCGAGCACAACACCAACAAGACTTAAATGGTGATCTTTGGCAAAAATACCTCACCCAGGGACTCTAACTCTGACCCACACCCATACCCACGCCAGGAACCTCTAAATAATCGTCGACCGCAAACTGGACATGCACAAGTCAACACAGTCACTGCTCCTGCTTCCACACCCTGAAGATGCTGAGAAAGAACTTGAAACGGCTTCCAAACAACACTAGAAAAACTGTCACTCATGCCCTTGTCACCAGCAAGTTGGACTGTGGGACCTCTCACTATGCCTGGATCACCAAGCAACTCACTAGATGACTGTAAACCATTCAGAACTCTGCCGCCAGACTTATCCTCAACCTCCCACACAGAACTCACATCATATCATACCTCCGGGAACTGCAGCGTCTCTCGATACACAAACACACTCGATTCAAACTTCACACAGATTCAAGGCACTACACAACTCTGGCCCGACTACCTGATTAGTCATATCTCTTCCCACCAACAACCCAGACACCTCTGCGCATTGATATTCTTGCTGCAGCTGCACGTTAAACCACTTCTTTAGAGGACAAGGTGGCACCGTAGCTCGGCCTTCTTTCACAGATCTGTCTGTGAATTTCATTTAATATCCGCACTCTTCACTCAATCATGTGCTCAAGGTCCAAATCAGATGAACTCCATTTACGATCCAGGTTTTCTGAGGCATTTTAGCTAGGATTGTTGGATTAGGTCTTTGGATCTAAGGAATCTCACAGAAGTGGCTACCATCAGAAGCCTGGCACTCAAGCCCTCCCACAAGCAAAACCTTTAACAATAGCCTCATGATCAATCCTTTAAAACTGCCTTTATGATCAAGCTCCAAATTAAATGAGGATACCAAAAAAGCTTCTCTGCAAATAATAGTAACAAAAATAGATGCAATGAGAGCAATTTATGTACATAATATTGAAAATCCTGTTGATCAATTTGTACATACCAATTTTGAATGAATTCTGGTAGTGGTTGCAATTGCATCAGACTCATCATGTATAGTACAATTAGATGGATTGAACATTATTTCAAGGAATAATGCGGAGTTAAAAAATAAATGGGAAGAGTTAGAACACGTGATAAGAAATACAACTCTTACTGATGCCCTCCAAGAAGCTTGGTCTACAGAGTAATGGAGTTTAGCAACTATATTCCTTTGTTCTAATACCTGTAGTGGAAAGGTGCCAAGGCCATCCAGCGGAAGGCTTAATAATCCTAATCTTGACTACAGTGAAAGTGAAAGCACCCACTGAATTTCTGAAACTTCGAATGCCATGCCAGCTGTGTGCTGTGCAGTCCTAGCTACCCCAAAACTGAAAACCTATTATGGCCACCCAGGCTATTCTGACCCTCAGGGGTGCCTATTAGACTATGCTTGTCCGAAGATGGAGGCAGTATATGCCAATCTAGTGTCTGGCAATAAGGTGCTGAAGAACCCATTGCTCTATGGGACTGCTGTCAGAGCCCTTCTACCTGTGTCTAGAGGTACTTTGTCATCGCCAGAGCCCATGTTCGGAAAAGTAGATGGCTGAACTAACTTCAACCTGGAGGTTCAAGTGTGATGACCGCACACTCACTGGAGGATTGGAGTACACCAACACTGAAAGGCCTGATATCTGTGTGTACTATTGGGCCGCGTAACCTGTCGCCCTTAACAACTGGGTATTCGCAGGCAGAGAGAAGCCAGCGTACCATATGGATCATTCCACAATGTGTCAGAAAGTATATGTAGATGTGCTATATAGTAAGAGCCTGACGAACAAGCTACCAAAGCACAAACAAACCGCCATTCGAATGTAGAGAGAGGCGACTAGATTCCTGTGATGGGGAGGCAGACTAACGGAGCGCACACCCCTGTGGAATAGTTACCTGTTAAGAGAAGTGCGCAAGCTCCAGGGCTTCCGTGCATGGGCACTACTAGGCATTGAGTAACTAGGGATGTCTGGAAAGGTCAGAAATTGGTACATTTCCGAACCCATAAGCAGACTATCAAATGCCAGACTTGGAACAGTTTTGCTACCTACAATTGCAACATGCCATTAAAACAAACACATCAGTGGGAGAACAAATACCCGAGTGTACACCTTTGGAAGATAGACTACTCCTAGACCCAATAACCACAAAAGCCACCTCCCCAATCTACAAAAAATCATGAACAACACACTGGAACCACTGGGGGCTAGAGAAGTAGC
The DNA here is from genome assembly GCF_964263255.1 of Lissotriton vulgaris. Taxonomy (NCBI): domain Eukaryota; kingdom Metazoa; phylum Chordata; class Amphibia; order Caudata; family Salamandridae; genus Lissotriton; species Lissotriton vulgaris. The sequence continues at coordinate 148,870,453 of NC_141699.1, read as the reverse complement.
CATAAAAGCACGATTCCGCCTCATACAAATTCAAATCCTGCATAGGTTGTATACAGCTAGAACAAGATTATACAAAATGGGTAAATGCGACGTGAAGAAATGCATGAGGGATTGTAATAGGAGGCACATTCTATCATATGCTCTGGGGCTGCACAGGATTGCAGAGATATTGGAATGAGATCCTACGGAGGTCACCGGACAAGTGGTCCCACTAGATGCCAGATAACATATACTGTGCATTACGGGGGGAGGCAAGTGGCCGAGATACACCAGGTTGTGGTTAATGCTAGCAGCAGCGATTGCCAAAAGGAACGTGGCTAGGGCATGGGGGGCAACACACCCTCCTAGGGTCACAGACTGGAAGAAGGACCTGGACTGGTGTTGAAGCAGCCAAAAAAGTAATCTATTTGATCCGGGGATGCCCGGAGAAGTGGGGCAAAATATGGAACAGAAGGGTGGAGTAGCGAGGGAGTTGAAATGTCACATGGATGTAAATGAAGATAGACATTTGGAAACGTGGAGGCTCCTGAATTTAAGTAAACAACTTACAAAATTTGATGATTCTTTGTCTGAGAATTATGAAGATATTTTATTATTTCTAGATCAGATACCGATTTAAGCCTGGGATGAGGGCAGATTTTGTATAATTTATTGAAGGGTTTTAATCATGTAATTGTAAATACAAGATATCCTAGTGATCATCTGGCTGTAATACAATTTATAATTGGTATTCATTTCGATTGATTGATTATGCATCAATTTCTATACATTGTTTCCCCTGAGGTCGTGATAATTGACCTTTAAACGTTTTGGTTCAAAGAATTTGGGGCGTGAAATGAGCTTTGCTGGAGACCGATAAAAATATCACACATGATTTATTGGTCGAAGAAGGCAAAAAAATGTGTGCTAAATTATTAACTTAGACGATCGAAATAATGAAGATGAAAGATCTCAATAAAATATCATATAAACATAATGGTTTCTTGATGAAAGGTATGGCAGCATTATGAATGGGAAAAGGTATTAAACTAAAATTAAGACCCAAAAATATGAATTTGAGATTCAAAAAGGAAACAAAGCTTTTTCAAAGTGGAAAAGAGAGAAAGATCTCCATTCAAACGTATATGATGGCATTTTGTAAAGATTTAAGAAGAAATACATTCACAATTAAGGAAAGGTTATTGACTGTTCTTGTAATGACTATTTGTAGGCAGGAAGTAGCCTTTTTGAATGTATAAGGAAAATTACACTGGTTTGATAAAAACAAATATAACTGCACCTTCCGTAACAGAAGCTGAATGGGTAACCTACATAGCAGATTTGCATAAATTAAATGTAACAAGTGTAGAAGCGCTCCCCCAAGTATAGAAACATCTGAAAAGAGATGAGAAGGTAGGTGAAACAGTAATTACGTATGTGAAGTAAACTGTCTTGGTTACCAGAATAAGAGGCCCTTATCAGATCACTGACGCCCTCCAGGAATTAAGGCTGTGGTGGTATTTCTCAATATATATTGTTGCAGCAAACTGAACTTTGGGTCATATTCCTGAAACTGCTAATTGGCACACGGGTTGAATATTGTATTATCCTTGAATCACGGTGAGATAGCATTAGAACCGCCAAATAAATAAAGCATTAGTAAAGATAATCGGTCTGGCCTTTTACTTAGCTGCAGTACCTCAAGCCTTTACTAGATGTCCTTTTTGAGGTGGAACAACTTCTTAACAAGTCTACCCCAAAGATACACTACCTCAAGAACTCTTGTGTCAGATTTAATTGCTCAAAGCCTTAACAAAGTTACTGAACCTAAAGTTGTTAGACTTCAGTGAGGAAGTTGATCATACAGGAGGATCCAGAATTCGTTTTTGACTGCCTGCCTGGCGTGCAGTTACTTTAAACCAGTGGGTCCTTCCGATTTTCCTATTTAGTTATGCTGTCCCCTTTTTATCCACCCCTCCCCACAATCCCCCAGTTTGTGGACAGACATCAATAGATCATGCTGCCATTCTAGTCAGAGAAGTTCAGACACCACTTGCCAAGAGTAAGATCAAAGTGGTAGTGGAGTGGGAAACAGGGTAGTAGGGGGAAGGGGTGTTGAGGCTGATCTTAAATATTAGGCTTCTGAACACCCTCCTCAGGAAGCATAATTTCAAAATACTGACATATGTACAGGTCTTGGCGGCTGCAGATGCCAGACACTGGCTGTTGTCCTTAGACATGCAGGGCTCATACTTTCATGAGCCAATTCTGCTGTCTCACGGGCATTCCCTCTGGCTTGCCATAAGATCAGGGTAATTCCAGTTCTCCGTCCTGCTCTTTGGCCATAACTCAGTTCCCCATCCAGATTTTCACTAAAGGGGTTTAAGTGGTCACGGCTCAGCTTTGTAGGCTGAGAATTCATGTATTCCTGAACTTTAAGAACTAGCTGCTAATGGTGGGCTTGCCTCAGTCTGTCTTGGACTACTTGATAATAGTGATTCTCAAAATGAAAAGCCAATTGAATCTGAATTTCATTAAAGCCCCAGAGGCTAACTGTAGGAAGGTAGGATCCTTCTAGCATGGTTACCCCTGGTGTCAGTGTGTTTTGGACTAGTTTGACTGGGATCCTGCTAATCGGGACCCCATTCACTGTGCTTTCTCCCTAAATTGGACTATGTTAAGTACTTTGGTACTTCCCTAATTGGCTACTGGTGTACCCTTCTAAGTCCTTAGTGTATGGTACTAAGGTACCCAGGGCATAGGTACACCAGACGTCTCCCCTGGGCTGCAGCATGTATTATGCCACCCATGAGAGACCATTCAAACTGTGACTACAGGCCTGCCATTGCAGCCTGTGTGAGCTAGGGCGAACACCACTCACAACATATATAAGTTTCCTTATATCTGAAGTAACTGCACTTAAAACCTATCAGTCACCTCCAAGGCAGGCATTTCAATCCTGAAGGCAGGGTGCTCGGTTAAAAGTGTGAGGGTGCCCTGCAGGAGCAGGACACCCCCTACAAACTCAGGAGTCGATTCTCCAGGCTTTGTAAGTGCAGTCAGTCATTTTATATATATAGCGGACATCAAGTCAATTACGAGATATCTAACTGTATATTGGCTGCACCAAAACCGGTCATGTTTGGTATCCAACATGTTAGAAAAATACCCCAAAACTGATTCCAGTGTTCGATGTGGGATTTCATGTACTGGGGCCTTCCCTAGGGAGCCCCCATGTATTCCTGGTACCTGCCGTTAAGGTTCAACAGCAAGCTAGTGCTGCTTCCAACCACAGACAAGATTCTTCCCTCCTACTGTTGAGCCCGGCTCGAGCAGGAGAAGGTAGAACAATAGATTTCCTGTCACAGGGAGATGTGACAGGTCTTAGTGTATTGGACTGGGTTGGGGCTGCTTGCCAACACCACCAGACTGATTTGAAGGGCAAATATGGTGCTCTCCTTGCATACTCCAGTTAGAAACACTGAGACCCACTCTGGCGCAAAACTGGACAAAGGAAATGGGAGTATCCTCCCCTCTGTCAAGCCCCTCCTCTGAGAGGGACCCCTGAATCGTCCAACCCTTTCCTTTGGGTAATTAAGGGCTTACCTGTGGGTGGCTCTGCAGATTCTTTATGCGACAAGATTCAGATCCAAAATCACTTCTACTACTACAGTCTGGGCACTTTAGACTTCGCTTTGGGAACCGAGACTGCATCTGGGAAGACTCCTTTGGCTCCTGGTCTCGTTGTCCTGCTGGCTTTCTGTGTCGTCTGTGCCTCTGCTTCAACCAGGTTCTTCTCCAGGCCTGTGGGCATCAAAGACACCCGAAGGAATCTTCCTTGGTGTGAAGGAGTCACTCACCTGTATCAGCAGGCACCATAACTAAGCTGACCGGTCTGCTGCTCCTGACGTTCCCCAGACTTTAAAAGGTCCAGCAACATAGGTTGTGGTTCTGCATCTCCCTGGAGGCCTGAACTGTCTTCTCAACGAGTTTGAGGCCAGTATCCCTCGCCAGAACCACTGGAACTGCACCCATGTGTACTGCGTCGACTTGCCGTTGCCAAGGCTTGTTAACTCTCTTCTCCAGAGATCTTCGGGCTCCAAAAAGCTCCAACCTCCAGCATCGCTTGCTACCAAGATCTTCATCCTCACCACATCCTCTGCACTGTGGTCCTGAATCCTTGGGGAGCTGCTCGAGATCCTCTTGCGACTCCTGTGCCTTTGGACTGTGGGTCCTCTTGAGGGTCTTCTTTGGCTCCAGTGAGCTTCCGTGCTTGCTTGGGGCCTGCTCTGACTCTCCTTCACTTGGTGAGTCCCTTTGACTTTGCTGGTCCCAACAATGCACCTTCTTCGATTTCAACATCTGTTGCTGCTGCCAAGGCTTGTTGATGCTCCCACCGTACACTGACCCCCCTGGTTCTCGACTTCCGATGTGATATAGCTTGTAAATGGCTGCTGGTCTTTTGCAGCATTGCCTAGTCCTCACAGCTGCAGCGACAATGTCACAGTCAACTCTCCTGCATCTCCCGTCATCGGTGGTCATTGTCCTTCTGTGCCTCCTGATCACTCCTATGTTGCATAGACTCTGTCCCCTCTGCTTGCAGGTACTCCTCTTCAAGAATCCACCCTTGGATTACACCATACTCTTTCACCTTCTTCGCCAGCGGCATCTTCATTGAAGTGTTCCATTGGGGTCTACGGCGGTTTCGGACATCACTTCACAGCTATGCACCCAGCTTCTCTGGTGTAGGTATCCTAGTTCCTGGAGTATCTAAGGGTGGGGTGACTCTCCATCCTTCCATCTTCCATAGGGTTTCTTCAGGGTCCTCTGGGAAAGGTCCTTCTTCTTGAAAACTGTAACTGCGACTTTCCCATTGACTTGTATTGAGTATGTGCCTGTGTTTCCACTCTGCACACAGCCTCTGTGGGGTCCTTGGTACTTACCTCGGGTGGTTCCTTGGGTCCCTAGCTCTTCTAAGTCTTCTGGGTCAAGTCTCGACTTCGGTCCGTGTTTGCATACCACTTCATTAGTATATGATTTGGTCTCTCCCTGGAGACCACTGTGCATTTGTGCTTCTAGCCTGTTCTCCTTTTGAAATATTTTGTGTATTGTGTTTATATTTCTGGGAAGGAGATATACCAGTGTGTTAGTGAGTGTGTGTAATATATATCACCATTTTATGAACTACAATGTGTTTTTTTCCCTTTTAACCTAGACCACATGATTAGTACTGGTAAAACAAGCAGCTTAACACTCCTTCTGGACTAAGCCTGAAGGCTCCTCTCCACAGCTACCACTTATCGAGAGCTTTCTATGGTTGTCTTAGACCACTAAATTCACCATAAGGGGTGTCTGGATTAGTCCAGGGTGCTTTACTTAAATAAGCGTGCACCATATACTAAGTCATCCTCTTACACTAACAATATGCTATGCATTAATCTTTTTAATGCCACTCCACGCAGCTTTTGCAAGTACGTTACATCATAAAACAAATACAGTCTAGAACAGAACAATCGCAACATATAAAAGGTCCATGCACAGAACAATTATCTTCTTTAAAAGGCACAACTGGTACAGTGACACTTGCTCGCTTTTTCTTGGATAGACAAGGATTAGGAAACCGTCATTACGAAAAAACAGCGAGAAGAATCAAATTACTGCGTATTATATGAAAAGAGAGGAAGTTGTTTCAGAAACTGTTCCAAAGACGAATAGAACGCATGCCACAAATAATTATCACATTTCAAAAACATTCCTTAAACAAAACTATACAAATTAGTTGATATGTCAAATTCATTTTTTTTTAAATATATATATTTACAAAAAATTGTCGGCAAAGACTAAAACCCAACAACTGGGAATTGAGTAAGGGATGATGATGGCCTCCATGTATTTAATGAAATTCAGATTCTCTAGGCATTTATTTTTGAGAATCGCTATTTCATTACAAGACCAGAGGCTACAATCATGCATGTTGGTAGCCCTCCAAAACCACTTCAGACGTGTTCATTGGGTTTACAATAATGTTTAGCTAACGTTGAAGCATTCGGCTAATCAGCCACTCTCACAATGTTCTCCAATCTTCCATCTTTCTAAAGTGCTTGACTAACCATGGCTCCTCTTAAGGAATATGCACAAAAGTTTTGTAAATCAACGCCAGCTTGTTGCATAGTACACTTCACCCACCTAGCAATTGTTGCTGTGGTGACTTCTTGAAAGTGTTTGACAAAAGAAATCAACAATTGATTAACACTATTAGGCGGCGGAATCATATGCCCTCATGCAATCAACGACACACAATTCTCTGCATGAGTCAGTCAAAGAAACTTTATTCGCTAGACTTCGCTAGTACAAAAGTACAAGCAAAATAAAATACATTAAAAAGGAAAACATTCACAAACTAAAATCTATAACTCTTCCCCATAAAAATGCAGCCTAAAACCGCAAACACGGTGCTTTAACAATCCAATTAAAACCTCCAAACCCATACAACAATAATCATTAAAAAGCTTTCCTTTGACGCCACAGTATAATGTGTCCTAACCTTGAGCCACAAAGTGCAATCATACAGTCCTGCAAAACATGTCTATTAGAGGCAGTAGACATGCTATGGTATACAAATGTCATCCCAAAATTGTTTCAGAAGTGCAGTAATGTCAAGAAATTGCACTCAACCTTGGGCACTAAGGGGGAGTACTAAATACAACTTACCGGGTTTGGGAAACAGATTGAGATTATGGTACTATAAAAATTGCAAGACAACGAAATTACATTTTATAAAACCCTGGTATACAGTTGACTTTCTCATAAAGTGCTGTAATAGTGAAATTGAACCAAGAAACTGCACCATAGCTTATATACAGGAAGCATACTTTAAGTAGCTTGCAAGACACTTCATGGGTTTTAAAAAGTTGCGATGAGCAATCAAGAAGCAAAGTTTACACAACAAAGTCTAAACATTCCTGAAACCCAATACATTAGAAATACATTTTACAGAACAAACACTTCTGAATTCCTGTCAGGACTTTGCTCCTCTCCCTATTTTTAGACATTGCCATATGAAAAGAGCCATAGTAGGGGAGACCAAAGGGCCGTCAAGTTGGTGCAAAAAAGTGCTGTGCAGGTCTGCATTGTCTAAAATTATACCTTTTAATAAGTGGTACCATCAATCTTATACTAGGAGCATTGTAAGTGGGAGCATTTTTCTGACCCCACCTGTTCTGTCTCTTGCGGGGTCCCCCAGGGCTCCTCTCTTTCTCCTCTTCTTTTCAATCTTTATATCTATTCTCTTATAGCCGCCCTGCAAAAAATGGAGGTCACGGTATTCAATTATGCCGATGACCTTCAGCTTATATTCAACCTCTCATCTTCCCTCGATTCTATCCTAAAGTTCCATCTACACTGACGTTCATCTATGACTGGATGAACTTCAATCATTTAAAATTGAATCCCGATAAGACGGAGTTGGTCCTAACCGGTGGCCCTTTTAGCCCTTGGACTCCTGCCTTCTGGCCCCCTGCCCTTGGCTCCCCCCCCAACCATCTGCCTCTGTAAAAACTTTGGTATAAAAGTCAGTCAAGACCTTACCATGCGCTCTCAGATCAGCACTGTGGTCTCATCCTGTTTTCTGTCCCTTAGAATCATTCACAAAATCTCCAGGTTTTTTTGCTGTTGCAGCCCTTAAACTCATCCTCCTTGCTATGATTTTATCCCGCCTTGATTATGGCAATGGCCTGTATGTAGATATTCCTGCCTACGAACTCCGGCGCCTGCAACTAATTCAAAATCAGGCAGCACGCCTTATCTATAGACTTCCTAAGTTCCATCGAGCTACCCCTCTGCTAAAATCCCTTCATTGGCCTCCCATTTTGGAGCGCTCTTTATTTAAAATGGGTTGCCTGATCTTTATGGCTCTGGCTGGCACCGCCCCAGACTTTATCAATTCTAAGATCAGTGCATACGCTCCCAGCAGAAGCCTTCGCTCCTCCACACAGTCTCTCCTTAGCGTCCCTCGCTTTCGGAGGAAAAAATTCAGAGGCATGCGGTTTTCCACCCTCGCCCCCTCTTTCTGGAATGCCCTTCCCTTTGCCATTAGGTCCACTTCCACCTATATGGACTTTCGCAAAGCCTTAAAAACTAATCTTTGCTCCCTAGCATATCAGTCTCAGTAATCCTCCTGTTCCCCCCTAGTGCTGTCTGTCTGCAGTGCCAAGAAACCGCATGGTGTTAGAGCGCTTTATAAAACTTTTCAACTTTATAAAACTTTTCAACTTCATTGTAAACCAAACAAAAGAACACGATGTGCAGGGTGGTTTGGGGAGATGTTTTGTCACATGGACAAGGGTATAGCTGCTTCAGAGAATGACACTTTTGGCAATTACCCAACATAAGAGGCAAATAGTTAAGACGGAACCTGGTAAGGACAACGCGAAGCTGTTGATTCTGGATGGCAGACAGATAAGGGTGCAAATCTACGAACAAAGAAATTGAATATTAAGAGGTAACTGCAGCTTTATTTTCAGTAATCACAACTCTTTTTGGTGCAGCATTCAGCAAAAATCTCTGCTTCAGCTTAACTTACCTCAGACTAAACAGGACTCGGTTGAGGAAAATAGAAAGCTGCATCTAATTTCAAGCAGTCCTCAAGGACATTTCATTTAGGGTGCAGTCTCCCTTGTCTATATTGAGTGCCGCAGCAAGAGCGGAGCTAGCTTAATTTTATCTATAATATAGGGAATGCCCAGCGGGACACGGCAGACAGCATGAGCACAACTGCGTGGGACAGACAAAGTTTTTTTATGAAAGCATCCTCAGCTAACAGAATCTCATGGGTGGCAGCTCTATCCCAATATTGTCTTAACTAGTATGGCCATTTTATTTGACATCATCTGCTTCCACAAATATTTGGCATCAAAGAGGATACCCAGATAGAAGAAGGACAGGGTGACATCCACCTTAGTATTGTTGATGTAAAATAACCAGACTTTTCTTGGTTTCTTAGCACATTTCATTGTAAAGGTCTTACTGTCATTGACATGCAGATATAACTCCTTCATAAAGGGGGTACAGTGCTCTATTAGGGCTTGCAGCGCCCACCCCGTACTTGCCATTAGCACTGCATCGTCCGCATAGAGGAGTACTGCAAGAGTTTGTGTTCCAATGTATGGGATGTTTAAAGCTCAAGCCATCAATGCTGATTCAACTCTGTGTACAGGGAGAAAAGGAAGGGGCAAGAACGCACCCTTGCATTACCTCCAGTTTAATCCTAAATGGTTGGCTGCACTCACCCTCTCTGCCATAACGGGCACATGGGCTCGCCTCACAACATAGTTCCCTGATAATCAATATTGGCAACCTTAATACCTATGTCCAACATTACTCCAGTATTGGAACTTTCATAGATTCACATGCATGAATCTTTCCCCGTCGTCGAGATGGGAGTACCCGGTATATATTCAAAATAGTAATGTCACAGTAGACCTAGGACTTAAAGGCCTATGGCCTCACTATTTAGTAACATATCAAACTTACAAAAGGACTAAACTTAGAAAACAACCAATCAGATGACCCCACCCTGTAGAACCTTCCTGAGAGAAGCTCTAGTCCCTCAGATTTTCTACCGCAATTCGTGCTGGGGAGTCTCCACTGAGCTCTGGTCAGTTTTTTCGTCACAACTCTTTGGCATCATCATATCTTCAGGCTTTCTCATATATTTACATATTTTACAGATTCTGATCCCTGTTCTGAGGTGGAATAAACAGACTTCTCCATGTCAGATACACCTAAAGAGACTGCATGTCAATGACCCCCATAAGGACTGCTTGAATTGTCTATACTCTGACCATAAATTTAGGGACTGCAAAGTATGTTGCACCTTTTCTTCAAAGACATTGAAAGATTGTGAGGGGAGGGTTTTATTATGGCTGCAGTGGCTTAGAGACAGAGAGGGCCCTGTTTCAGATGAGGAGAGTGATGTTTCCTGAAAATCCTCCTCGAAAAGCGCCTAAAAAAAGACCACTGGATGACTCTCCAGGTCACTCCTTGCAGCAACCTCCAAAGAAGACATATAAAAAGTCTTCAGAGGACATTGGAAAACAGGACCCATCTTCCAAGATGCCCCCTTCACAACAGTTAGGTTTCTGTAAAAAAAAAACGGCTTCAGACCCTTCTACTCCACCTTTGAAGGTTAAACCTACTTTTAAAAAGCCTACCTCAGCCCCACAGATGAAGAGCTCGTCAACTGCAGCCTTGGCGATGAAGATATCTTCATTAGAACTATTGGGGTAATATCGTCGATGACCACCATTGCCGCTATCACTGTGCCATCTATGTTGATCTCGTTGACATCGTCGACAAGCTAGGTGCCTTTGTTGTCGACAGTAAAGATTACCAAGAAGTTGTTGTTGATGAAGTTTCCGAGGATGAGGATGACGAGGACGAGACTTTTGTCGACGGCGATGCCTGCGTCAACATCAAGCTTACTGTCGACAACCCTCTTGCCGACGATCTCACCCCTTACTCAGTCGACTGCCTCCTCGACAAGGCATGTAGCGTGGACGGCGAGTCTTTCATCCACACCTGTGGAGGTGTCACTGTCATTGTCACTTACCTCCGTCGACGGCTCATCATCGAGGGCAAATATTTCGGCGTCGACAACCACAATGTCAAAATCAGGGAATACAAATTTTTGTCCAAAATTTCAACAGGAGAAGCGAACACCCTCCTTAACATCAGAGTCCAACCAGTTGTTACCAGCACATCTCTTGGATAATGAGGATATTTTTCTTATGAGGACAGCCTCTTTGAAGCAGTGCAAAGACTGTCAGAGCTCAATGTAAAGTACCAAGAGGACTATGATGAACAGGAATTTTATGGTCAATGATTTTATTATTCTGACCAACGTCGTCCACAAGACATGGTGTGCCTTCCTTCCACCCTTGTTACGGATGTGCAATCTATGCTAATGGATTATATGAAAAGATTTCAGCCAACAACACTGTCTCTGGTACCAGCACCGCCCCACTTCCTGTGGTACAAGATCTTCCCCCACCTTCTCCTCACAGAAGGTGGGGGAAACAACTAACATCTGAGGAAGAAGAACAGGAAGAAAGGGAGATACTAGATTAACAGCAACAACATGACGAATGGGATGACTATATTATTCCGCCACCAGCGGCTCTATCTCCACCACAGATTCACCTCCAGACGACATTGGGGGTTTCCATAACCTTTTAGAGAGAGCAGCTTGGCGTTTTGAGCTTCTGATGCCTGTACATCAACAGGAGTGTTTTCTTTATGACTTCAAAGAACCTTTTAAGAAATCATTCAGATCAATGCCCATAATTGACTTTATCTGGGATCAAGGAATAAAAATAATGCGTAGTCCATCAACGGTGCCAACAGTTTTTCCAAGACTTGTTAACCAGTATAAGGCTCCAGACGATGTGCCTGCTTGTCTCATAGGTCATCTAAGACCTGATTCAGTGATATCTCAAGCAGCACACGCAAATTGAAAATCCATCAGTCTCATTGACATGGAGGGTAGAAGACTGGGAAACGTTTTTCATTGGGTCAGGGCCTCTAATACCCTGGCTTCATTAGGTTGTTACAACAGACAAATGTGGTCGGATATCGCCTCTTATATTAACAACCTTCCGTTGGATGTCAAGGATGAGGCAAAAAAGATACTACTGGAGGACGAACGCTCCGCCTCGGAGATAAACGATTGTGTGATGAACATCGCTTCCACCAGTTTCCGCCATTTGACTGGGGCTGCCGTCTTAAGGCACCAAGGATGACTGAAGGCCACAACATGCAGACCAAAATATTAGATATGTCCTATGACGGAGAGGAGCTTTTCAGAAAGCATGTCTACGAAGCTTTGCAAGGGATAAAGAAGGATACAGATACTGCTAAAGCTCTTGGAAGTCTCCAATATAGGAAGATGCCCTTTCATGGTGCTCGGGGTAAGAGCCAGTCATCTTACAGGTGAGGTTAAAAACAATACCGGTACGCAGCTTATAACTCCTACAGCCAACAATACAGACCACAGTTTGCCCAGCAACAACCACCTAGAACTGCTTACTACAAGTCTTCCTTACGAGGTAAAGCAGGACAACAGAAGGATACTAACCATCGTCCATGATCTCCCACTACTGCCGGCTACTACTCTTCCATCCTCTTACAAAGTAGGAGGCAAAATTTCCCACTATCTACAAAATTGGAAGAAACTTACGACAGATCGTTGGGTCTTAGATCTGATACAATTTAGTCCGCCACCTCAAACCCCTCCTCAGCCTCTTGTTAACAAGCATTTGCACCTTTTGAAGTTCGAGATCGTCTCCATGAGGCAAAAAAGAGCGATAGAGAGCGTTCCATTTCACCAAAGGGAAAATGGATTCTATTCACATTTCTTCTTGGTTCACAACAAGTTAAAGAAGTGGAGACCAATTCTAGATTTGAGAAATCTAAACAAATTCCTCAAGAAACGTTGTTCAGAATGACCACCATCCAAGATGTGTTACAACTTCTTAATGGAAACGACTTGGACCTTAGACTTAGACCTGCAGGACGCATACTTCCACATTCCCATTCACAAAACGTTTCTCAGGTTCACAGCGGCCAGTAGGCATTACCAATTTCTAGTGTTGCCTTTCGGGTTCATGTCGGCCCCTTGCATTTTTACAAAATGTCTAGCACCAGTAGCAGCATATCTCAGACACATCATCACCAAATGTTTCCTTACCTCAACGACTGGCTAGTCAAGGCTCCTACCTTCAATGCCACAACAGAGTCTACCAATGTCTGTCTACACCTCTTCAGTCAACTGGGTCTCACTTTAGGTTTAAAGTATTTTATTCATCATGACACACCAAGACAAATACACATCATCATGGAGCAACCTGCGTCGGCCAGAAAACCCCAACGTTTGCAAACAGTTATTAGGCATAGGCCACATATGGTAATCCAGCATGGCAATAGAAAGAGTGCATTGACCCAGTGTGACACAACATTTCAGTACAAACACCCCCCCCCCAAAACTCCCAACTTCCCCAGCCCAACCCCCCCCCCACCCTCCCCACCCCGTCGTCCAGTGCACTATCTTCATCCAATATGTACTTCAAGGCCACAGTTCACGAGGAAAGGGGGTCTCGTACCAGTTCACCGGTCAGGTGCCGGCGGGCTCGTAAGCCTCAGGAGGCGGAGATATCTGGGACAGGTAAGTTCTCTGAACTCTGTGAGCAATAAAGAATGAAACGGTTGCCAGAGTTCGTTAAATTGTGCTATGTCCCCAGCCACCATGAGGGAAATTTTTTCCATACCCAGCACGTGCCACAATCTGTGAAGCCAGCCTGTGATGGTGGGCGGTGTGACAGTGCGCCAGTGTATCAAAATATTCTGGACCGCGGAGCCTAGGGCGATGGCAATTTGCCTACCTCTACTGGACCTGAGGGGATACATTAAGTCATTTGGGAGTCCTAACAGGGTATATGCAGGGAAGCGCGGGAGCTCAATACCAAAATGAGTCTATTTCATCCAGCACTTCCTTCCAGTAAGTGTCCAAAAGAGGGCAGTCCCATAAAATGTGCGTAAGCGTACCCCGATGTCCGCACCCTCGCCAGCATGTGTCTGCCTTACTGCGGTCGAATTCGTGGATCCGCTCAGGCGTGTAGTACCAATAGGTGGAAACTTTGGTTAATGTGTCAGTGAGGCCCATGTGATATGCCGGGTGACGCGCCCTATAGGAAATATGGTCCCACTCCTTGGGGCTCAATGTTCTCCCGAGTTCACGCTCCCATCTCTCCCTCCCCGGGTTGTGGAAGTGTGTTGAGGGTAGTTGTAAAAACCTGTATAGATCCGTGATTAGTTTCGAGTCTGACGTACGGGACAACAGCCACCTCTCACACGGTGAGAGAAGTCTATCCGCCGTTCCTCTCACTTGTGGCTGAAGAGCCCAATGTCAGGCCTGCATATAGCGGTGCCTCTCGGTCTCGGGAAGAGAGAATTCCTGACGGAACTGCGTGAATGGGATGACCCCCTCAGGGCCATACACATGACATAGAGCTCTACACCCTGCTTGCCGCCAGTGCGTAAAAGCCCCCTTCTTCATTCCGGGGGTAAAGTCCGGGTTGTCTACTAACGGCGAGAGCGGCGACGGAAATGAGGTGAGGTCATACTTAAGGCAAGTAGCGTCCCAGACCCGCAAAGGCACCCTAGTGATAAAGGAGGCGTAAAGATTCTTAGGCCGATGGGACCGGTGCAAGAACGGTATCTCCTGCAGAGGCCGACCCGCCACCGCCTGGTCCTGGAAAAGCCAATGCTTATCCGACTCCCATCTGCACCATTCCACAAAATACCGCAGTTGCGTTGCCTGAAAGTATTTACGGAAGTTGGGAATGCCCAGACCTCCTGCCTCAGGAGACAAAAGGGAGAGGGCCCTGCGCATCCTGGGTTTTTTCCCTTGCCAAATGAAGCGCGCCACCTCTGACTGCAGCTGTGGGATCCACCCGGCTGAAGCGGCAAAGCCCTGAACAAATAAAGAACCTGCGGTAAAATCGTCATCTTAATGGCAGCAATCCTTCCCAACAAAGAGAGGATGCCACGGTTCCAGCGGCCCAGTTCCTCTCTGATCTTTGCCCCCAGGGCCGAGTAGTTAGCTGAAACCATAGCCGGTAACGTGGGCGCTATATTAATCCCCAGATATGGTATCGCTTCCGATGACCAGAGCATGGGGAATCTATTCTGTAGGTACGTCCTGGTGGCCGGTTCTAGGGAGATATCCAAAGCCACCGACTTCCCCACATTCATCTTAAAGCTTGAAACTGCACCGAATGCGGCCAGCTCCTCCACACAAGCCGGCAAGGCTGTCCGGGGTTCAGCTAACGTGAAGATGACATCATCAGCGTAGAGGCTGATCGCATGCGTAAATGTAAATGTAAATGTATTTGAGCTTATATAGCGCACAGCTACCCGCAGTGGGTTTCCCGGCGCTTACTTAGGGAACCCGTCCTGGTATTCCCTGTGAGATAGCCCCGACAAGGTGAAAGCCAGGCATCCCGCCGCGAGGGGCCGTTGTGGAGATTAAGCAAGCTATTGCCCAGAGTCGCAGAGTGTGAACCCGTGAGTCGAGAAGGCACCGGAGCGAGAATTATCGAGTCCGTGGAATTTTTAGCCCAAGACCCGCCGAGGCGGGGAATTGAACCCTGGTCCAGGGCCGATCTCAGCTTCCGGGTCTGCCGCCTCTATACCCTAAGCCACCCATCTGTATCCCCTCCACAGCCGGGTAAACTCGGACCCGTTGGGCGAACGGCTCCATGTATAAAGCAAAGAGCAAGGGCGAGAGTGGGCAACCTTGCCTAGTGCCTCTCTCAATGTTGAAGGCCGTGGAAGTGTATCCGTTCACACGGACCACGGCTGTTGGCTCTTTGTAGCAGTTGAGGAGCATGGAGCAGAACTTCTTCCCTATGCCCGCCTTCACCAGGACCTGTTCTAGGAAGGGCCAATGCACTCGGTCAAACGCCTTCTCCGCGTCTACCGCCAGCATCATTCTCTCTCCAGGAATCCGGGAGGCCTTCTCCAACAGGTGCACCACCCGCTTTGTGTTGTCGACCGTCTGCCTCCCTGGCACAAAGCCTGCCTGATCCGGGTCAATTAGACCGGGTAGGTGGGGCGCCAGGCGACTGGCCAGGATCCCTGTATAGAGTTTTAAGTCTACGTTCAAGAGGGATATCGGTCTATAGGACCTACAGTATTTCGGATCCTTCCCCGGCTTAGGGATGACCGTGATAGAGGCTCGCAGGAGATCAGACGGGATGGCTCCAGGTTCCGCAAAAGAGTTAAAAAGGCGGGTGAGGACAGGGGCTAACGATGTGCAAAACGTTTTATAAAAAAGCGCGGAGTAGCCGTCCGGGCCTGGCGCTTTGCCATGTTTAAGTCTGGCAATGGCCGACACCACCTCCTCTATTCCAATATCCCTATTCAGGTGGTCCGCCTGCAGAGGTTCCAAGGACGGCAAGGTGACTGAATCCAAATAAGAGGTCGTGGCCCCTACGTCTGGCGGGTCACCGGCGTAGAGGTTCTTGTAAAACCCCCGGAATACGGCTGAGATACAGGCATCCTCCGTTGTCACTCTCCCTGCGGGGTCGTAGATCTCCTTTACTAACTGGCTCTGACGTGCAACCCGGAGCCTATTGGCCAACAGCTTGCCACAACGGTCTCCCCCTGTATAAAAAGAATGGCGCAGCCGGAGGGCCGCGTATTCTGCCCGATCCATATCCAGGGCTGCCAGAAGTTTCCTTGCCTCTTTGAGCTGTCACCAAATCCTTGGCGCCCCCGTCCTACGGTGGATCAACCCAAGCTCCCGAACCCTATCAGTAAGCTCATCTCTCTTGGCCCGTCGCTCCTTGTTTTCAGCTGCGGATATCGACAGAAATTCCCCCCTGAGGACAGCTTTCAAAGCTGCCCACTGTGTGGCCCGGGTGGTGTCGGCGTTATGATTGTGGGCCAGATAGTCACGGAGCACCTTTTCAATACGGTCTACCACCACCTTCCTATGTAGCAGAGTATCCCGAAGGCGTCAAGTCCTTGAGGGATGAGTGGCAGGGGGCAGACATAACGAGGCCTCAACCGGAGCGTGGTCCGATAAGGATAATACCCCCATGTCCGCCGTCGAGACCAACGCCTGCACTGGTGATGTAACTAAAAGATGATCAAGCCTTGCATAAGTCTTGTGCGCATGGGAATAATATGAGTAATCCCTGTCTGTGGGGTGCATATGACGCCAGAGGTCCAGAAGATCTACCTGTGCAAGCCGTGCCTTACAGCAGGCCGAGAATTCCCCGACCTGCGGGGAGCGCTGCGCCGATCTATCTACAGCAGAGTCGAAAACCATATTAAAATCCCCTCCGAGGATAATATGTCTGTCTGGCGAGGCAGTGATATCCTCCACCGCTGACTGCAGGAAACATTCCTGCTTGTCGTTGGGGCTATAGAGGGAGCCGATCGTGAACGTAAGTCCACCCACCCTGAACCTATGCGCCAACAACCTGCCCTTCTGCTCAGCGAACTTGTGGAGATGCTCCCCCTTAAAGTGTCTGGCTACCAGAATCGCCACCCCTGCTGTCTTGGTGGTGCAAGAGGAGAAGAACTGGGTTGGAAATTTGTGGGAGCGCAGTCTATGCGTGTCCTGTGGCAGCAAGTGCGTTTCTTGAAGGAGGCATATGTCCGCGTGAGCATTCTCCAACAGGGAGAGCACTGCCCGTCGCTTGACGGGATTGTTCAGACCCCGAACATTCAGGGTCATGACTTTAAAAGTGTAAGGAGGCATAGTGGATAGTGTATGTGAAAGCGTGGTCACTCTGTCTGGAGGCCGTGGAAGGTGTGTGCACTCACCCCAGCTTAAGTAACAGAACGATGGGTAGGAAATGGTATAAGAACCTACTGCCCTCTTCGCTAGGTAACCTGCTGCATGCTGCGAGCCCCAGTGTGTCTGTGGGCTGCACCGTGCACTGTCCAACCCATCCCTTCATCTCCGCATGCATACCCCGTCCCCCTCTAGCCAAAACAAGGTAAAGAAAGGCAGCTAAAGCAACAAATACCTGCTCGGTGCACTGGACGACCCCTCCTCCCACACCCAACTCCCGCTTCCCACCCGACACCCCCACACCCCAACGAGACCCCCCCCCCACACCCCAAACCCCGCTCCCACCTCCCCACAAACTGATTCAAAGGAACCATTGTCCAAGTCCGGCCCGTAGCGGGCAAGTCTATGGAAAGTCACAGCAGTGGACGTCCAGCCACCACGCAGCCCCCGCTCCCCCCCCCCCCATTCCCCCGGGCCCCCAAACCTGCTATTCCAAGAAAGCGATGTCGATCTCCACCCGGAATTCTTCTTTTATTTTTTTTTTTTTTTTTTTAAAACCTTTATTGTATTAAAGCACACAGCTATTCAGCCTAACATCCCGGAGGCAAGGCAGCATGGTATCAGGAGAAGTAAAGTGCAAAACGATTCATATCAGGACAATGCAGGTTGTTTTTTTATTTTATATAGGAACAAGAACCAATACAGAGGCGCCAAAGGGCGCAAAAGAGAGGCAATGGGAGAAAGAAATGCGTATGAGTCAGTAGGAGACGTCAGAGGCCAGGTAAAAATTTAGAGAAGAACGTAAGTAGGATGTAAGAAGGGGGGAGAGGAAGGAGCAGGAGAATTACAGCATGAGTAATATAGCTGGTGTCGTCGGTTACGGCGACAGGTGTTCATCACGGGGAATAGGCTCCGGAGGTAGGCACAGGTCACCCCTGTAAGCATTCCATGCCCCCCACACCTTATTCCATGTCTGAGGCCTCCCCCTGGCAACGTACACCGTCTTCTCTCGTAGCATACACCAATCCATATTGGCCTTCCATTGCACCACCAGGGGGGCCGTGTTAGCGCCCCATTTCTGCGCTATATCCCTCTTAGCAACCATGTTGCCCAGTGTAGCCCAACGAGTCTGCGCCGTGTTGTAGTCGTTCGGCTCCCAGACATTGAGGAGGCACCTACGCGCCTCCGCTGCCAACTCGACTCCAGTCACCTCCCTCATCACTCTGTGTACTCTCTCCCAGTAAGGGGCAATAACGGGGCACTCCCACAAGATATGCATGAAAGTAGCTAGGGCTCCGCAGCCACGACGACAAAAGCCATCAGGCGAGAAGCCCATGCGTACAAGCCGGGGGCCAGTAACATACACCCGGTGGAGGATTTTAAACTGTACCAGCCGCAGACGCGAGGAAATGGCGACCTCCTTAGGGGAAGACACAGCACTCTGCCAGTCCTCGTCGTCCAGTTCCAGGCCGTCGGCTACCCACTGTTCTCGCAGGCGCTGGAGGAGGTCGACTCTAACATTGATCAGCTTCTTGTAGGACAGAGAAATGGCGCTATCAGGCATATGTCCGTCCAAAATTCTGTCCTCCAAGGGGGAGCTCTCGGGGATTTCGCCCTCCTCTGGCCTAGCGGCAGTTAGCGCGTGCTTCAGTTGGGCATAACGGAAGAACTCCGATCCACCCAGGTGATATTCAGCCTGTAGTTGTGGAAATGACTTGACCTCCCCCTTAACTAACATGTCTTCCACCCTAGAGATACCTATAAGGTCCCATTTGTCAAAACCCTTGGTGTGCCAGAGCTTTCCTAAGATATCGGAATCATACAGAGGGGTAAGTCTCGTCAGTCTGCCCTGCCAGCCCTGTATCTTGGTGATCGTCCGCCACGTGTGGACCGCCGCCTTGGTCGGGCCTGTGAGGTCCCGATCGAAGGATCTGGAATACAGGGCGCGGTAATAGTTGCCTCCTTGCAAAAGCCACCTATCCATAGCGTAGCCCGGGCTGTCCACAGGGCCATACAGGCCATGGTTAATAGCCGTAAGTTGAGAGGCCCAGTAGTACCTACGCACATCTGGTAGCGCGATGCCCCCGTCATACCACGGCAATGTAAGCTTCTGGACAGCGACGCGGGGCCGACCCTCCCAAAGCAGGGCACGCTGCAGGCTCTCGATCTCTCTAAAATAGCGAGCCGGAACTAGGTCCTGGGTATTCTGCAAGGCATACAAGAACCTGGGCAGAGACATCATTTTGAACAATGCCGCCCGGCCCAGGAGGGAGAGCGGAAGCTTGCGCCAACTATCCACATCCCTCCGCAGTCGTTGGAGAGGCGGGAGTAAGTTGTAGTCATACCTCGCCTTAGGATTACTCGATATATAAATTCCTAGGTACTTGAAACCTTGTCCGGCCAGCTGTATGTTGCAGCCCCTAGGGAGGCGCGGCGTGTCATCCTTAAGAATGTAAAGGGAGGATTTGGCCCAGTTGATAACCAGGCCGGAGTAGCGCCCGAACAGCCGGAGCATGTCGCACGCCACAATAAGCGACTTACAGGGAGAGGTAAGGTAGAGCAGGATGTCGTCCGCATACAGGGAGACCCTATCCTCAAAGCCCGGGGACCAGGTGATTCCATGCAAGTCAGGGTGTGAGCGCAACATAGCCGCAAGCGGCTCCAGAGCCAGGGCAAACAGGAGTGGAGACAAGGGGCAACCCTGTCTAGTGCCACGGTGAAGCGCAAAAGAAGCAGACATGCGACCGTTAACTGTGACAGCAGCCAGTGGGCATGCATAAAGAAGTCGCACCCAGCCCAGGAAGCCCGGTCCAAACCCAAGCTTTGCTAGCACCGCCCATAAGTAGCTCCACTCCAGGGAATCAAAGGCCATCGTGGCATCAAGGGAAGCAAGTACCGCCGGTTCCTTCAGAGCGTGAGCCCTGGCCATGACCCCATGCAATCGTCTCAGGTTGAGGGCAGTGTTGCGGCGGGGAATAAAACCTGATTGGTCCGGGTGTACCAGGTCGCTGATAACACCGACCAGCCGATTAGCAAGTAGCTTAGCCAGGATCTTGGGCTCCGCGTTGAGGAGAGAAATGGGGCGGTAGGATCTGCAAACGTCCCGCGGCTTGCCTTCCTTGTGAATGACCACTATGGTGGCCAGTCGCTGATCTAAGGGAAGGACTCCCTCTTCACGGGCCTGGAGGAACATATCTTTCAGATAAGGAGAGATCACATCCGGCCGGATCTTGTATAACTCAACCGGTATGCCATTGGGGCCAGTAGCTTTACCCGACCGCAAGGCGCGGATCGCCAAAGCAATCTCGTCCGCGGTTATATCTCGATCCATATCGGCACGGTCCTCTTCAGAAAGACATGGGAGGTCAATCGCTGAGAGGAACTCAGCTGAATCGGTCTCGGAGCGGTCTGAACTGGCTGTATAGACACCCCGGAAATAGTCCGCAAAAGACTCGGCAATAGCGCTCGGGTCTGTGACCACCACTCCGTCCTCACCCAGGATCTCCGGAACCACCCGGCTTGCCATCTCCCGCCTGTCCAACCAGGCCAGCAACTTACCGGCCTTATCACCGACGTCATAAATGCGGCCCTGCTGCTCCTTGGCCAAAACCAGGGCAGCATTCAGAGCGAGATCATGGTACTCCGACTGTTTCAGGGAGAGTTCGTGTAGGAGAGAAGGGTCTGGCTCAGGCCCCAAACGGGACTCGAGATCCAAGACTTCTTCTTCCACATGCAGAAGGTTGGCATCACGAGCTCGCTTAGCCTCCGCGATGAGAGCTAGGGCTTCACCCCGCAATACAGTCTTGAACGCCTCCCACAGGGTGACCGCCGAGCCAACGGAGCCCGCATTTTCAGTGAAATATAAGGCGATGGCCTTAGTCAGGAGCGCACGTGTCTTATGGTTGCGGAAATACCAGGGGTTCACCGCCCCCGGACGGCTGGACAGGACAATACCAAAATCAAATGAGACCCACAACGGAGAGTGATCAGAGACGCCCCTTGCCAGATAGCGGGCCTCGGACACGGCAGGCGAATGCGCCGCCAGGGTGAGAACGTAATCTATACGGGACAGGCTCCCATGGGCACCGGAAAGGAACGAAAATTGGCGGAGCGCAGGATGCAATAGCCGCCAACAATCCACTAGACCCATGGAGTCAAGGAAGGACGGCAGCCACATTTGGGAACCCCGTAGGTCCCTCGGCGGCTGGCGATCAAGGGTGCCAGAGCAGACGGAGTTGAGATCGCCCCCTAGGATAAGCAAGCCCGAAGGCAGGGACAAGATGGCGCCACCAAGGTCTTGAAAGGTGCTAGATTGGAGGCCTGGGGGAACATAAACCGAAAGCAGCGCTAAAGATCGCCCCTCCCATCTTCCTGCCACAGCTGCGTAGCGTCCCCTATCATCAAGCAACGTGACGTCTATTTCAAGGGGAAGGGACGCACGCACAAGGATGCCCGCCCCCCGGGAACCCGAGGAGAACCCAGAGTGGGCAACCATTTTGTAACCCTTACGATTTAGGGCCTTACAGGAGTTCCCCACCAAGTGCGTCTCTTGCAGAAGCACAACATCAGGCATGTGCCTCTTTATCATTTGAATTACCACCCCTCTCTTAACTCGGTCACCTAGTCCATTGACATTCCAGCTAAGCACTTTTAATTTCCTACCCCCCATCATCCATCAGCCCCCCCACCCGACTCCAACCAACTCAATCATAAAGGTTACAGTAAGAAATACATTCCATTGCTTTAAGAAAGAGAAAGAACAAACGAACAATGAAACTTGCATAGTTGCACCCCCCACCCTGCACCCCTGCATATGACTAAAAAGCCCCCCCAACCAGCAGTGTGCCTGTCGCCCCATAACTACTCTACAAGAAGACACCCAGAGGAGTGAGGAATCTCCGCGAACACCCCCCGCCACCCTCCATGTACAGACAGGAAAGTTAATACGGTATCATAAAGCAACATCCGACAGTCGTGTGAGGTAAAAATAGAGACAATGAGTCACCCACTATAGAGCCAAGTCTTATAGGTCCGGGCCACCAGCAGCACCACCTTCATGTTCATCCTGAGCGTCTCGGCGCGGCGATAAAGTGTCCAGCCAGTCACTTACATTTTCAGCAAAGTCAAAGAAGAGGGCACGGCCCTCGTATTCGATCCGGAGCTTGGCGGGGAATAGCATGGAATATTTGAGACCCAGGTCCCGTAGTCTTCGCTTCACCCCGGCGTAGCTCTGGCGCTGTCGCTGCACCGTCCTGGTAAAGTCCGGATAGAAATGGACGTCGGCATTCTGGAATTTAAGCGGTCCCTGCCGTCTGGAAGCCTGTAAGACCGCGTCTCTGTCTCGGAAATTGAGCAGCCGGGCTACGATGGGTCTGGGTGCCACGCCCGACTTCGGCGGGCCACCCGGCACTCGGTGGGCTCGCTCCACCGAGAAAAAGTTGCTACGGCCAGGCGGTGCCAGATGGGTCTTGATCCGGTCTTCCACGAGGAGGTCCGTCGCCGCCTCCTCCGACCCCTCCGGTACTCCGACAATGCGAACGTTCTGCCGCCTGGCACGGCTCTCAAAGTCCTCCAGCCGCCTTGCGAATTGCTCCGCAGTCCTCTGCAGGTTCCGGACCTCCGTTTGTAGGTCCGAGACGTCTCCCGTCAGACTGGATGTCTTGATGTCCAAATTCTTGACTCTATCATTAGTTTTACCCAAGTCGGCTCTAATGAGAGTCAGGTCGACGGCCATAGTGTCCACTTTATGCGTAAGGACCTCATGCTGTTGCTGCATGTCCGCCCTGAAACTTGTGATGGCCCCCATAATATCGCTCAGGGTAGGCTCAGAGCCGTCCGGCGAGCCCGAGTGTGGGATGTTCCTGGCAGAGGGACCAGTAACCGGCGGCGTCTTCAGTTGGGTATAGCGATAAATCCTGTTCTGTTGTTGTTGTGTTTTGCCGCGGACGCCTCTGTTCGATGTCTTATCGGGGTCCCCTTTGCCCGCCATGTTAGGTCCGAGAGAACAAAGGGTTATGCCAGGCAAGCCCGAGCCCAATGAGCCGGAGATTTGTACGGGCTGGACCGTAGGAGGCCGTCTCAGGAACACTCCGCTGTCCAAAACACCTCGCCGTTGGTGAAGGCAGGCAGGCACTCCGCGGAGCGGCAGTGTGTAGTGGCGGAGTTCGGAGAGACAATGGCACTGCACTGGCACGGAGTCCCACTCGACGTAGCTCAGCGTAGGAAACACCGATTCGTGATCTGAAAACGGTTCTCGCCTCAGTGGACCATCAGCAACAATCATCCACCCTCGTGGATCAGGATTGCAGGCAGGATGATTGCGGAGGATCGGAAGGTCCGCGGAGCTCCGAGCTTACGCGGCCATCTTGGTTGCCCGTGAAGCTCCTCCCCCCCCGGAATTCTTCTTAAGCGGTCAGTGCAACTTCACCAGTCGCCGTTTCTCTAGCAACTCCTCTCACTGCACTATCCATTTCCGCCCAGATAGTAGGCGAGTCAGGTCTCGCCGAGGAAGCTGAATGCCGGCGGCCAGGGACCGATTGCCAGCCATCTCTGGTGACACGTCTACGGCGTGGGGTAGGTGCGTCCTCGTCAGTTGCAGTGATGCCCAATACCGCACAGGTGTCCTGAAGGGAACGCAGCTGATGCAATGTACCGTTCCAGCGGAAGATGAGGCGGAATGGGTGGCCCCAAGAGTACTGAGTGTCATGCTCTCGTAGGAAGTCAGTTGCAATTTTAAAGGACTTGGGTTTCTGTAGTGTGACCACCGAAAGATCTTGGAAGAGGGTCACACGATGGCCCCTGAACTCCAGAGAAGGTTTGGCTCAGCCCACCCGGAGGATCCTTTCTTTTAAGGGGTAATCCGGCAGGTAGGCCAAGAGGTCGGGAGGGGGCGCCAGGGATCTGCGCCGCAGGCCCACCCTATGCGCCCTGTCGATTCTGACAAGAAAATCGGTTGGCTCGACCAAAATGTCTCTGAACAGGTCTTGCAGGTAGGCCGCCGCGTCTTCCCCTTCCTCTCCGAGAGGCACACCCCGGACCCGGATGTTGTTCCTCCGGGAGCGGTTCTCAAGGTCCTCCACGTGTGATTGAAGATCGATTTGTTGGTTCCGAAGCCGGATCACCTCTTGCTGAAGCTGCGTGAGTTCTTCATCTGGAGCATGTCCGGCCTCCTCTACGGAGGTCACTCTCTCTCCCAGGCCGTCGACCTCCCTTCGTACTTCTCGAACCTTTCCCGCCACCTCTTGTTTCAGTGCCTGGAAGTCCTCTCGGAGGGAGCTGCAGAGCGATTCAAGAAAGGACCTGGTGACTGGCGGCTCCCCTCCATTCGCCCCCTGGGAGCTGCCCGACTGTCCTGGGGAGTGCTGTCCTCGGTCTTGCAGCGCAGTGCCCCTGTTCAGCATACCACTTCTAGGGCCACACCAATGTCGTCCACCACCACTTGGACCGGGTGGGAGCAGGACCTCGCGCTCCGTGATCAATTGTGTCCCAAGGTCAAGCTAGGCCCACCGCAGTTCCACCATGCCGCAGCATCACCAATGGACCCGGGTAGCCACCCGGCAGTTCGGACCCGCAGGCATTCAGTCCCTTCCAGGCAATAATGAGGGGGGATCGGATGGAGTCGCCTCCACCCCCGCCACCAGGCCCCGCTCTCTACTGGCAACACAGGACCCGTAGGCCGCGGCGTCGTGCAGATTCCCCCGCTGGTAGGCCACACAGCCCCTAGCTGCCCAGCCAATCTCCACTCCTCGCTTCCTCGGCGTTATCGGGGTAGGGGGATGGAGCCCCGCTCCCCCCTAGGTCTGCTCACCTCCTCCGACGGGCAAACGTGTCTCCAGGCTCCACCGGCCACCTAGGAGCCCATCGAGCGGCCGCCCACCTCGGTGTCTTCTTCTTTGGGGCAAAGGCCCTCGCTGAGACGGCCCCCACCTCTGGTCCTCCTGGCCAGGTCGGACCCAGTCACTGGTCCTCGAAGTAGTACCCCCGGCCACAGGAGGGCTAGTGCTGACTCGCTGCGTGGGTGGCCCCGATCTGGCCCGCCCCAGGCCCTCCAGCGGGAAAGCCGGGGCCTTGCGTGATTCGGCCGCGTCGATGGCAGCCAGGGATGCAGCCAGCCTCGAGTGGTCTCTCCTTTCCAGGTAGGAGCGCTAGTCTCTGCCAGGCCGTCGGGGGGGGGGGGACCTCTTCCACACTCCATGCGAGTCCAGTCAGGCCGGGGGCCCCTTCCGGCGCCACCCGGGTCCTCCGCGCGGCCGCGATTCGGCCTCGCTCTGCCTCCAGACCCGGTCCGTACCCTCAGCTCCGTGCACCACCGACTCCAGAGATCAACCAGCCGGGTCCCTCAGTTGCAGCAGCCGGACCCGGCCAAGGCTCCACACAGCTCCGGGCAGGTTTCGCGACCGTAGTGCAGCTCTCCAGGTTCGGTCCGCTCCGTAGGACGGGCCCGACTCTACTTCCGGCCGGGGTCGAAGGCCCTCGCTGTTCCCGGCACGGCGTCCGGAGCTCGCCGAATACGCCCTCAAGCTCCCTTATTTTTCTTGGGACGAGACACCTAAGTCCCCCACACCTTTCGCCGCCGCCAGTTAGCAACGGGGGGGGGGGGATCAGCGATATTACAGCGATTTAGGGGCCCGGGCTCAGAGGAGATCGCAGCAAGTGCGACCACTCACTCCGCCATCTTGGCCACGCCCCCTGGGTCTCACTTTAAATCCCAAAAAATCTGTCCTGCTACCTGCCTGGTAAATAACATTATTGGGAGCAATCCTGGATACTACTTTGAACATGGCTTATCCCAGGCATGATGGGGAACATGGCGGCCGTAAGCTAACGGCAGTGACAGAGAGCTCCCGAGATGTGTGGTGTGAGGAGGCTGAGGAGGCGGACTGATCACTGTGGCAGCTGGTTACCGTTAACTCTGCCCTAAGACGCTGCTAAACATGAGTTTTTTTCGGCACAATTTTAGCTTAACTTTTTCCTTCTTAGAGACACCTCTCTTTTGCTGATTTTTTCACCGTTTGCATTGTTTCACTGGCTTACCCGTACCTCTATCGAAACTTACGCCAGTTCATGCTCACGCTCACATCCTCGCCCCCCGCCTGCTACCGCTGCCCTGCCCGGTTACCTGCCGGTAACTTGCCGGTCTTTGCGTTTCTGCGGGTCGGGTGTGGCATGCATGGAGGGCGGCGTTCTTCTGTCTTCAGCATTGGTTTTCGTGGCGTTTCTGGGGCTGAGCTGAGCCGTGTTTTGCTCGCGCCCGCTGTGTTTTACTCGCGCCCGCTCGCCTGCCTGTCTCTTTGCTCCTTCAGCCTGCCTGCTCCCCGCGTCTGCTTTGAACCGTGAGACGACTCAGGTGTGGAGCGCACGGATGGTGCATGACGGCGGGGGCGGAGTGGCTTCGGAGCTTCCTAGCAGCCACGTCCTCGGTGCTGCTAGAGTGTGGAGGCGGCGGGCCCTCTTGTTTCAACCCCGTCTGCCCCTGGAAGCGGTGCTGACCTCTTTTTTTCATCTATCTCGGCAAGCAGTGGAATTGCAGGATTGACAAGACTCTAAGCCAGCACAAAATGAGGTAGGAGCTGAGAGTGAGGCGTCGGGGTGCGTGAGTGAGCTAGGCAAAGTGATCTTAAATAACACATGCTTTCTTCCAGTATCGAGAGGTTACACGGAGGGTACTGTATTGCACACCTCAAAAAACTTTGTACACCAATTAATCTATCGTATGGAGAAGGGTGTGGACAGTAACCCTAATAGCAACTTATGTTCGGTTAAAGAAATATCCCACCATGAGCCTATGGTTTGTCGATACACGTTGCGTAACAGGCCTCCTAGCAGCCTTGCTGTAATCCCGAAGCCAAAGGTTGTTTCACCCCCCATAGTGGTGGAAAGGCTACCACTAGGCAGGCGATAGGTACCTCTGTAGCGGAAGGAACGCCCCAGGTAAGGGAAAAGAAAAAACCCAGGGGAGGCACTAAGGTTAAAATTACGCCCTATATGAAATCCTTTTATAAAGTTATTTCCACTAGTACTGTGGTGTGTGGGCAGAATAATAGCACAAAGGATAAGGATAAGGTGGTGGCTTCAAATATGGCAACCGTTTCTACCCCTGCTGACACTGCGACTTCAGTCACTACAACCTTAGCTACCATTACTACTGCAGACTTAGTGGTTAGTGAGCTAAGTACCCAGCTCTCCACTGACCCTTCTGTTACTGTGAAGAGTTTGTCCACACAGGACCACATAGTATCTATCCATCCGTCAGTGGAACTGTCAAATAGCTTTTCGGCGTTAGAGATTCAGCGAAATGAGCAGGATGATGCCCTCACTACAATTTTAGTGAAAGGGGATGGGTCTCACCCTGTACTTCAGACACATGGAACTCCTGAGCTATTTATCCAATTTCCTTTGTTATCCTCACCATCTGCCCTGTCTGTACTTGGTCTTGCGGATATGTCTGGGCCCCCTGGGACGTTGGCCGATTTCCTGTTAAGCTTGAAAGACGACATCAGTAGGAGGTTTACCATCTCCGAGGCCAATCAGGCAGCTATCCAGGCCTCCTGCAAAGCACTTGCTCAGAAAGATGAGGAGGTGTCACAAAGAACGGACACTCTTGAGGCAGAATTACCAAAAATAAAGGAAACCCTGGGTGCATCATCTGTTTCGATGAGTAAAATGGTCAAGCAAAATCAGGATCTGAAAGATGATATGCAGAGGTTGGAAAATCATTCCAGGAAGAACAACCTGAAAATTCTAAATGTCCCGGAAGATCTAGAAGGGAACGATATTAAGAACTTAGTTGTCTCCCTCCTGAAGGCTACTATCCTGAAAGATTCTGAGGATGTAGGCATAGACTTGAGTATGGATATTCAGAGGGTGCACCGCGATCCATTCAGTAGGGTTCAAGGAAGAGAGGGCCCTAGGAAAATTTTGGTGAACTTCCTTACGTATACCATTAAGGAGAAGATCCTGTCTCTCGCTCTGAAAGCTGGTCAGCTAAAGTGCAGCTCATTTTCTACTGTTTTTTTCTTTCTCTATCCATTTGGATGTTTCCCATATTACGGCTACTAAGCAGTGGGAACTGGGGAAGAGAATGACTATTTTGAATGCTCTGGGGGCTAAGACCCAATTGAGATACCCCACATTACTACGTATAATGTGGAATAATTGTATGTATAACATGCGTCATCTAGAAGAAGTTGACTCCCTAATAGAGAGTATCAGAGAGGAAAGTGGGTGTGGAAGCAGCGGTGGAAGTGGAAGTGTTAGTAAGGTGTGATTAGTGAGCATATTTAGTAAAGGCTATGCATGACATTAATCTTTTTTTGGGGGGGAAAACTAAAATTAGGGCGAAATGTTCTGTTGAAATGGATGTATGCTTAAGCTGCACAGTTGAGAAGTTAGTCGACCAAATCAAGTAGTTACTGCCACACAACTAGGGGGGCTTCTGTCAAAGGGCATATGTCCAGAGAAAAAGGGAGGGTTCCCCATGGGTGTAGAGGGTTGAGGGGGGTCACGGGAGGGAGGGAGGGTGGGAGGGAGTGTGGGTGTCAGGGGAGCACGGGTGGGGTTGCAGCGGGAGAAAATTTAAAAAAGTCCTCTTTTTCACTATAGGTGCGAGTGTAAATACCTTTCTAACCTGTTTAACATTGGAGGGAAACTTGGTGTAGAATTACACCGAATGAAATAAAGTTCCTGTCAAGGAACGTCAACGGTCTCTGATGCCCCCGTAGACGGAGGCTAATTATGAAATATTTGGAGCAATCCTCTGGACAGGTTATCCTCTTACAAGAAACCCACTTGGGTTATCTTGAAGCAAAAGTTATTTTTAGTAAATATAAGTGGGAGGAGAGCTTTTGTTGCTCTGAGCAAACAGTGCATAGTAAGGGAGTAGCAATGTTGTTTAGATCTAACTCAGATAGCTCCATTAAGGATACATTAACTGACCAATTTGGGAGGTGGATTTTGATGCAGGTAGTGATCAGGGGGGGGGGGGGGGGGTGGAACTTGCCATAGTGTCTTACTATGGCCCTAATGTTGACGACCCGGCTTGTCTCCTTAAAGTTCAGGCTAAACTTACAGAAGTCACCACACAAATAATAATGGGTGGGGACTTTAATATCCTCCTCAACCCCGCCAAAGATAGGTCTAACCTTAGTCGCTTTGTGCCAGCTCAACGCATGCGTCGGACGATTATTAATATGATGCATGAGCTCGGGTTAGTTGAGTTATGGAACTCAAAGAAGGAGGGTGAACCGGGTTTTACTTTTTTTTAGTAAAAAGTATGGCCACTCTTCTAGATTAGACTATATTCTTACGGATAGGTCATGTCTAGAGCTTTTAGCAGATATCTCTATTCTTCCATCTATTTTATCCGATCATGCCCCAATAACTTTCCTTTATCGTAAGGGAAAATCGACAACTTCTCTTAAGAGGACATTGAAAAGGACAATGTTGTCAAACAAGGAGTTAATAAGTACCATTAAAACATCGACTGTGGAGTATTTCGCCGAGAATGTGGGTTAAACATCATTGGAGTATTTTTGGAACACGTTTAAAGCCCATATTTGCGGTGCACTCCGCAGCCGGCTAAGCTCCAAAAATAGGGAAGAAACGTCAGAACTTAAAAGGGTGGAGAAGGAGATATCCAGACTGGAAAGGGTTAGATCCAGCTGCACATTAGATCACTTGCCACAAGTTCTTAAGGACTTGGAGGGTCACCGCTTGGACTATAGGCATAAATTAGATCTAAAGCTTAGAGCCCAATGGGCAGTTCATAATATGGAAAATATTGCATACGGCGAAAAGGCAGGCGCCACCCTAGCACGGAAGATCAAAGGTGACAGAGTGAGGAACAATATCAATTAGTTAATAGTGGATGAGAGTGGTATGACATCTTGTCACCAGGAGTATATGCAGAGGTGTCTCCTGTCTTTATTTTCTAAGCTCTATAAAGAAGACAGGGCTCCCTCCATCGCCTCAATCCAAGATTGGCTTAAAAGTAAAGCTCTACCTTGTCTGTCAAGGAAGGGCCGGGACCGGCTAGAAGGTCCAATCTCTGATGAAGAAATAACGAGCTGTCTAAAGAAGATCAAAAATATTAAGGCAGCAGGGACAGACGCACTTCCGGGGGAGGTATATAAAATCTTGGAAGAAGTTATAGCGCCCAGATTCAGAGAGCTGTTTAATTTTATCTTTAGCCCTGAAGACAGGATCCCTCCGTCATTGAAGGAAGCAATAATTGTACTGATCCCGAAGCCCGGTAAAGACCCTCTTAGAGTTGACTCATACAGACCAAGCTCCCTGCTGAATGCAGATTATAAGATCTTTACTAGCATTCTGGCAAGGAGGTTGGTCAGGGTAGCTCCTCAACTAATTAACGAGGACCAACAGGGCTTCCTGCCAGGAAGATACATCCAGGAGCAAACTCTACAACTAATTGGGTGTATTGACCTGGCGGTGGCACGGTCAGAACCCTTGGCGGTAGCCGCTTATGACGCCGCCAAGGCGTTTGATAGTGTGAGTTGGTTGTACCTCTGGGAGACCCTAAAAGTAATGGGTTTTGGTCAACCGTTTATCAATACACTAACTAGATGCTAAGAAGGGGCTTTCGCTGTCATTCTTCCTAATGGATTATTAACACCAAGTTTTAGTATTCAAAGGGGAACACAATAGTGGTGTCCTATTTCACCCCTGTTTGAGCCCCTGGCCCAAGCCCTGAGACTTGACGAGCAGATCACTCCATTCCAGGTATCTGATTAGAAGTGTAAGTTGGCCCTCTATGCTGACGACCTGCTGGTGTATACCAACAATTCAGCAGAGGTGTTTTCCAGGGTGGAAGATATCTTGTTGAGTTTGGCCTGCACTCTGGATACTCGGTCAATTCCTCCAAGACCGAGGTTATGTGTTGGGCAGTTGAAGGCTATACTGGGAGGCACTGTGGGGAGTTCAGGTATTTGGGGATGATTATAACCCATGATATAGAGGACATCCCCATGACGAACTTGAAGAAAGTGTCCTAAAGAAATTGATCATCTTTTCTTGAAATGGCAGAATCTTCCCCTTACTATTTACGGCAGGGTAAACCTGGTCAAAATGGTTATCCTGCTGAAGTTGACATACCTGTTTGGGGCTGTTCCACTTGATTTTCCTGGAAAACTATTGGGCAAAATTCAAAGTAAGATAGGGAGCTTTATATGGGCCAACAAAAACTCCAGGCTATCTTGGAGGCCTCGCTCTCCCCGATGTATTTTTGTACTCTCTTGCCATTTTGTTTAAAAAGTTTTGTTGCCTACTCTCGAGCCCTCCTGGTTCTAATTGGGTGATGATCCTGAATGCCATGGTTCACTTCGAGGGAGGTAGTACCGGGTCTCTATATAAATTTGGTGCTCCCAGATTTTTCAAAAAGGTACGACTAAAAGTAATGAGGTCAGCTCTCAAGGTGTGGCAAAATTTGAAAATGAAGTGGGGCATAAGATATTATTCCGACTTTGCCCCTATTTGGGACTCTCCAGGGGTCCCCGCCTGCCTAAATGATATCTTGGCTATTCCGATTAGGAGGGCGGGAATTGTCATCTGGTCCGATTTAATATCTTTGGATGGAGTTCATCCATGGGATATGTTAAGGGCAAAGATAGGAGACTCCTTCTCCCTCTTCAAATATTTGCAAATATGTTCTTGGTTTGCTGCCGATAGAGACCTTACAGGTGGAAACTCGGAGATTGAAAATACACTCCAAAATGTAAACCCCCAAAAAAAGGAGGTAGGGCTATGGTACAGGGCTTTAATTGATGCAGAGGATACAGATCTTCCTCCTCCCTATAGGGTATGGAACTCATCATCTCTGGAAGATGCCTCCATCGATTTCTTTTTTCTCTCCCTTCATAATTTATATAAGTATGTCAAGTCAGCCTCCCTAAAGAAGAATTTTTTTGTGGTGAATAGATTATACTACACTCCAAAAAAGATTGCTAGGTTTGTTTCAAACTTAGTTCCGAAGTGCCCGAGGTGTGGTTTAGTGGAGGCTGACGATTTGCATATGTTTTTTGATTGTGTTTCCCTAAGGGTCTTTTGGCAGAATGTTGGGAGGGCATTGGAGGGAATTTGTAAAGTTAAGATTAACCTTACTTTGCCTTTATTTGTTTTCGGTATTGAGAATAATCTTATCTAACAAATTAATTTGTTTACTCCTATGCTTGATATTAGCGGCCCGTAGAGAGATTTGCAGGTTGTGAAAAGACCCTGAGCCACCGCAATATGAGATTTGGTTGAGAGCAGTATTGAGCATGGCGAGACTGGACCGAGGGGAGTATTTGGGTACCATTAATTATCTGGGGTACAGAAATGAGGATGGTCTAAGTACCTGTGGTCCAATGATTACACCAAGCCTCGCACAAAAGAAACTGGCCTGGTCGGCCTAAAAGCGAATGCAAGAGCATGGACCCAGGGCGCCCAGCTTGGAAGGGGGTTTTTATGCGAAAATTGCAGATGCTTAAGGTGAAATGAGGACAAGAAAAAGAAGAAGAAAAAAAAGAAAAAAACATGGCTTATCCCACATTGGAAAGACAACAAAAACTTCTAACTCTAGTGGACCGCATACAGAGAAGACAATCTCTTTCCATGAGCCTTTACAAATCTCGCCTGGGCATGATGTTCTCTTTTATTCTTCTCATCCCTCACTGCAGCCTACGCATGCTTCCTCACAGGAAGCTTTAAACATCCAATGGGCACAGGACAAGAGAACATTCGACTAAATAATTCAAGTAACTCCTCCAATGGTCAATTCTCTATGTTGGTGGACACAGCCTCGTCGTCTGTCACAAGGATTACCTTTCCTGCGACAAGCAACTCCCCTAATGATAACAACACATGCCTTGCTGAAGGGCTGGGGAGCCTTCCTTTAAGAACTCTGTATGCACGGCAAATGGCCGCCATCTCAACGGAACCTGCACATAAATCTTTTAGAACTAAAGGCGGTTTTCCTTGCTCTACAAGCCTTCCTTCCCAGAATAAAGAACACTTTGGTGCTTGTCAGATCGTACAGTACTATGACATTGCATTACTTAAACAGGGAGGGACACTATCTCTTCTTTTCTCTCAAGAAGTTCAATTGATTTGGAACTGGGCAATTAGGCACAAAGTGTCTCTGACAGCGGAATATGTTCCTGTAAAGCAGAACACCATTGCGGATTCACTAAGCAGATTACAAAACTCCTGCCACGTGTGGGAGTTGAACCAAAACACCCTCAATCGAGTGTTCTGTCATTGGGGCAAGCCAACTTTAGACCTGTTTGCCACTCACGACGACGCCAAATGCCAAAACTTCGCAAGCCGGCATCACCAACAGGGATCTTAGGGGAATGCCTTTTCAATAGCATGGCCAGGCGTATTTGCCTATGCTTTTCCTCCCATTCCTCTCCTACCCGGGGTGCTAAAGAAGATAAAAGCGGAACCATGCAAAATAATCCTAACAGCTCCAGCTTGGCCTCACCAACATTGGTACACTCCATCTTTTATCTCTGCAACCCCTAATACCCCTCAAGACGATCCCATCTTTTAACAATGAAGCAGGGGCAAGTTCTGTCACATACCCCATGGGATATTGTTGTTTTTCATTAATTTAGCATGAGCACGTTTAGCTTGCCTGCTGCTTTTGCGCACGTTACCACACATCTTTATTTTTGCAATATTCAGTGACTGCTTTCACATGAGAACTCATCCCTGTGTTCATACTCCTGAGATTTTGACTGAACAATGTCTAACAACAATGCATCTTGTAATTTTGTTCTGGCCAGACCTTAGCCCTTAGACAAAACAGCAGCTGTTGTTTGGACAACGTACTTTGGTTTTTACTGGGGTACACAAATTAGGTGAGACTCAATGGGAGAGGGACTTTCCAGCGAGAAGAGCGAGACAGCACCTATGATGTAGATCTACCATCTATAGGCTAAGGTATGGGGTCTGCTGACAAAGCCTAGAGATTTCTGATATATAATAATACTGCTTCGTAAGAAGGAGAGGGAGGTTAGGATTTATTGTCTTTCCATGATGACATTTCCCTTCATGATTTATGGACTAGCTGCTATGCTGACTGTATTTGTATTAGGCCTTTTTTGGTGCTTGTTGTGGCACGTGTACTGCATGTTAAGGCACGTTAGTTAAAATAAATATTTTATACTGTTTTGTGTCTATTTTTGTAGACAAGAGCAAGCGTGCCTATGAAAGGGAGTCTCTTGTTACCGCAATTCCTGAGAGATCTGGGAGTGTTGTGTTCTGGGTTGTCTAATCATTTGCTTCTCTGTGAGTGAGTAGGAAAGTGAGTAGGAAAGCAAGTGAGACACTATAGTTTGTCGGTCCTGGGCACTAATGTGATTGGAAGACCCAGTCCCTATACACCAACGCTCCATAATCCTGTGCATAGTTGTGTGTGTGTGCAGAATCTCTGCAACAGTTCGGCATCCAGATCCAAGTTCTCTGAGATTATTCGCTTGGCTCCTGAGTCCCAGGAGTTGCAAACCTGATCTTATCGTGGGCCTCGGCAGACAGTACCAACAAAACATATTCTTTAAAGTGGAATAGATTCTGTATTTGGTGTAGATCAACTGGGGTGCATCCTCTCCGGCCTTCTCCGGAGGAGATTTTACTTCACCTCCCTCATCTGGCACGATCAGGCCAAACTCATGCTTCGATAAGAGTACACTTGGAGATCAACAGAGAGCCCATTCTTATGGTCCAGTAGACTGATAAAATCAATTTATTATAGGACTTTTCAGAATCTTTCCACCTGTGAGAATTCCTCCTCCAACATGGCAACTCAACATGGTGCTTACACAACTAATGAGGCATTCCTTTGAGCCTATACTTAGAGCTGATACGAAGTTCCTCTCCTAGAAGACCGCACTCCTTTTGGCCTTTACTTCTGCGAGGAGAGTTAATGAACTTCAAGCTTTCACTACCCAAGAACCATTCTTACAGTTTAAATATGATAGGGTAATTTTGTGGACCAATCCTATGTTTATTCCTAAATTGCCTTCGGACTTTTATCATAATGAACCAATTGTATTAAATTCTTTTTTCCCATATCCTCAGATGGCAGCTAAGCGTGCCCTACATTCTTTGGATATGAAACGCTGCCTAAAGTTCTATTTAGATGGAACCAAATCCTTCCACAAATCCAATCAATTGTTTGTAGCTCATAGTGCACCTAGGAAAGGTTTCCCTCTGATGAAGCAGAGGATTGCGGATGGATCTCTAGTGCAATCCTATTCTGCCATCAGCAGGCAGGCCAACTGCTGGTTTCAAAGGTCACTGCTCATTCTACTAGAGGTGTCTCTACATCTATGGCTCTGTTTGCAGGTGTGTCCTTATCAGACATCTGTGGAGCAGCGACCTGGAAAACGACAAATACATTTACTAAGCATTACTGCCTGGACTCTGAGGTCATGAAAGATGCTGCAGTGGGGCAAGCGGTGCTAAGATATCTGTTTCATGAAGGTGAGCCTTTCTTTTCTACCCACCATTTTTTTTTGACGCACATTTTGTTTCCTCTGTGTAAGGTATAATAATGTACTATTATGAACGGGCATATGCATAGTTATGTACTCTTTGCTGATTTCCGCTATTTACTCTGATTCAAGCATGTGAATCTATGAAAGTTCCAATACAGAATTAAGAAATAAGTTACTTACCTAAAACTGTAGTTCTACAGTATTGGAAGCTTTCATAGATTCACATGCGACCTACCCACCTCAACTAGAAAGGCTCATCTTTGTCTCTCAGTTACTTCTTTGTGTGCACACTGTGCTTAAGAAAATCTGAGGGACTAGAGCTTCTCTCAGGAATGTTCTACAGGGTGGGATCATCTGATTGGTTGTTTTCCAAGTTTGGTCCTTTTTTTAATAAAGACTTTGATATGTTACTAAATAGTGAAGCACTAGGCTATAAGTCCTATGTCTATTTTGACATTACTATTTTGAATATAAAGGAGACTCCCATCTCAACGAAGGGGAATGATTCAAGCATGTGAATCTATGAAATATTTCAATACTGGAGAACTACAGTTACAGGTAAGTAACTTATTTTCTTAGTGCCCAATGGGTGGAGTGTGAGACGCAATAGAACGCCACTAAATGTCCCATGAAGGCCAGGTAAATGGAACCATTCTTAGTGACGGCGTACTTTCCTACATGCAGGTTTAGGCATTGATCAGTAGTCCCTAGCCCCTTCCTGAAGCCATACTGGGTATCAGCTAGGATGTTGTTGGCCACTGCCCAGTTCTCCAACCTATGTAGCAAGATATGACCTACTACTTTTGCTGATGAATCAAGTAAGGATATGGGTCTATAATTCTTTGGGAGCAACTTCTTGTCCTTTTTGTAGATTGGCACAATCATGGATTATTTCTATTAGGCCAAGGGCCCACCCTTGCAGTATCATTAAAAACATTCACAAGCAGGGGAGCCCTTAGAACATGGTTGTCTATAAAAATATCCACAAGAGACCCATCAGGAGGGAACTTTGCTACTGCTACATTCACCCAGCGCCCTCTCGCCCTCCGATAAACAAAAAACGAAAGGGAAAACATCCCGCCTGGCCAAGTAATAGCAGCAGATTCAGTACTCTACATCACTCAAGTAAATCGTAGAAAAATAATCAACCCACAGTGATTCCTGAATGGGCATGTCTGTAGAGGTTCTGTAGATTCCTTAAAGTAGAGAGTGTTAAGTACCCTCCAAACCCTAAGCTATCTTTCTTCATACTAGCTTCCCTAGAGACTCCCGGGTCCTCACCTTGATCTCCTTTAATCTAGCTGTTCATGCCTCTTTATGAAGCACATATACACCTATGATGTGTTCCCTATCTCTCGGGTTAGTATGTAGGGCAAGTTGGAACTTTGCCCACCCTCTCGTACAAACAGAGTCAAACCACCCCGTGTATGTGAATTGCATTATGAGGATTGATTGTCAAAGTTTGCTTTATATGGGCCAAGATGTCAAACAAGGCCGGCATAACCTGCATTGGACCTTATCTGGGTCTAAGCTAACCCTGGTCCGCTCTGTTTGCGGAGTTACCCGCACTCCATGTTACACGGAGCTCGCGGAGTTCCAAAAAACTCCACTTCACGCAGTGGAGAAGAGTTTTTTCCTCGCCCGCGTTCACCAACGGCAAGTTGGCGAGCGAGGAAAATCCACTTCCCGGCGAGATTTGACACGGGGGGGGGGGTCAGGTTTCTCATTGCGAGTGGTCGCGTATGCTCACGTTGAGAAATTGCCCGTTTGCGTTGAGAAAGCTGCCGCTCGGATAAAAATCTGCAGAAAACGCAAGCTTGCGCTGTGCATGGTGTTGTCCGCAATGATTGCACAGTGCGGATAAGCATTCAGCAATGTGCAATCACCGCAAACTGCATTTTTCTACTGTACTCCGCCGCTTGCGGAACTCCGTGTAGTGCAACAGAGTTTATTTTGCACTTCACATAGCTCCGCGTAGTGCAATTCTGC
The DNA here is from genome assembly GCF_964263255.1 of Lissotriton vulgaris. Classification (NCBI taxonomy): domain Eukaryota; kingdom Metazoa; phylum Chordata; class Amphibia; order Caudata; family Salamandridae; genus Lissotriton; species Lissotriton vulgaris. The sequence goes on along the minus strand of NC_141699.1, from coordinate 148,832,629 downwards.
GAACTCCGCCCTGGGTTAGTAAGCGGGCATGGAGCTCTGCCTGTTTGTGATTAAGAACTCTAGGAAGGAGCTTCACTTCGTCTACTTTGTCCCATCCTACCGGTAGGCCATTTCTCTTAGTTAGGACAGGTCTAAATCCCACTCTGGTTTGAGGCTTAATCGCCCCCTTCAAGAGCAGCCAACAAGACAGTTGTGCACGATCACTGAAACCCAGAAAAGTAACCTCAAAATAATCTATTAAAGGAGCTAGTGCCTCAGAAACTAAGCCGTAGTTGATTGTAGAGAAACAATCTGCACCCCTAAAAGTGGGGGTGAACCTGCCTGATTGATCAGTCCCCTCATTCACCATGACAAGATCAAGTTTTTCCAAGAGACTATTAAGTGCATTGCCATATTCGTTATGATCAAAGTGTATCAAATTGTGCCCTTCATTCTCTAATACGTCGCAAACTGGTTTAATAACCTTTGGACAGTGATGAACATTGAAATCCCCCACACAAAACTGCTTCAGAGATCTTTTCCAATGGCTGCCTCAAGATCAATAATAACAAGAAGGTGGGGGGGGGGGGATAAGGGAGTTTAGAGACCAAGCAAAGACACGTTCCCTAACTTAAGTACAAAACATAAAGGTATCAATGGGTCTATAAATGAAAGTCTACATGTGTCACATCCAACCTAGCCGTCCTGTGGCATCCTACCTAAAAACAGTGGAAAACAAGAAAACTGAAAGGTACCCTGATCTCAATGTGATCTAAAAAAATACCTATCAGTCACTTAACGGAACCGCCCTTCATCATTTGGGATTCCTTGTAGACCAACCACTTGGAAAACTACCTGTAAATATGGAGGCTCGGATCTAATTACTTCCAATGAACCTGGTAGTAACCAGTATAAAGTATTGATGGTACTAGCTTGTGAGTAAATGTGTGACTGATTTGCAGTGCATGTGAGAAAAAATAGTGAATAGTGGTGAAAATAAAATTGGGTGAGGGAGCAATATGAAATTTTATTCTGTGTTCCTCCAATGTTAAAAAAGCAGCAAAGGTTGTCTTCACAAACAGCTACCTGGATGGAAAAGGTGGTCGACATGTTTCAGCAAAAATGTAGAACAAATGTGTCCATTGCCTTCATCAGGACCTAAATATAAATTATGCTACTGCAATTAGATAGTGCAAAGATGAAAAAGGAACAGTGACTGCATGGGTGTCATGCTATGACAAAGAAAGAGATCACCTGATTTCCTAGGTGTTTTCTTAACCTGTAGCGGTTATGCCTGCATGTCACTGGTAGGAAGATAAAAACACAGACAGACAATAGGTATAAACACTAGACACAATAGTAGACATATCGATATTTAAGTGATAAACATACTCTACTCAAACATGAATGTTTCATTCAAAATTAGGTTTTGCTATCTGTTTTTAACATGAAGGCACATAGTTATTGTTCCTGCATGTGACTCAGAAAACTCCATCTTACCCCAGTCGTAGGAGTTTGCGACCTCACCTCGCCTGGCAGCGGCTCAGGGAACGAGGGAAGCACCGCTCTGTTAAAAGGGAGGCAAAAACAATAAAATAGTGATTGCTTCCTGTCAAATGAAAAGTATGCACACCAGTGAAAATGTCACATCCATAATGGTTAAAAAGTCGATGTTTCAGTTGTTGTATATCAGGGCTGAATAGAACATCTAGAGAAAGGTTTACCCTTAGCCTCTCCTGACGCTTACCCTGGAAGATAGTCTAGTTGCAATGCATAGTGTCACGGAGAAATACGCGTCTTATGCAGACAACCATTAACTTAATAGTTAAGGTTGCCACCTATCACGTAAGGGTAATGTCAAATGCTCTATCGAGTCTCACACCGGCTGATGAGAAAGTTAAGTTATGATGGAACCGGCGAAGGAAATAGCCGCCTAAAGCATACAGCGTGAACCGCCATATGCGTATGAACAGTCACCTAAGCGCCCACCAAGAGAACGCTTAGCCTGTACTGACGGATAGGATGTAACAAGAGGAAATGACTGCCGGTAGCTACAAGCCGCTGCTCGTTGTGCTGAATAGGAAACTGCTTTGTGCGCAGAGCAAACTCGCCTCTCCGTCGGTACTTATCCGCCGCTTCTGAGCCGACTGGGGAGGTACCCGAGTGGAAGGTGAGCCGCGCTTAAGAGCGGTGTCCCAATTAGATCTTGAGAATCATCAAAGGCCGCTTGTTTGTTTACATCCTACGCGGAAGTGCTTCCTCGTATTGAGGCAGCATTCTGATAGGTCGGAGACAATCCCAAGTTAAAAGTAGCTTGGAGTAGTGGCCTTTCTTCACGCTAATAGTGGCTGTAGTCGGAATATTTACACATAAAAATGTGATACTATTAGCGTCACAATATTTATTATTAAATCTTGAATAAATTAATACAGACATGTAGATGTTAAGTTTTAGTGATCATATGGTGCTCGTCGAAACAAGTTAGTTAATGTGTGATTCAGAACATAGGTATGATGTTGAGATAGTATCCACATTGTTCAAGTATAGTATGTGTTGAATTCGTCGGAAACCATTTTAGGCGAATTGTCACTCCGGGCGCAAAACATCAGGAAGTTCTAACGATTCCTCATAACAATTGCCTGAAAATAGTTTCAAAAAGATAGTTATCAGCAAAACTATAGAGGATCCTAATGAATTTAACAAGAGGGCATGGAAACATTTTTTGTCAGTATGGTAACCTTCCCTCGTTGCTGGACTATGAAGGGATGTATATATGTCGAGATTATTATAGTGGAATGACGCCCCCCAGTATGATCTGTCATAAGGTGGACCAAGGAATCTCGTCATTTAATCCTACATTGTTTGTCCCCAATTTGAATACCCATTTTTGTTCTCTGTAGAGTAGACATTTAGTGAGGTCTGTAACATGAGGAGGGATGTATGGCTGTTCTAGAACAGTCCAGGTAAATGCAGTAGGGGCATGTTGTTTATCCAGAAAATGGTTGGTAAGTTTGGTTGCCTGCCTTTTGCAACTGATGGTACTTTTGTGTTCGGAAATTCTAATTTTCACTTTCCTACATATTTCAGTCCACATGGACAGGTTATGAGATAAATCAATTTTTCACTGTTACAGTTGGTGAACTTAGTTTGTAACCATGGTCTGTTGGTACCTATGTCAATTTCTGTAGATTTTTTGGTTTGTGGACAAGCTTGGCAAGACCCGCAGGGATGATGGCCTACTACAGGCGGCTGTGTCTAGTGTGGGAATTTCTCCGAATGTTAAGGCCAGAAATTACTGTTTTATCTTCTGATGGAAGGGTGCTGCTAACAGGGATGATTCTATTAGAATGAAATAAGATTTCAACACCAGTCACCCATGGCGACGTCTAGACAGGCTTTCCTTATCTGCCACCCAGCTTTGCAGTTTAGTTGATTTATTTACTAGTTTCTTAAAGGTTTGCCCAGAGGTATTAGAGGTCCACAGGTCACGTAGTTAAAGCGTCCTAATGCAGTTTTCTAAATATTCTTGTGAGCGACATTACCCTTGGTTCAGACTAAATTAGCCAAGGTTTTTTCAGCTGCTGTTCACAGGTTATGACAAAGCTTTACAAACGCCGCCGGCCTAGCAAGTGACTGTGTTGTAAACAGGAATTCTAGCCCGATCTGTGCTGGAAAGGCCGACCTTGGAAGCCTAAAGGTTTGTTTATCGGCTCTTATCAATTTGTCTAGTAGAAGAGCCTCATCACCTAGCATTATCTCCGACCCATATGCAGGGGTTGCCAACAATTTGGCTTTCATAACTGAACCCATGGGTTTTAGATCATGTCCTCGAATGGATCTGGCCATTGATGAGAAGCCATAATTGATGGCCTGCGCTTTCGCCCTTATGGCCTTCTTCTGGGAGCCAAAGGAGCTGTTTGCTTCTATTTTCACTCCTAGGTATACGTAAAGTTTGGCCTCGTCAATTCTGTTTCCCTTAATAAGCTATTTTTGATTGTTCTTAGGAGGATGATTACCTACCATCAGGATAGAGTGGGAGTATTTATAACATCTTAGAAGTATAACTTCCCATTGAGACAAGGTAGAAAGATGGAGTTTAGTATGCCTTAACTCAGAATATAAAAATGCATCTTTTAGTAAAGATTTTTATTTTTTTGTGTTTGACAATACCACTTTTAAAAAGTGGGTATTTTTTTGCTCTTGCCTCTGCTAATTTGTGGATTGACTGTCTGGCTTAGGATGACAGGGGTTGGGGATGTGCATTCACTGTAGACAGCCACTGGGGGGGTTGAGGTGTGTCCTACCTCTCCTGGATGAGTCAGGACTGGGCTGTATGTAGAGTAGGGGTAGGAAGTTTCCTTGCCCCTGAAGGGGCCTTGTCTGCCATACGCAATGCTGTCTCCACCTCCTGCAGGGAAGCTGGGCCAGAGAGGACAGAACTGGTTTTGACTGAGCACAAAGCCTCTCTGCCACCAGAGAACAAAGAGAAATGCTGTATAAATACTGGGATCCAGACCCCAGAAGTTTAGAATACTTTGGGACACAAGAGGATTCTCTGCCAAGAAGAGGAGCTGGGAAAATTGGATAAGTACTGCCCTTTTGTTGTGTGCTGTCGGGTTGGCCTGAAGTAGCAGTTTCTGCCACTTTGCTGTGTATCCTACTTGAAGAAGATCTCCAAGGGCTTGAAGTAGTGCTTGCTCCCTGTTTTGAAGTCTCAGGGACACCAAGACGTCTCTACCAGCTCCCCTGAACTTTATTGCTGGGAGTGACCTGCCAAGAGATGCCTGTTGCTGTGTTGGGCCTCTGGAGGTTTTCTTGCTGCTGGGAGCTGTAAAAGAAATGCAAAAAAGAAAAGCGTGACGTACCTGCACCCGTTTTCGGCGTATCGCTGATGTGCAGATGAAGAAACCAACGCAGCGCCTGCCCGCAGCTTGAAAAATCGCCCGTGCACCGATCTCTGAAGTCTGAGACAAGCGCTCCCATTCTGACGCAGGCCCTGCTGTGCAGCTGCAAGAATCAACGCATTGTAGGACCTGAAGAGAACAACGCAGCGCCATTGCCGCCGCATCGAGAACTGGCGTATCCCCAATCCCCATACATCGCACCGGAGCACCAATTCTACAAGAATGCACGGGCCTCAGTAAGAAGCCGACGCATCTCATCCCGGCACACTAAGAAACTGATGCATCACCTCCCCATGGTAGTAAGGAACTGACTCATCGCCTCCCCTGAAGTAAGGAACCAACACATCATCTTCGCTGGGCGTAAGGAGCCGATGCATCACCTTCCCTGCGGCTGTTTTTGTTTATGATTTTGATGCATCCAAGGTACTTTGTGTTGAAAGTGTTGCTTCTATAGTTTGCTATGGACGTAACTTTTATTTACCTTCTAAGAATCTCATTTTGATTATTGTATGTTGGATTTTTTTGTAATTTTGGTCTTGTTTGGGTCAGATAAAGATTACTCATTTTTCTACACTGATGTGTCCATTAGTTGTGTTATCACTGTATTACTGTATGTGTGCACAAATGCTTTACACGCTGCCTCCAAGATAAGCCCCTCTGCTTGTGCCAAGCTACCAAGGGGGTGAGCAGGGGTTATTTTAGAAGTGTATCCCCCGTACCCTGACTAGGAAGAAGGCTCCCTACTTGGACAAAGGTGCAAACCATTGCCAACTAGAGACCTCCATTTCTAATAGGGTCAAACTACTCAGTCTACAGGGCTTTGGAATGGTGTGGGTAGAGACCAGGAAAACCTCCAGGGTAGAACTAGGCTTAGTCATACTAAGCCATTTTGACAGCTTTTCTTCAATAGACTCCAGACTGTGATGTAGCAGATTAATATATACTTTGATCATACATTCTAGTCCGCTACATATATCATTGACATTGGAAGGAGTCATTAGTGCAGGAGCCACATCTTGCTTGGAATTGTCCCATTACATGCTTCTGTCAACTTCTTGCGGAAGGGGACACCCTTCTTTTTTACTGGGGCGCAGTACAAGGCAAAGTATCAACATGGGGGATGAAAGCACTATCCAACCTTCAAGGGGAGAAGAGAGTTTCGTGAAACCGTCTGAAGTAAGTGACGGTCTCCTTAACTCCTCCAAGGAGAGGTGTCTTTCATTGAGTTCAGTCTCCCTCAAGAGAATCCTGCTGCGTGCACCAAGGAGGAGTCAGTGGTGGTTAAAGTATCACCTCCTGCAACCTCCAGTACGGTCTTCCTTTCCCCATATTTCCGCTAGCTGAAGGGACGCCCACCGTGGTTGGAATACCAAACCTGAAGGCACAAAACTCTGGGCCAAGAGAGGGTGCCCGCCCCTGCCTACTCCGGCTGCAGATGGGCATAGAGGGCCCACAATTGGTCCGATCTTCGCCAGGGCATGCACCTGGATGTGTTCTGTGCACGTCCATCGCTACAGGGCTCTCAGTGCACTTTAAGAGCTCCACTCCTCATGTTGGTGCCCTATGGGAGACATAGTCCTACCCCAGACCAGCTCTCTGTATTAAAGCGGGCAGGAAATCCAGACAAGAAAACCAGTTTGCGCACCCACGCACTGCGGGCTCTCAGTACACTTTAATAGTGCTGCTCCTTGTGTTGTTGCCCCGCTGGAGTCTGAGGGATGTAGTCTTACCCCAGATTAGCTCTCGTTAACACAGCGGGCAGGCAATCCAAGCAGGAAAACCAGTTTGCGTACTCACGCTCTGCAGGGCCCTCAGTGTGCTTTATTAACAAGGCTCCCCATGTTGGTGTCCTGCTGGAATCTGGGGTAAGTAGTTCCAACCCAGACTAACTTGCAGTATCACAGCGGTTGGGGAAACCAGGTGGGAAAACCAGTTTGTGTATCCCAACGCTGCGGGGCTCTCAGTGCACGTTAATACTGTTGAGCACAACGGCAAGGAAAACAAGCAGGAAAACTAGTTTATTCAGGCACCCTCATGAGTCATATCTTGTACAAAAGATGGTATTGGAGATAGTCTTTGTTCTTTTAGTAATATCAAAGGTAACCCCAAAGAGGTCATGGAGTGTGCCACTTGCCTATAATGCCTTAACATCGGAAACCCTATGACAAGATATTAAACAAAGTAAGGAAGAAAGTTTCATAGTAAGTTTTTTTTGTTTCCAAAAATCTATTACTTGGCCAACTAGAAAACAAGGTAAGAATCAAATTTATGTCCTGCAAGATTTGATATCGTGGTCTTGGGGTTCTTCTTAATCTGATGCTGTTAAGTACTCGACAAAGCAAAACATTCTTTCCTACACTCCTGTCAAATCAAATCAAAATATCTTTATTCGGGTTCCGTATGTGAAAACCATAAAAGTACATAAAAACACAATAAATATTAAAAACCATTATTCGTTCATTACAAAAGAATTATAAAAACATTTTCATGATCCTTATTTGATAGAAAGCTGTTACATGTCATTATAGGTTCGTACGGTGCCTAATGCATAGTTTTAAATATTGGGCCACAGATTTTGTCATCAAGGTATTTTCCAAGAGTTGTAGTGCCAGGTAGGCAGGGCGACATCTACGGATGTTCATGACTTTTAGTAGTGGTAATATCCACCTCCTGCGTAGTGGCGTGTAAAATTTGCAAAAGAAAAGGACGTGAATTGTAGACTGTGGGGACGTAGAGTCACAGGGACACGCCGAGATGTTGTGAGTCCATACGTTGTGGGTGGGAAATAAAACCATAAAATGAAATAAATTGAGCCTGAAACGAGTAAGGAGAAGTATTTCGAATTGCGACAAATCGTACTGCAGATAAGGTTGGATGGTTGGGACCAACTGTATCATTAGGCATTGTTGAACTGAAGGCTTGCCTATTTCACACAACATCCGTAGTTCAGATAAATGTGACAGACAAAGTGATTTCAGGTCTTTTTTTGATATGTCTGTTACGGACGGTGGGTCATCGAAGAATCTCGGGAAGCCAATGTCAGTGAAAAATGATTTTACGTAGACCAACCATTTAATCTTTTTCATGTGGTCTAATTTCATGCAGTCCTCTATTATTGTTCTTGTGAGATGGCATTCATCCGTGGCCCATATTCTACGCCATAGCATGATAGGCTGAATCTTAATGATGTCAGATATATAATATACTCCGAGTTCAAGGTGACAGCCAAATGTGGTAGTGCTTTTTGGAACGGCCAATAGAAACTTTAGAAAGGAGTTTTCGACTTTTTGTAGTTGTTCTACATTCGTTGTACCCCAGACTCCTGCTCCAAAGGTGGCTGTACTAATACATTTTGCGTTGTATATCTTGACCATTTCGTTTGGAGGTCTTTTTCCCAAACGAAGTGAAAATGCTTTTAAGGCACCGACTGTTCTTATGAGGGCTAACTTTCTGGAATTGATTGCTTCTCTCCAGTTAAACGCCTCATCAATGGTTATGCCGAGATAAGGATATGTGTTGACTCTTTCGAGGGGCAGGTTGTCCACGTAGATTTTCTTCTCTTTTTTTTCCTCTGTTGCCAGCGTGCATTACGTAAGTTTTCTTTATGTTCACTTTTAGATTTAGACTGGTCATAAAGGTACAATAGTTGTTTAAGGCCCTCTGAAGCTGGACTGATGTTCGCGCCAGAATTACCACATCGTCGGCATATAGTAACGCTGGAATCTGCCGACGACCGGCTTCCGGGAGATCTTTAACGCCCTTTAGCATTGCAACCTCTAGACCGTTCGTGTAGAGCGTAAATAGGAAGGGGGCCAGCACGCACCCTTGTCTGACCCCCTTCTGAATTGGGAAGCTGTTGGTTAGTTGTCCTGCTGTTCCAAATCTAACCTTTCCCGTAGCACCAGTGTATAGCTCACGGAGGATATCTACTATAGATCGTTCTATCCTCATTTGTAACATTATTCTCCAAAGCTTCGAATGTTCCACGCAGTCAAAGGCTGCTGTGAGGTCAACGTACACCATATGTAGGCAGGATTTTTTTGCTGTTACATATTTTCCAGCAAGTAGTGTTAGGTTCAGGACTTGATCCACGGTGCTCAGCCCTGCCCTGAACCCATATTGAAGGTCTGAGAGTACCCCTTGCTCTTTTGACCACTCCTGGAGTCGATTAAGAAGTATACACCCTAGCATCTTTCCGGTCGAGTCCAGGAGGGATATGGGGCGATAGCAGGTGGGACTGTCTCTGTTGCCCTTTTTAAAGATAGGGACCAGGATCGAAGTTGACCAGGAGTCAGGAAGGCCAGTATCTTTTGCTGCGTTTAACACTTTTGTTAGGAGGGGAGACCATAATTCAGGTAGAATTTTGTAGAGATCCATGGGAATAGAATCTGGACCTGGTGCTTTGCCAGTTTTGGCAGATTTTATAGCATTTATTGTTTCTTTGAGTGTGAAATGTATTTCTATCGGGTATTGCACCAGCGGGAGAGGATCTTGAAAAGTTGGGTCTTTAGATTTAACCTCTCCAAAAACCCCTGAGAAGTGTTGTACCCAGTCTTCTGCACTTATGGCGACGTCCAAGGAGGGGCCAGCATTGTTGTCAGTTAAAAAAGGGGTTTTAACTGTTTCCCAGAAGGCTGCACTGTCTTTTAGGGTACTGCTTTTTAGGAGTTGGGTCCAAAGCTTAACTTGTTGCTAAGTACTCGACAAAGCAAAACATTCTTTCCTACACTCCTGTCATTAATCATACTGTAGCTTGCAGATATACTGTTCCACCAGGAAATTAACCACTTCAACTACAGGAGCCTCCATGGGATCCAAATTCCTTTGCAAGCACCAACTTTCCCAGCTCCTCTAAATTCCCTTATACCAATATTGTGTACCTGAAACCCAGGATTCTTCGAGGAGCTCTTCAGGTCTTCTCGAAAGGCCTGACATCTCTGGAGATCACCTGACACTTTCCATACAAGAAGACTCAAAATCCCAGTCTGGACCAGAGGGTGTACCTCTCCATCTACGTCTTTCAGCAGACCCTCCATAGCAGATATAACAAAATAGAATGTTGCAACCGAGTTCAAAAATATATGGAAACCACGCTTGCGAAACCCAAAACAGAGTTGCCAGAATAAGGGAACATCTCTCCTGTTTCACTGTCTGAAGGACCCTCTGAATCATTATGGAGAGTGGTAACATGTATGCGTTCGCCCCATCCAGGTCTGAGGGAATGCATTATCTGGTAAAGCCTCCGGGTATGGCAACCCACTGTAGTAGTTCTTCAATTGAAACGTCAGTCTGCTCACAAATGGATCTATCTCCAGTGGACACCAAATATTCTGCTCTCAAGCTAATTTTGTGTTCTAAACAGAATAGTCAAAACTTCTTGGCTAAAACTGTCAGATCCTGGGATCTGGTACCTCCTAAGCGATTTATATAAGCTACCATACTAACACTGTCCATTTTCAATACAGAGTGCCCTACTTTGCAAACAATGCCTGAAACTCATGAGAGTATAAAGGCCTGTTGTTAATTATAGTTTGTGATATAGCCTCTCTGTGTTTGACCACAATCCACCAGTCTCCTGTACACTCAAGCGTGCACTCCAGACATTTAGACTCGCATCCGGATCTAGAATAAAATCTGGCGAACAACCAGAGATTGCCCAGCCATTCCAAGCGTCCAAATTGTCCAACCACCAAACCAGTTCTGTCCTTGCCCCATGATCTAGTGACGTCTTGTCTCCATACCATAAACCTCCCTCGAGAGCTCTCGCTTTTATCCTTTGCAAACCAGGGTAGGGCAAGGGGTCTGGAAAAATTGCTTGAATGGACCAGGACAAAAAACCCTAAGAGTCTTGCTAGCTCCCTGTTTTAAGAATTGTGTCTAAAAACATATCTTATTTCTCTCCGAACCTTGGTTATCTTTTTCTAGGGAAGGAGTAGCACCACATTCACTGTAACTATTGTGAAACCTAAAAATTCTAGTGATCGAGAGGGGATAAGGATAGACTTTTCCTTGTTGATTACAAAACCCAAGCTTTCCAGTAGGGACATGACCATGTCCAAGTTCTTCAAAACTTGAGCATGGCATTGGGAAATGATCAGAATATCATATCCAGGTAAATGATCATTCAGATGCCCCTTTATCTGAGGTTGGATGCTAAAGCTCTCATTACCTTGGTAAAGCACCAAGGAGCTCAAGAAAGGCCGAAGGGGAGAGAACAGAATTGGTGAAGGGAACCCCGCCAGGTGAACTGAAGGTAAGGTTGGCAGTCCCTGGCAATGGGAATTGTGAAGTAGACTTCCTTCAGATCCAATTTCATCAATCAGTCGTCTTTTAGCAACAGATCTCTTAACAGATGGATCCCTTCCATCTTGAAGTATCTGTATACCAAGAACCTGTTCAAGTCCCGTAGGTTTAGAACGGGTTGACCACCGGAAAAAGAGTGCTTACGAAGAGTCTGCTGTCTAACTCCACTTCCACAATAGCATCTTTTACCGACATAGACTGTGCTTCTTTGTCTATAATCTTCTGTTGATCTGCCTTTAAGATCAGTTTTCTCTGCATTGTAGATTGAAAGGAAATTTCAGGAGAATCTGTTATGAAACCCTGCACGGTTTGTAACACCCAAGCATACTGAGTAATTGTTTCCCAAACATGGAAGAAATGCTTGAGGCAGCCATCCACTGTTCCCTGGGAAAACGGAGAAGGAAAGCTGGTAGTACTCACCCTGGAGACCAGAGGAACCTTGGCCACAGGGTTTATTTCCTCTCTCCCCCTGATAATGGCCTCTCTAGAGGTAGAAGCTAGATGTCGCACTGTCTTGGTAGCCCCTACCATAGCTTCCTCTTTGTCTAAAGTTATTGAATTATGACCTTTGGAAGCCTCGGCTAACCAAAAGTCACCTTCTGCCGTTCCAGCCAAAAATACCTCGGCTGAAAGGCTTTCACTTTTTGATCTGGGCTTTATCAAGAATGGTGAAATAAGCAACATATTTGCCCAGGCTGCTGACCATATTGTCACCAAAGAGAAACCCTTTTGGGTTTTCTGAGTCCTCTGCCTCAGCTAGATCTCCAAGCTTGGGGTTAATTTTCATAAGGACTGCTTTGCTTCTTTCAGCATGCAGACCAGTTTTCACATTTCCCAGGAGAATCATAGCATGCTGGCTCCAGCCTCTCAGTACATCCAGGTCTAGGGGATGCCCCTTACTATGTGCCTCTTCAGAAATGTCGATTATCCTGGCCAGAGGGCTGACTGTATCTAGGAAGCGATGCTGGCAAAGTTTGAGGGACCTCTTGAGCCCTGTTTGGGGTCTTTGCCCATTTTGAAAAGAAAAGTGATGAGTTCTCGGTCTAAGTTGGGGGTAAGACACACCTCATGAATTATCGGCCTTGAGCATTCTGCTTTCAGTAGATTGTGCATGTCTTATTCCAGTGGATATCTTATAGAGACTTCTAGCTGCAGATTACCTCACCTAGAATTCCCCCAGGTGTCAGGCTGGATCCTGAAACTTTTGCTGAGCAATACCCCTTGTGCACAGCATCAGGTGACTACATTTGGCTCCCTGTGATGTCGGCGGCGTCAATTATGACATGGAGGTGCTTATATAGGCGCCGCCAGGTACGCGGACATCAGTTCTTTTCTTTACATGCCAGTTAAGCGTCATTCTGGGAAGAGCTAGCCCTCTGCCACTTTTTGGCAGGTTTTTTCTTTGCTTTTGTCAAATTCTGAGAATTTTTTCCACTTTGTGTGCGAGGGATGTCTTTGAGGATATAGGTTTCAAGTTGTGCGGTGCTTGTCACCGCATGATGTCGGTTACTGATCCCCATCTCATCTGTCTTTGGTGTCTCTAGCGCGACCACAACTCGAAGTCGTGCTCGGACTTTCGGGCCATGGCTCCGTAGACCTTGAGGGAGCGAGCGATGAAGCTCCTTGTGGCCCAGCAGTCGACACCAACCAGCGAGACTCCACGGAGGTCCCGGGCTCGACCGAAGAAGAGGAGGTCGCTGGACCCCTCGGGTCCCTCTGGTAACAGGAGTAAGAAGAAGAGAAAGTCCAAGCGAACTTCACCTTCATCTCGGCTGGCATCCGTTGTCGAGAGAGGTAAAGAGCACTGACACTCTAGGCATGGTTCTGCGGATTGAGAGTTGACTTTGTGCCTCCCACCCTTTTCGGGAGCCGGAGAGACTCCCGCTCAAATAAAATAATTTTACGAGGCCATGCACATTGTATGTGAGCGAAACAACCCCGCTGGTGAGCCTTCGGGCCTGCAGAGTCGGAAGAGGCCCCATCAGGTACAACGCCGTTGGCTCCGGTCATGGCATCGGTGGGGCCTCAAGGATCCGACCACAGATCCGGGTTGATGCCAGTCGTGCCATTACGACCTTACCCAACTTTGGACCTAAAGTCGGTGCCCATCAGTGACGCTGGCCCCATCCTCATTCCCGATGACATGGAGCTGGAAAAATGTCACTTGCCGCCAATTCCGACGTCTATTGAACGTATCAATCAATCAGGGAATTGTGAAGGGCTCTACTCACCCGTGAGAGTCTCAAGGTGCTGGGGCGGGGGTGGGTGCAGCTCTGAGTCAGCCAAAGAGCCAGGTCTTGAGGCTCTTCATGAAGGTGTGCAGAGTTGGGGAATGTCTGATGTCGATCAGAAGCTTGTTCCAGGTCTTTGCAGCGATGTGGGAGAAGGCTCTTGCCCCTGCTCTGGCTCTGCGGATGCGCGGGTTTAAGGCGAGGTCGGTGGAGCAGATGTTTCTCTTGGGTACGTGGAAGGAGATTCTTTCGTTGAGGTTTTGGTGTCCGGTGTTGTGGGGGGATTTGTAGGCGTTGGTGAGTAGCTTGAAGGCTACTCACTTCTTGATGGGGAGCCAGAGGAGTTCGCACAGGTGTTGGGTGATGTGTCCATGTTGTGGGATGCCGAGGACGAGTCTGGTTGCGGTGGTCTGGATGTTCTCTGTTGTTGCCTGAGCACTTTGAGGAGGTGCTAGGCTTAGGAGAGCCATGGGAGGCGTATATGGATACTATTAGGAGATTGATTTCAGCAAGGAAGATAAGATTACACCGTGGTCTAAGCCCTGATGATAATCCCCTGAGGCAGAGGGGGATTGGAAACGCGTCGGCACGCTAATATTTTGCCTGCGAGGGATCCACATTAATTGAAGCTCTAGAGAGGGTGCCACTACATGAAATATACCCCGAGAGCAAATCACTTCCAGAGAAAGTTGTCCCCGCGGTATACCTGTTTGAAGCGCTCAATGAACTGAACAATACTCAATGTCAAGGCGCCTACAGGCATTGTTTGAATCACCGACTGGTGTAATTGTTTGATTTAATCGTTAGATTTGAATTTATTGTCGTCCTGTTTACGTTTTTGAATTGTCCAGTTTTTTATGTGCTTATTAACATTTAATCATGAGGAATGTATACATGAATGAAATGTGTATTCTTCATTTTTTTTTTTTTTTTTTAGTAATTTTTATTGTAGACACACCTTACGCAGGCCAATAGTTACACATATTCAGTATCAATCAGTGCTACAGTCTGGTATACCATCGTCTCGTTTACACAGCCTGCAGGCCCACATCCCGGGGGCCGGGCGGCAACAAAGTCTCTGCACCCACATGCCTGGTTGTTCTTCCGCAGGATTATTGTCTCGGAGTCGTGTGTGTGCCTACTTTTACATCCTCAACTAAGTAAACCCTGAACTCCCCCCCCAACTCCCCCCCCGGTATGTGTATTCTTTTCATGCTTCAATTTTTTTTTTTTTTAAATTAAAAATGAAAGGATGTTTGAAATTAAGTTGAATTAATACAACTGTGAAAGTAAAATGCAATGACGTGATGCGTTGTATTTCCAAATCTGCATGAGTAACTAGCAGTTCCAAAACTGGTGGCCAGGTAATTGTTTTTGAAAAAATAACGGATCACAAATGGCATCTCCAGTCGGAGGCAGCGTAAAGTCTCTTTCAGCAGTGGAGAGTGCATTGGTTAGATTTGTTTGCCTCCGAAGACAATGCGCAGTGTCCGCAGTACTGCACACTGAAGTTTCCAAGGCGACTATTGCTCGGCAACGTCTTTCGTCGCGAGTGGAGCTTAGGCCTGCTGTATACCTTTCCGCCCATACCACTCCTGCCCAGGGTTCTAAAGAAGATCAGGAGAGAACGGGCCCAAGTCATTCTTGTGGCTCTGGACTGGGCAAGGGAAGTCTGGTATCCAGAGCTTCTGAAAATGAGCATAGATCTTCTAATCAGGCAGGCCCTTCGGGAGGATCTTCTGTCACAGCAGCAGAGGAGGGTTGTGCGCTCCCTTTGAGCCTTTACACAATTGTCCCCTCCGGCTTTTGACCATCCAAACAGCCTTCTTGGTGGCGATTACATCTGCTCGGAGGGTGAGTGAGTTGCAGGCGCGATCTTTTTCGTCTCCTTATCTTATGTTATGACCTTTCCGGCCAAAGTGGTGGTCTGCGCCCAGGCATCCTTTTTACCAAAAGTTGTGAACCCTTTCCATCCGGGTCAGTCCATCACATTGCCCACCTTCTTTGCTCCTCCGCATCCCTCTAAGTAAGAGGAGCGGCTCCACCGACTGGACCCAAAAGGAGCATTATCGTTCTACCTTCACCACACTAAAGAGTTCCAGGTGGACAACCAACTCTTTTTGGGGTACGTGGGAGCAAAGAAGGGAAGGGCAGTGCAGAAAAGGACTATTTCTCGCTGGGTCTCTGCATCAAGATCTGTTATACCCTGGCAAAGATGCAGCCACCTGAGGGATTAAGGGCCCATTCCACCAAAGGAAAAGGCTGCAACTACAGCCTTGTCTCTGGGTGTCCCATTTCGAGATATCTGTCAGGTACACATTTGCAAAGCACTATTGCATGGACTGTCGGTACACAGAGGTGGGCCCTTTGCCCGTTCGGTCCTGCAGGACTTTTTAGTTTAGGATATTGGTCCGCAGCCCACCGCTGGGATGGTATCTGATGGTATGGCTTGGGTATCTAATTCAAAGGTAAGGAATCTGCAGCTAGAAGTCTCTATCAGATGAACAAGTTACTTACCTTCGGTAAAGCATTATCTGGTAAAGACTTTATCTAGCTGCAGATTCCTCACAGCCCCACCCATGCCGGCCCGCTTTGCGGACTAATATTGTAGGACTAGGGCTACTCCCCTGTTCAGGGCCCTATTTTGCACATGTCTAAGTCAGTTAATTCGTGGCTCTGCACTTCTGGCGTGGAAAAAACTAAAAGTACTGACGTCAGCGCGCCTGGGTGCCGCCTATAAAGGCACTGCAATGTCATTACCGCCGCAGCCGACATCACGCAGAGCCAAATGGAGATGCACGCAAGGGGTCTTGCGCAGCAAAAGTTTCCGGATCCAGTCTGACGCCTGTGGAATTCAAAGGTGAGGAATCTGCAGCTAGTTTGAGTCTCTACTAGATAACGCGTTATCGAAGGTATGTAACTTGTTCTTCTGATCCATCTTATGATAAAATTCCCCGCACGTTCTTGGGGCCACCACTCAGCACTCAGAGATAGGTATCGTTTGAAAGGGGAGAATCTCCCCTTTCCAATGGTACCCTTCCCTAGTGGATCCCTGCTTTGTGTCACCCCAGGAGGGTGATCCCCACCAGGGATCCACCCACTAGCACCAGGGAGGTGGGAACAGCCCCTTGGGCAAGGGCCTTTGCTCCCCCATAGATTTTTCCACAGACAATCTTTCTGCCCCCCCGGGAGCAGTTGGGGGCAGTAGCCCCCAATCTGCCTCCCGGGAGCAGAAAACACCCTAGATGCCATGGTTGATTTTAGAAAGGCCAGTGGTGGGGCCTGCCCAGAATGCCAATTCCGCCACCCAAAAGAAAATGGTACAGTCTTTCGGCCCGCCCCAAGAGGCAGATGGGGTAATAACCGCTTCTCTGCCCCCCCCCCCCCCCCCCCCCCCCCCCGGGTGGCAGAAAGCCCACTAGGCACCAAGGATTTTACTTTTTCCAAAGTTCGGGGTGCCACAGTCGTTCTCCAACCCCCCCCCGGAGCAAGATGGGATATTTTTTTTATATTTTTTTTATATACCTAGGGTTGGGGGCTGCCCAGAATGGGCATGCCAATGCCCCACCCCCAAAAAAATTGCTGCAGTCTTTCTATTCCCCCCTCGATGCAGATAGGGGCAAAGGCGGGGGCAGCAGAAAGCCTAATAGGCATCAGGCAATATTTTATTTTTACTTCAGTGGTGTATGCTGCCCAGAATGGGCATGCCAATGCCTCCACCACACCCTAAAAAAGACCACAGTATTTCTGCACCCCAGGGGTCAGATGTAGGCAGTAGCCCCAAATCTGCCCCCCCCCCCCCCCTAACCCCTCGGGGGCGGCAGAGAGCCCACTAGGCGTCAGCGATTATGCTGTCTTTTTTTTATGCGTGGGAGTTAGTGCTGCTCAGAATGGGCATACCAATGCCGCCACCTCCCCAAAAAATTGCCACAGTCTTTCTGACCTCCTTGGGGGCATGTGGGGGCATGTCGGGGCAAACCCCCACCCCAATATCCCCCCAGGGTGGCAGAAAGCCCACTAGGCATGGACTTGTTTTTATCAATGTGCCTACCTGTGGATTTTGGGCCTTAGCGTAGCCGGCACATAGGGAAACCTAGCAAATCTATATATTTTTTAAAACTAGACACCAAGGGAAATCCAGGATGGTGTGACTTGTGTGCCTCTAGCCAGGTTCTGTTATCCAGAATCCTTGGCAAACCTCAAACTTAGTTTTAAAAAAAAACACATTTTCCTCTCCTTTCTGTGATGGAAAGTTCTGGAATCTGCGTGGATCAACAAAATTCTGCCCACCCCGCATTCCCCAATTTTTCAGAGAAAAATGGTACCTCACTTGTGTGGGTAGGCCTAGTGCCTGCGACGGGCAAGAGCCCTATACGTTTTGTGAAGACTTCAAAATTACCTATCACAAAATTGTCTGTTTTTGCAAGGGGGGCACCTGGGTTTTTGGCCCCAGGATCAGCAACCATCTAGGGAAACCTAGCAAACCCACACATGTCCAGTGAGGTATGGCGTACGTGGATCCCCCAACGATTCCCTACTGAGAATCCCCTGCAAACCTCAAATTTAGCTGAAAAAATAAGTTTTCTTCACTTTTCTGTGTGGGAAAGTTGTGGGATCACCGGGCTGACATAAATTTCCTACCACCTAGCATTCCCCCAGGTTTCCTGATAAAAATGGTACCTCACTTGTGTGGGTAGGCATAGTGGCTGCAACTGGAAATGGCCCAAATTATACTTTGGAGTCTTCAAAATTACCTATCATAAAACGTCCTGGTTTTGCAGGGGGGTCGTGGTTTTTTGGCCCGGGGCTCGCGGCCATCTTGGGAAACCTAGCAAACCCACACATTTCTGAAGAGTAGTCACCCTGGGGAGTCTAGCGAAGTGTGACTTGCGTGGATCTCCCAACAATTTCCTACCCAGAATCTCCCGCAAAACTCAAAGTGGTTGCTACCATAATAGCCTATGGTAAGGTATTGTCTAGTACTTACTACTTTGTTATTTATGTACTGTGGGACTCCCATTACGACGACGGGGAATGATTCAGGCATGTGAATCTATGAAAGATACCAATACTGAATAACTGTAGTTACAGGTAAGTAACTTGTTTCTTATAAAGTCTTAAGTATGACTTCTGTCTGACAACTATTTGTCCATTTTTGTCAAGTCTAATGAAGGAGTTACCTGCTGGGACTGGTAAATGCATGGCATTTGTTGTGTTGGTCTTTGTCATCAGTCGTGTGAGGTTGTGATTAGTGTTTAGGGTGGAAGTCGGTTTGTGGTGCAGTAACTGCCTATAACTGTTGAGTTTCAAATGCTATTGGTGTTTTACAATGTAACTATGAGGTCTCCTTCACTGACGTTTTTCATGTACTTAGCATGGTTTGTTTTATTATTTTTTATTAAAGTAGTTTAGCATGCATAGTCAGAAACCAAGCTGCTCTTAATAAAGGTTTTTTCATTGCACCTTTGTGCATTTAATAAAAGTATTTGGAGCTTACAGCAAAGGGATCTACTTACAACTTTTTCATTTCAAGAACACTCCTTTTTTTCTGAATATTCCTTCTGCATTGAGAGTCAAATGATGTTTGTATGTATGACGACTTCTTTGTCAATTTATTTGTTTGACCGGGCTCAGATGATCCCAAGAATCCAGAAATCCTGAGAATATTTGGCTCCTATGTGGGGATCTGTATCAATTGAAATACATTTGTGGTGTTCCGACTGACTTACTTGACTCCCACGGTAGAGAGGTCCTACCCCATACAGCAGGAACCTACGCCTTCACATACCCGGAGATCTATGTCACTACCGACAAGTGTTTTTTTAAAAAAAAGACTTTTTGTAAAAACCTTGATAGACTATTGGAAGAGGACAGGATGAATGTACAATACTGGCATAGACAACCCCTATCTTTGTTGGGTAGGGCAGCTCTCTATAAAATGATTTACCTGCTCAAATTCCTCTACGTTTTGCAAAATACCTCCTTTGAGGTTCCCGAACTTTTCTTTTACATGTTGGAAGATACCAATCGGCTGTTACTCTGGGTTTCAGGGAATGCCCAAAATTACTCTCTCCACGCTGACTAAGAAAGAGTAGGAAGGAGGGGATTGCCTTGATGAACTTATGGCTTTACTATTGAGCAGCCCAGCTAATGGTCGTCTCCGACTGGGTCGTTGAGACCCAGCAAGAACCCTCCCTGCTCGCTCACAGATGGCTATCTGCACCAGTTATATAGTGGAAGTGGGTTGATCTCACTCACCACTGCGACTGCAGTGGTTGTTGAGGCATGGAAAAGGGCTACACAGGCAATGGAATGGAAAGATAAACTGACACTAGAGACCCCTTTATGAGTGGCAGAAGCCCTCAGAGAGAGACAGAAAATGGGACCTATTGGGTATCTCCAAGGTGGGGGCATTTGGTGGGACAATCAAATGATTCAATTTCCTGAACTGCAAGAACAAAACAAACTAACTGGGAATCAATATCTCTGATACATCCAGATAAAAAAAAATCATGCGGGGCTGCAAGGATCAGCTGAAAGACTTAGTGGAGCAAACACCCCATGAATACTCTAGGGAGATAGCCATATAAGCCGGGTTCCACCTGATCCAACTCAAAATACTTTATAGAGCTTACTTTAAGAGAACTAGGTTGTTTTGAAGGCGTGGGTCTGCCACAGCCATGTGCCTGCGGGGTTATGGACAACAGGGTACATTGTTGCATACCTTGGGGTGGGGGCAACTGCGGGCCCAGGTTAACTGGAGAAAGTTGTGTTGCTATGATATCTTCTGTAATGGATGTGCCTGTGGAACTCACCCTGCGGTTGGTTGTACTCTGCATCTGGGGAAATCAGACAATAGATAAGTGTGCAAGTATCTTTGAAACATAGAGTTGACGGTTGTCAGACGTAATGTACTTTGGCAACGGGGCGCTGCCTCGATCCCCAAGATGGAGGACTGGATAGCCAATATGGACTGGTGTATAAGATCCAAGGAGGTGGTATACAAGGCCGGGGGATGTCCACAAAGATTTGAAAAGATTTGGGGCACCTTGCGCTGTGCAATGGATGATTTGGGAAGAGGTTGGGGGACGAGTAACACTGGGAGTTGGATAAATGTATCACATTTAGGTTACCGTTGTACCCTTCAGTTTAACAAGGTGAAATTTTTCTTGAAACTGTAAGCATTGTAATCTTTGTTTATTAAGTTCTGATTCACCTTTCTTTTGGTTTCATGTAAAAAAAATGCAATAAAGTGAGTCATAACAAAATCTGTCAGTTCACCTAAATAGAGGATGACTCAAATATATTTTAAGCTAATTACTCGTAAAATACATTATTACTTATAAATAAAAATTGGAAAGTGTTTTCTATTAATTGCTTTATTTGATGTTTTGACTTTTAATAACATTTTGTTTACTAAACATGTACGCATTTTCCTCCTTGGCAGGATGATGACTTGGTTTTCTGGCAGAGAGGAGCTGATGGCAGAGATACACCAGTACCCATGGAGGAAGAGCCTCTTCTCGATATGGAGATGCTAATGGCAGAGTTTAGTGATACCCTGTTTTCAACACTTGCTTCACATCAACCAACTCCTTGGCCAAATCCAAGAGACATAGGTATGATTTAATTCAAAGAACATTTAGAAACCTTCAAGTTGATTACATATTTATTTTCAGTGAGACATCATGCACTGAACTAATGGCAAGAACTGCCTTGCGAAGTGAAGAGATTGTGTTGAGCTCAAAACTGGATAGCAATATGCAAAGCAAGTGACGGAGTAGGGGCACTTAAAGTGGTGCCGATGGTGGATTAACTCCAATGGTAAGACACAAAAGTGTATTTTGTTTCATTGTTAATGGGTGTTCATCTAAACCACCCTCAGCTATACTTTTTTGCAGAAAAACGTCTAAAGAGTTTTATGTGCATTGGCCAAGCTTCTGATTTTACATTTTTCAAGTATTGTATCTTTTATAGATTCACATGCTTGAATCTTCCCCGTCGTCATGGTGGGAGTTCCACGGTAACAGTAAAATAGCAGTATTAAAACTTCAACATTCAAATGCCCAGAGGAATTCACCAGCTTTTAGTAACCTATTATCATTGTTATAAAACATCCGAACTCCAGCCAATCAGAGCATAGACCATAGAGTCTACTTCCCCTGCAGGGCCACCATACCTCAGATTTCTTACTGCACGTCTTGTGTTAGGGAGTCTCCCTGAGGTCTGCTCATTTACAGTGTTTCTACTGATGCCCTTTTGAACTTCCAGCTAGCTGTTCATCTCTTCACTTAATATTTTCTTCTGAGGTACAGTCCAAGAGTGTAAGTACCTATTTTTCCTTCATAATGTCAGTCTAAAAAAGGGTTACCCAGGCCCTGTAAGGCTTGTGGAAAGTCCAATCTATATTCTGAAGAACCACATAAAGAGTGTTTTTACTTCCTGTATCCAGACCACAAGCCCGGAGAATGCAAGTACTGTCCTACTTTCTCCACAAAAACTTTCAAAGACCATGCGGGTAGGCTGCTTCTCTGGCTGCAAAGGAAAAAAGCAGCAAAAGGCTCTGACTCTGAGGTTGAGGAGAAACTCCATACCTCCTCCAGGAAGAGGAAAGAAGAAGGGTCTTCCTTTTTGCTTAAGGACCCTAAACAATCTACATCTCGAAATAAAGAGGATTGGGGAGAAAGGAGCCAAAAAAGACCAGCCCGGTTCTCTGTCTTCTCACCAGAAGTCAGGTTCTACTCCACCATCAACTCCTCATACTCCTTCCAGAGAATCTTCAGCTAACAAAATTCGCTCGTCAACGGTCCCGTCGACGAAGAAATCTCAGTCTACCGCGCCTCCATCTCCACTTGGACTTGCGCTTCGTCAACTGTTTCATCAGCGACTGTGATAACGCCGAAGGTCAAGACGACAACAGCAGCTGCGTTGATGACGGTAGTGGTGGCGTCGCCGGCTGCGGTTAGACTGTCTCAGTCTACGAGGGGTTCACAGTCGATGGTTCAGCAGGTTCATTCATCGTCGGCGACTGTTCAACCGCCACAGTCGGTTGTGCCGTTGACGATCCCGTCAACAACCCTGTCGGCGACGGAAAAAGCCAGTCTGCTTCTGAAGCCGATGCCTCATCTTCTGCAGGATTTCTCAAAGATTTCTCCATTACGACTTGCTCGTCTCATGGATTTTCAGGAATCTGAGGATGATGGTCCTTATGGTCCTGCATACAGTCCCTCACAACTCTGGGTTAAGTGCCATGATTTGGAGGAAGAAGTGCCAATGGATGATCCGTCTACTTATTTGGAGTGGGATTGTTCTTTCTCCGATATAGGGCGTCCCAGTTCTCAGCGTTTATACGCATTTTTCAGAAGCACTACCCTTATGAGGAACAGGAAGAACAAGCTCAAGAACCCTCCATTAATATCCCTGTGTCGTTGGTCACTGAACTTAGATTAATGCTGAAGGATTATTACAAGAGGTTTTCTGAAGCGAACTCTACTCCGCAATTACCTCCTTTTCTGGAAGCTCCCATTCCTGTGTAGCCCCCGTTGTCCAAGAGCAAAGCCATTCCGCAACCTGTGGAAATTCCTGCGCAAACTCAGGATGATGATCACCAACAATTAGGGAAAGGGCAATTGCAATTGGGCCCGAATGTCCATAATGAGTGAGACGACTATGTGGTTCCCACGCCACCTACTCTGCCTCTAACCGACTCAGTGCCTGAAGATATCGGCAGGTTCCATGATCTGCTGGAACGTACTTGTAGGCGCTTTGACCTTCCTATGCCTGCCAAGCAGATGGAATGCTTTTTGTATGATTTTGAGCCAACAATGCAGCGCTCCTCTTGATACAGCGGCGGTGTTGAGACGGCAGGGGTGGCTGAAAGCTACGATGTTCTTCCCGGAGGTTCAGGCCAAAGTATTAGACATGCCGTTCAACGCCCAGTTTCTCTTTGATATCCATGTGGATGAAGCACTGCAGCCGATTAAGTCCTATACTGACACGGCTAAATCTTTGACTAATCTGCAGCAGAAGAAGTTTGCTTCCTTCCGGGGCAGAGACAGAGGTCTATGTCTCTCTCTCCCTCAACAGCGTTTCCAGCCGTATTATCAACAGGGATTTCATGCTCTGTACACTTTGCAGCCCTTTCAGCAAACCTCAACACCAGCTACCCTAGGGCAGCGACACGTCGACGCCCACCATCAGATAGAATGGTTTACAACTTTAATAAGAGCAATGAGGATCCGCGGGCCCCTGCAACCAAAGACCCACTTCAATTCGGCCCACTTGCTCCAAATTCGTCAGTCAATGGAAGCTTATAGCTTCTGAAAAATGGGTGTTAGACGTATTCCGCCACAGTCACATCATTGAATTTGTTCAGCAGCCCCCGAATTTGCCCCCACGAAGAACTTCCCATCGTCATCTCCAAGTCCTCAAGAGTGAAGTCCAATTGCTCCTCGCCAAGCGGGCAATCGGAGAGGTGCCTGATCAGAACAATCTGGGGTTCTAGTCTCACTTCTTCTTAATAAAAGAAGAAGACAGGAAATTCGAGGCAGATAAGGGATCGCAGGTCGTTGAACAAGTTCATAAATTTCAATCCTTCAGAATGTTGTTGCTGCAGGAAATTCTGCTTCTCATGGATGCGGGGGACTATATGTCCTCTCTAGATCTTCTGATTGTGTATTTTCATGTCCCATTCATCCAAAACATTGCTGTTTTCTCAGGTTCAAGGTGGCAGGATGCCATTACCAATTCAAAGTGCTACCCTTCGGGTTAAAGTCTGCTCCAAGAGTCTTCACCAAGTGCGTGGCTCCAGTGGCGGCCTTTCTACGACGAACCAGTCACCAGGTATTCCCTTATCTGGACGACTGGTTAATCAAGGCTCCTCCAGTCCAGGCTGCCAAAAGATTGTCAGATGCCTGTGTTTGACTCTTTCGCTCCCTAGGTTTCAAATCAACTGGGAAAAGTCCTCTCTTACTCCTTCCAGGTCAAAAGTATTTCCAAGAGCAACTCTGGACACCACACTTTCGAAAGCCTTCCCTACAAATGAAGGGTTTTTATGACTCCAGAAGACAGTGCGGGCTCTGTCCACAAAAAAGTGCATTTCCGTAAGGACTTTCAAGTCAATGCTAGGGATGATATCATCCTGTATCCCGCTGATTCTGCTCTGTCGTCTAAGGATGAGACCTCTTCAGGAGCAGCTTGACGCTCAATGGAGTCTCGAGGCTCATTCGAGGACATAATTTCAATCACACCGGTAATGATTCCCGCAATGTGTTGGTGGACAGTCAGAGACAATCTCTCTCGAGGTCTTTCTTTCCGCACAACAAAGCCAAAGTTGGTAATGACGTCTGATGGTTCTTGGAAGGGTGGTGTGCTAACCTGCAAGAATTGCAGATCCACAGGAGGTGGTCGGCTCAGGAAGCACAGTGTCACATAAACCTCTTGGAACTGAAAGCAGTTTTTTCTGGGCCTTCAAACATTCCTGCCAAGAATCAGGAACTCGTCGATCCTGATTCGCACGGACAACACCACAACCATGTTCTATCTGCTGAAGCAAGGTGGGACAAGATTTCAGGCCCTCTCAATCCTGGCTCAGCAGATCTAAGAATGGCTGATAGTCCACGTAATAGCAATACAGGTTTAACATGTGCCAGAAGTCCAAAACGATTGGGATGATTCCCTCATTAGGGACACCAAGCAATGTCTCGAGTAGAAGCTAAACGAAGATCAGCTACAAAGGGTTTTTCGCTGCTGGGGGTTTCCAACCCTAGACCTGTTCGCTACGTCACTCAACAAAAATGTAAATTCTACGGCAGCAGATTTCGTCAGCCAGGCTCTCTAGGAAACGCCTTCCACTTCTCTTGGGTGGAAATGTTTGTCTACGCATTCCCTCTGTTTCCTCTCATTCCAAGGTACTGCAAAAGTTCAAACGGGAGCCTTGCCATGTCATCCTAATTGCCCCGGCATGGGTGCGACAATACTGGTTCACAGAGCTCTATTGCCTATCAAAGTCTTCTCCAATCCTGTTCCAGCCAAAAGAAAATCTTATTTCTATGAACCACGGCCAAATGGTTCATCCTCAAATCCACACACTATACTTGTTGGCTTGGCTCCTCATCACAGAAAATTCGGACAACTAGCGATTTCTGAGGAATGTCAGGCAATACTACAGAAAGCCCAGGCTCCTTCTACGATCAAATGCCACCGGCCAAGTGGAAACGATTTTGTATATGGTGTGCTGCACACTCTTGTGATCCTCTCTCATTGCCTCCTGAAGATGTTTTGCCCTATTGCTTGTCTCTCACCAAAGCTGGTCTGGCGCAGGCGTCCATCAAAAAGCACTTAGCAGCAATCTCCAGATACAGATGACGTTCTAGTTGCTTGTCTTTGTGGTCTGATAAAAGAGTTCATGAAAGAACTTTTCAGTGCCTACTCGCCAGTAAGACCTCCTCCAGTGCTATGGCAATTAAATATTGTCCTGTCACAGCTTATGAAGTGACCCATTGAGCCAATTCACAAGTGTGACTTGAAGTACCTCTCCTGGAATGTGGCCTTCCTGTTGGCCATCTCGTCGGCTAGATGCATTAGTGAAATTCAGGCCTTCACAACGATGGAGCCTTCCCTCAGTTCCTTCAAGATAGAGTAATTCTTCGTACCAATCCAACTTTTATTCCTAAAGTTCCTTCTGCATTTCATCTAAATGAACCAGTGGTTTTGGCCTCCTTCTTTTCAGCTCCATCTTCGCCAGCTGAGAGAGCGCTCCATTCTCTAGTCATTAAACAATGTTTAAAGTTCTACTAGCAAAGGACTCAGCCCTTCCAAAAATCTACTCAGCTACTCATTGCCTTCTGTACCCCTATGAAGGGTCAGGCTTTGACGTGGTCGTCTATCGCTCGCTGGGTCTCATCGACTCTTCTATTCTGTCATGAGAGGGCTGGCCGCCGTCTGGTTTGCAAGGTCTCATTGCACTCAACATGCAAGGTGGCAGCTTCCTCTACCCTGTTCGCTGGAGTGTCCTTGCTTGACATCTGCAGGGAGACGACATGGACAAACGTCCATACCTTCATGAAGCATTACTGCCTGGTTGCCTAGCAGAAGGCGGATGTAGCAGTTGATCAAGCTGTTCTGCGACGTCTAATCGCATAAAGTATGATCTTTTCTTCTGCATAAGCTACTGTTGTTATAATAAGTCATATGTTTAGAATATTTTCTAATTTATTTATATTTATATATATGTGTGTGTATGAATATATTGTTATGAGCTCATGTTACATGCTATTTATGATTATTATTTGTATTTTAGTTAATAAGTCGCATGGTGGGATGGTTCACCTTACCCGCCGCCTCTGACCCTTTGGTACTGCTTGCTAGTCTAATTCAAGCATGTGAATCTATAAAAGATACAATACTGGAGAAGAAACCAATTACGAACCTGTACAAAGTGGTTCTCCAGTAATAATATCTTTTAGAGATTCACATGCGACCATCCCTCCCCCACCTTTCAGGTTCACCTTCCATACCTCTCTTATTCCTTTATGGTACTCATACTCAAAATCTGAGGTATGGCGGCCCTGCAAGGGAAGGCGACTCTATGGTTTACGCTCTGATTGGCTGGAGTTAGGATGTTTTATTACAATGGTAATAGGTTACTAAAAGCTAGTGAATTCCTATGGGCATTTGAATGTTGAAGTTTTAATATCGCTTTTTTACTGTTACCGTGGGACTCCTTCCGTGACGAAGGAGAAGACAAGCTTGTGAATCTATTAAAGATATCAATACTGGAAATCCACAGTGTACAGGTAAGTAACTTGTTTCTTATAGCTAATCAGCCATATCATCAATTCTCGGAAAGAAACCTAAGTCTCACCAAAGATTAACTTGTTTTCATCACTTCTCAGCACAATTAAAAATTGCTATGAAAGAAAATAAAATTGGTAATTGTTTGTGTTAATACAATGTTTTCTAGAGTGTCATCCAGTAATACACTAGAATCTCCTTCCCTCTCATGATGCGCTTGCTTGGAACACTGTTTCCAGAGCTCCAAGGTCCCATGTGATAACAGCTTATCCAGTCCAGATTTTTTCTTTCCATTCTGATATTTGTTCTCTGCTAATTCTGTTATAAATCGGGATTAAAAGTGCCAGACTGTAAAGTACAATCACTGGACAATCACATCGACACATTCAACCTCCTAGACTTTTTCCAGTCAGGTTTTAGAAAGGGATGCAGCACAGAAACAGCAATGCTCAACATTACTGATGACATACATCGCTCCCTGGACAAAGGCGAATCCTCCCGCCAAATTCTCCTTGACCTCTCCGCTGCCTTTGATACTGTTAACCAGGTCACCTTACTCAAGATTCTCAAAGACTGTTTCGGCTTTGACGGCAATGTCCTCAAGTGGTTCGCCTCTTATTTCTAAAATAGAACTCAACAAATTAAAGTCAGCGGTTGCCTCTCTAAACCTCAACCTGTCTCCCTGGGCATCCCACAAGGCTCTATCCTTTCTCCAACTTTTTTCAACCTCTTCATGGAACCCCTCACCCTTATTCTTAAACAAGCTAAAATCAGTTACCACCTCTATGCCGATGACAAACAACTGTACTACAAGATAAAATTCCACAACAACATCTTACATCTTAACAATGTCCTGACTAAGATCCAAGTATGGTTTCATCAAAACCACCTCAAATTAAACCCCAAAAATACAGAAATCATCACATTCTCTCCCAAGAACAACTTGCTCCCTATTCAACACTGGATCACAGACATTAAAGCACTCAACTGCTCTCTCACCATCTCCAATTCAGTCAAATCCCTCGGCATTAGCATCGATCAGAATCTCAATCTTACCCCCATATGAAAAACTCTGCAAAAGGTGCTCTTTTCACTCTATAGCACCTTAAAAAAATTAAACCGTTCATTCCAGCAGCTGACTTTAAATCAGTTGTACAATCACTGGTCCTTTCCAAAATAGATTATGGCAACGCCACCCTTGCTTGCACCCCCAAAGTCCACCTAGCCCCTATTAAATCCGTTCTCAACCTCGCTGCCAGGCTTATCTCTGACTGTAAGCGATACTATCACATCTCCCCTGTCCTCAAATGGCTTCCAATCGAAGGCAGATCCACCTACAAGATTGCCTTCATCACACACAAAGCCCTTCACCAAAATACCCCTTCTTACCTTTCGGACAAACTCCAAAAAGCTGGGTGTACTAGCTCTCTGAGGAGCTCTAACGCTCTTGTCCTAATCCCTCCTCAGCAAAAAAAGAAAGCAACTCAATCTCACTTATTCTCTGGTAACATCCCTTCTATTTGGAATACTCTTCCCAAAGATCTTCGTTGTAACCCATCTTACCCCTTCTTCAAAAAAAACTCAAGGTGCTTCTTCTCAACAAATATTGGGGTTCTTAATTATACTGACCTCTCTGGCCATTTACTCCTCGCTCTACCTTTATTCACCTCATCCCTCACTTCCACAATTTTTCCTAAAATCTCTAACCTTCTTCCATCCTCAGACTTACTATATAATTCTTCTCTATCTTCCTGATATACTATCCTCAATTTGCTACATGCTTTTTGAACTTCTTAATCTTTATTCACTCTGAAAGCTCGTCGGCCTTATTTTATGTTAGCAATTGTTCTTAGTTTGATCTGTTCTCGATGTTTAACTAATCCTGTAAAGCGCTCTGATACTCTTGGGTCCAGCTAGTGCTATATAAAACCTTTTAAATAAAATAAATAAATAAATAAAATACTCTCGGTTTTCCCATCATGTACTTAGTAACCTTCTTCAAGATTTATTTTCTCGTGGCTCTGCGGACCATGGATGTATCCCACGTGTAATCAATTGTTAGTAGTTGTTGGCTAATGGATCCTCGGAGCAGGTTGTGAAGATAATATTGGTTAGAGGCAGCTGAAGCAGTAGTTGAGGGCCATGTTACTTTGTAGATATTCCTGTATTAAGGAGCATTTCGTCTTCCATATATCCTCAGTAGAATTTATCCAGTGTCTGCTGTCACTGGTCCCATACACTCTTACTGCTTGTATTTCGTGGACAGTAGTGTCATGTAATCTGTTTGTGCTGTGTGTTTGGGCTCAATCATGGATTAACTGTGTGATGCTAAAGACTTTATCCTTGAGGACATAGTGTAAACAGCACATGGTGATGGCTCCATTGCAGACGTTAAGGGCATTATGACTGCTCAGTGTCTTGATCATCCTGTGGGTCTAAGTCTCAGAAACACCCCAGATCTATCTGTTCTACTTCTTTTTTTTATTTATTTTTTTTAAAACCTTTATTTATGAATGCACAGAACACAGCGTCTGCCTACAACCCCGCAGGGCCGGCCGCTATGACATAAACGGATGGTTGAAAAGTAAATTTGGAGACAGTACGTTGTTAAAGCAATCTCTCGAGACTACATTGTCGGATGGAACATAGCACCATATCAAACAGGATAGGGAAGGTTTAATTTTATAATTTTGTCGAAAAGAACAACAACACACAAACACATGGTATCATAATGGCAAGGGTCGCGGGAGGGGGGGGAAGGGGGGAAAGAACGCTAATAAATAATGGAGCACAGATGGCGAGGGGGGGGCGAGCTCGAGGGAGAAAGCAAAGGCTATACTGGAAATTGGAAAAGGAACGTCAATCATGGAGAAGAGGGGAGAGGAACCTCATAGTCTAGTGGAGGGGAGCAAATGTCGCCGCAGTACGAATCCCACAGAGCCCAGACCCTGGACCATTTCTTGGGACGCCCCCGCGCCTCATACACAGTTTTTTCTCGGAACATGCACCAGTCCATGTTCTCTTTCCAGGCACTGAGCAATGGCAATCTAGGGTAGCCCCAGAGCTGCGCTATATCTCTCTTTGCGACCATGTTGCCCAGAGTAACCCAAAGTGTCTGGGCAGCATTGCAATCCGACGGTTCCCACACATTGAGCAGGCAACGTCGTGCTTCGGGAGGGAGGGGGATCCCGGTGACACGACCCATAACATCATGCACTCTAGACCAAAAGGCTGCGATCATCGGGCATTCCCACAGAACATGAAGGAAGGTACCATCCATACCACATCCACGCCTGCACCGTCCATCCGAAACCAAACCCATTCGTACCAGACGCATTCCGGTCAAATACACACGGTGGAGGATCTTCAGCTGGACGAAACGAAGCCGAGCCGGGATGGCCACCTCCTTAGGGGAGGATACAGCTGACTGCCAGTCCTCATCATCGAGTACGAGCCCATCAGCCGTCCAGGAAGCACAAAGTTTTTCAAGTTGGTCAGCCCTGTTGTTAACAAGCTTTTTGTATATTAGGGAAATAGTGCTATCGGGGACATGGCTGTCTAAAACACGATCCTCCAAAGGGGATGACTGAGGGATGTCGGTACCAAAGGGAAAGACGGAGGACAGGGCATGTCGAACCTGCATATATCGGAAGTGCTCCCTGTCATCGAGCTGGTATTCCAATTTCAATACCTCAAAGGATTTCACAGTGCCCCGTGCCCACAGATCCTCCACCTTACTGATCCCAATCATGTCCCACTTCTCAAATCCTTTCGTCTTCCACAGATTACCCAACCGATCCGAGTCATACAATGGCGTCATACGCGTTAGCCTACCACCCCAGCCCGTGGCCACAGTAGCATCTCTCCACGCCCGCACTGCACACTTCGTCGGGCCTGTGAGGAGTCGAAAGGGTGACTTTGAGTACAGAGCCCTATTAAAGTTGCCACCGGGCAATAATAGTTTATCCAGAGCAAAGGCGGGAGCAGGTTCCGAAGCGTACGTCGCATGGTTGATAGCGCTCAGGTGTGAGGCCCAGTAATAGCGTCTAATATCCGGCAACGCAATACCACCATCATACCATGAGAGGGTGAGCTTGGACAAGGCAATACGGGCACGACCATCCCAAATCAGTTGTCGCTGTAAACTCTCAACCTCACGGAAGTAGCGAGCAGGGACAGGATCGAAATAATTCTGCAGGGCGTAAAGAAACCGGGGGAGCGACATCATTTTAAAGAGTGCTGCTCGGCCCAATGGGGATAGGGGCAATTCACGCCACCGTTGCACGTCCTGCTTGAGTCTGCGGAGCAGAGCATACAAGTTCCGCTCATAGCGGACCGAAGAGACCATAGAGACATAGATCCCCAAATACTTGAAGCCGTCAGTCGCTACCAATATGGGAAACCTGCGAGGCAGAGGCGGCAGCGCCCCGGCTATAACGTAAACACAGGACTTGGTCCAGTTGATGACTAATCCCGAGTTCTTGCCAAAGGACGTAAGAACGTCGAAGAGGACGTTAAGCGACTTTTGAGGGGAAGTAAGATAAAGAAGGATGTCATCCGCGTACAAAGAGACGCGATCCTCAAGATCTGGAGACCATCGGATCCCCTTGATAGAGGGTTCCCACCGAAGCCACGCAGCAAGGGGCTCAAGCGCCAATGCGAATAGAAGCGGGGAGAGCGGACAACCCTGACGAGTGCCACGGCCTAAGGGGAAGGGGTCAGAGCACCTACCATTTACCACAACCTGAGCCAATGGTCGTTCGTAAAGGAGCCTGACCCATGCGATGAAATTAGGACCAAAGCCAAACTTAGCGAGAGCCGCCCAGAGATAGGGCCATTCGATCGTGTCGAAAGCCATAGAGGCGACCACTGCCGGCTCGGCGAGAATTGGAGCTCTCGCGAGAACACTGTGGAGCCTACGCAGGTTAAGGGCCGTGTTCCTATGCGGGATGAAACCGGATTGATCCGGATGGATCAAGTCGCAAATCACCTTCAGCAACCGATTGGCCAGAACCTTGGCCAGGATTTTGGGTTCCGCGTTCAGCAGAGAGATGGGGCGGTAGGAGGTGCAGCGGTCACGAGGCTTGCCATCCTTATAAATGACCACTATGGTAGCTAGGCGCTGCTCGAGGGGGAGGCTTCCAGCCTCAACCGCCTCGAGAAACATGTTGCGCAGATGGGCGGCCATCTTGTCCGGACAAAGTTTGTAAAGTTCAATGGGCAGCCCATTTGGGCCCATCGCCTTTCCCGAGCGTAAAGATCGGATAGCTAGGGCAATCTCATCAACGGTGAAAGGGGCCTCCAGAACAAGACCATCTTCATCTGAAACAGTAGGCAGGGCGATATCTCGCAGTAGCAGCCTGGAATCAGCCTCATCTCGATCACTAACAGGCGTATAAACCTTCCAGAAGTGGTCCACAAAGCAATCAACAATTTCACCAGGGTCGGAGACACTCTCACCGGATTCGCGAACAATGACAGGCACAACACAACTCGCTCGTTCAGCCTTATCCAGCCATTCCAGGAGCTTGCTAGCTTCATCACCCACATCATACAGGCGGCCTAGTTGATTCGCTCGCATCAATTTAGCAGCATCAGTGACACAAGCTTTGTAGTCAGCTTGTTTTAGTTCCAGAGTGTGCAACAATGCAGGCGTGTCATCCCCACCCAACTCACTTTCAAGCGCAGTGATCTCAGTTTCAAGAGCCAGAACAGCCTCCCTCTTTACCCTACGCTCAGCAGCAATGAGTGATAGAGCGGAACCCCTGATAACCATCTTGAAGGCCTCCCAAAGAACAGTAGGGGAGGTGACCGAGCCCACATTCTCATCAAAGTAACAATCTATTGCCTTCACTTAATCTGAGCGGAGCCGGGGGCTTCGGAAATGCCAGGAAGGGACCGGGGGGATCCTGTTACCAAGTAGACCACCCACAGAAATCTTAATCATCATGGGGGAATGGTCCGAGATACCCCGGGGAAGATGTCGTACCTCCCGGACAGTGGACAGAGTGGAAGCTAACATAAAGAAATAGTCGATACGAGAGAGGCTGCCATGCGCACCAGAGTGAAAAGTATACTGCAGGAGTGTAGGGTGTAGTGAGCGCCAAACATCCACCAGGCCAAAAGTATCAGCCATCTCAGTGAGCCACATCTGGGACGGCAGCAGGACCCTAGGGGGAAGCCGATCACATTCACCAGACATAACAGAGTTGAAGTCCCCGCCCAAGATTAACAATCCATCAGGAAGGCCAAGAAGAGTCCTGCCAAGATCAGCATAGGTGGTAGCCTGCAGCCCCGGGGGAATATAAACAACAACCAGCACAATCTGTTTACCCTCCCACCTCCCGGAGACAGCAGCATACCGCCCACGGTCGTCAAGGATAACCTCGTCAATAGCAAGAGCAAGGGAGGACTTTACCATGATACCCACACCCCGGGACCCAGAGGTGAAACCAGCATGTGCGACCAGGCGGTAACCCCGGCGGTCGAGGGCCTTACACGCATTTCCGATTAAGTGGGTCTCCTGAAGGAACACAACATCAGGGGCATGGCGCCTCAAAAATTGTAACACAATGCCCCGCTTGATCCTGTCACCCCGTTGACGTTCCAAGAAAGAACCCGCATTTCACCCCCCCCCATTGCGGCAAAGGCAATCCACCCCAATCCCCCTCCACAACCCCAAGTTTGGAATAATTGCAATCAATGAAGTACCATGAAAAATGAAACATAACAAACAAAACGAAACACAACCAAGTCCCCAGGAACCAACCCCCAAGCAGAAACCCGTTACAACACCCCCCCTCCCTGCACCCCTGCTGACTAAAAAGCCACCCCCAACTGCAGTGTGCCTGTCGCCCCTCTGATCTACACAAAGAACCCCCCGAGGAGGAAGGGAGAAATCACCCATTCCCGCACCGCCACGGGCATAAACATAGAGCACACAGTTAATTTACTCTGTACAGTACGTAGTCTCAATCCGGACCTCCGGGGGCCCATATTACTCCTGGGCCGTTGCACCACCTTCCGCACCACCAGGGCCACCGCTCTCAGAGTCATCTGTCGGCAACGAGTCCAACCAGTCAGCAGCACGCTCCGGCTGATCAAAAAAGTAGGCACGTTCTCTAAACTCAATCCGCAGTCGGGCTGGAAACAACATGGCGTACTTCAGTCCCCGGTCTCTCAGGCGACGCTTCACTCCGAGAAACCCAGATCGTTGTCGTTGCACTTGGGGAGTGAAATCAGGATAGATGGAGATAGAGTTATTGTCCTATTTCAACGGGCCGTGTTTACGGGCGGCCTGTAGGATAGCGTCTCTATCTCGATAGTGAAATAGCCTTGCAATGATAGGCCTCGGCGGGCCTCCTGGTTTCACTTGTCCTCCTGGAAAACGATAGGCGCGCTCTACGGCAAAGAACTTACTGAGTCCAACCGGAGCAAGTTTAGCAACAATAAGTTCTTCGACCAATAAATCGATCGAGGCAGCACCATCACTTTCCGGCACTCCAACTAGGCGTATGTTGTTCCGCCTGGCCCTGTTGTCGTAGTCCTCCATACGTTTAAGCAGCAGATCATGCGAGGCACGCAGATTCCCAATCTCAGATTGCGCCTCCGCCATGTCTGTCACCAGGCTCGACGCCTTCAGGTCTAGTGCCTTCACCCTCTCGTTCGTTTTGGCTAGATCGGCCCAAATAAGAGTAACATCCACAGCCACCGTGTCTATCTTGGACATGATGGCTTCGTATTGCTGACTCATATCGGCCTTAAGTCCAGAGATGGCAGCCAACAGGTCTTGGAGCGATACTTCAGAAGAAGGCGACATGTCCGTTCGAGGTCCTTCCGCGCCCACGCTGGTGACACCGGGGGAGCCTCTCGGCTGGGTGTAGCGTTCGATCATATTGGACTGGATCGACCCCCCCCGGGTTACAGTCTTCCTGCGTTTTTCGGCCTCAGGTTTTGTCGCCATGTTGCAATCAGTGGCGGCCGAGAACCCAACAGGGGCAGTGGGACGGAGAAAAATCCAGAAACTCCGAAGTATAGTTCGAAGAGGGAATACCGCGGGCCTCCTTGCCAGCCCAAGGATGGAAAGTATGCACTGTGAGGGCAGCAGGCGAAGACAGAGTAGGAGGAGACAGAGACAATGAGGCCGGAAACCGAAAGTGAAAGTGGTACACCACCGGTGGGCCAGATGCCAGGCAGCCGTTGTTGTTGCATTACAGCTCGGCCATAGTAGGCAGCCGAGTCCCCGGTTGCGTCCGTGGGCAGGCCAGAAAGTTGAGGACGACAGAAAAATGGTCCCCGAGGTCCGATTTCGACCAAAAAAGGAGGATCGTCAGCATCAGTGAGAGTAGCACTTCAAAAGCCCGTCGAAATGATCAGGATAGGTGTAGGATAGATAAAGAAGGGCGGCGCGGGTCTCGGGAGCTCTCTGCTCACGCGACCATCTTGGATGCCCGCGTAGCTCCTCCTCCCATGCTGATCTATCTGTTCTACTTCTGACTGGTTTCTGGCTTCAGTATGTATTTAGTTTAGAGCTCTTCCTGAGGAAAGTCTGACAAGACTCAGTTCGGTTGTTAGGCAGCTCTGTCTGCAGCCCTATCCATCAGCCAGAATGAGCACCATGTGCTTTGTATGTGGCCAAATCCAAAGCCGGTGGCAATGTATGCCTCCCCATTCTGGTGCTGGACCAAGAATGGTCTGTACATCAAGGGCCCCACTCATGGAGCCTTCACATGCACATTTTCCTGACTATTTGTACATTTCCTTAAGCCTATTTTTGTGGGGAAATCACATAGGAAAACCAAGGACCTCAGACTCTAAAAAGTCAGGGATCTCAGGAACTTTGCTGGCTGAACAAGAAGACATCAAAGGACAGTGAAGTGGTATGTCTGTTCTTATGCCACATACCATATGTGAGCTTACTGTTAAAGGCTTCCTTCTTCCTTGGTTCTGTGGCCATCCTGGAAATTCGAGGCACGGTTAAAATGTGCAACCACAATGTGAGGTAGTGAGAGGGAGGATGAGGTCACAGTACAACCTGACCTCTGTGAACCCATGGAGTGAATGATGACCTGAGAATCGTGCAGTGCTAAAACTTTGATCAGTGCAGTGTTGCAGAGATATTATATATTGATACGAGTGAACAAATCTTGGTGTACATGTAGAAGGTAGCATCGGTGCTGGTTCCCATTTGATTGTATGAAGGACAATTAGGCACAATTAATTTGGGTACTACCTCATTCCAACGTGAGACTCTGAGAGGAGTGTATAAGTGGACCTGTGCTCACAGTCCGCAATAGCTGCCAAAAAGAAATATGCCTCACACCCCAAAGAAGAACTGAAGTTTCTGCACGCCAGAGATGTTCAAAGGTTAGAAACATTCTGTGGAGGTGAAAATAGCCTTTCTACATTCTGGATAGTTATTGACCAGAGTGGGGCTTGAACTGTGAATCTGGCAAATGCGGCACAGCATCCTTCAGTAACTGGAGTGTCTACAACAAACCAATCAGACACAGACCTTAATTTAGAAACAGTTAATTTGACTTTTGAGTACTTAGTGACTAGAGCCATGTACAACAATCTAGGCATATCAAACGTCCGGAAGGAAGTGGTGGATTCCAGTAACATAGAATGTCTGGCCTGTCTTACCCCGGTTCCTACAGCTTAAGGAAGGAGAAACTGTAAGTGTTGAGACTATGCAGATTGGGCCAGAGGGGTGTCATCATTAACAAGAGGCCTCACAGCGTTGTGGTAAAGCTTTTGTTATATCCACAGAAAGATATTGATGGGAGGAACAAAAATTGACACATTTAGTCTTGTAATTTGATCTTAACCACCTTCTGCAAGACCTGGCACAGAGCATTGTGTTAAATGAAATGCTTTTTTGTTATGAAGCCCTTGCGCATACAAAATGTAGATATAGATAGGCAGTCTACTATGGAATACGGTACCAGGTTGACCAGAAGAGCTATCAAATTACATTGGTGAATGAAGGATTATAATTACTGACGATGGACCTAGTGATGAAATGCTTGTGATACATGTAACAGAGCAACTACTTTGGGGGTGTCTAGGTTTCAATGAAGGAACTAAAACAAATATAATCAAGATGAAGAAGGGAGGTCAAGGAAATGAGTTTGTGATTAACTACTAGTTTCTGGGACTTTGGATCAGGTGGAGTGTCAAGTAGTAATGGTGGGGTAAGTGACCAAAAGACAGGGATGCAACTTGTGGGTGCTTTGTGGCTCAAATTGTGGGAGGACACAAAGTGTGCTGGAACTGTACATGGATATACTTAACTTGGATGATTGGTAGGAGTGATAGAGCGCGCAGGTCACTCGACCAAACTCAATGCACACTCGGGCCCATAAAATACTTTTCATAAATATATATTGAATCAGGTAACCTACACGCTGATATCAGCAATTCCGTTTCCTCCTGTCTATTTACTGTGTACCCGACTTACCAATCCTTGTAACCGGTACCTAAGATCACAATGGATCAGGAGCTAGTTTGGGAGTAGGTAAATAGCATAAAAATAACATGCAACATTTGAAATGACGGTTGTACTTTATAATAACCACAAACGCAAGACGTTTTCAAAACCTTTATCTAGTTCTCTTTATTCTCAATTGCCATGAGCCACAAATTTATACAGATCAAACTGTCTATAACTAGGATTACGAAAATGGTACAACTATGAATTAAAGTAAGAAACATTTAGAAATCGAAAAATAAAGGGAAGAGGAAAATAAGGAACACGCTATTTAAACCAGCAGATTTTCGCAACTTCACTAAAGGCGGGTAAAGAAAGGGAACATACTAATCAAAACAGACTTTCGGTTATCACCAACGGTTTATATGAAATGAAATTTGGGCAATCTGATTTATCCAGATATACTTGTTCTCTAAAGGGAGGGTAAGAATGGAACAATCTATAAATGCATACGATTCTGAAGTCAACTAAGGGTAGGGAGAGCATGGAACATGCTAATAGACAAATTTGCACGAAAAAACCTTATTTATAGAAAACAGGGTAAAAGACGTAGGCAATTATGCTTTATTCGGAAAAAACGGAAAGAAGCTTAGATAGACGAAACCCACACTCACTTATATTTACCTAGGATAGATTGAAGACCAACCCTGGCCACGGGTCAGTTGGAAAGGCGGGAAAAGGACCCTCAAGGACTTGGGCTGCCAGTAGGCGAGCAGGTACAGCTCATGGACAGTCAGGATAGGATAACCCCAGGATTCAGGTCAGGACTGGGCTCACCAAAGGGTACGACCAACACCTGCAGCTTCGGATGCAACGCCTGCGCTACCCCCTCACTTCAAGGAATCTGCCAATAACCCCGATTGGGTTCTCGAATCTCCCAGCAAAGTGCTTTGCTAGCACTTAAGGTTTCTCAAACTCCGACTGAGTCTGTGGAAATTACGGACAGAGTGCTCCGCAGCTCTCTGTATCAATCACCTCTAGAGTTCGTTGGGTCAGTGACAGGCCAGCTATTCGGACAAGTCGGACAATTTCTCTAGCTAAACCTAGGCTAATTGTATTGTTTTCGGGTCAATGTACCACCCACAAATGTTGCAAGTGAAAGGTTCCCTAATTTCTTATTGGGCAAGGGAGGAGGTTAGGTCATGGTACCTCCTAAAATTTAGACTTTCTCAGACTTAATATTCATTTTTTGAACCCACCCCTTACATTCCAGTTCCCATGGCAAGAGAGTTTTAGAAGACAATGGGGTACACAATAAGAATACAAATGTTGCAAATGCAGGTACAAGTCAGCTTCGTCTTGCTGGGTTGGAGTTCAGGTTCCCAGGAGCATCTTGGCTGTGTCTGCCAGCTGGCTGGGTTCCACTGCTGCATGACTTTCTTTTCCCCCATCACATGACTGGTACCACACGGGCTTCCAAGATGGAGTAGCAAGCCTCTCCCGAGCCCCCCGGAGAATGTTACATGAAAAGTAAGCGAAAACAATTTAAAAAACAGGAAAAAATGAATGCACTGTATACCGTAAATGGCTATACTACATCCCTTACTTTATAATAACTGTAACATTAGGAGTTAGGCAAAACAAACAGCTTGGCAAAAGCAGCAATGCAAGCACGGAGCATGTGTGAAAACAAAGCAGCCATTTTAGCAATACTGCGCTTGAGCAACAAGTTCCCTCGAGAACTGCGAGTGCGTCACATCACATGGGTATGACCGACGCATGCGCAGACTAAATTCCCGCAAAGCAGCGACCATATTAGAAGCAAGCGTTATTACCTTTTAGTAAACACATAGGCAAGCTTCTCTGGGACACCCCGTGTAGTGTAAAAGTGCAATATTAGTAAGACAAACATGTTGAATTAACTTATTAACGTTATTTGAGGTTCTTGATACAAGCAAGTCGCGTCACATGCGAATACTTGCTCCATCAGGAGCAGCAAAGAGGTGTTATCATGAAAAGCTAATCTAGCTACAGAAAAGACCTGCAGGATGTTGACTGAAAGAAGTTGGATTATATCGTTTTTTTAGGTTATTACAGATTATTACCTTTGGGAGTCGTGTAGGGGGTGAGGAGGATGGCAAGATAGAATTGCCCAGGCAACTGGGTGTAGAAATTGCTGAAAAACATGCTTGGATAGGTGACATCGAGAAAACCATGTTTTAGCCTTTTTTAGAAGAGGCTAAATTCCCCTATTAATAGTCGGTGTCAGGTCATCTTTGAGAAAGGAAGGGGTTGAAGTGGTAGGGATCTTAGAAACTACCTAGAAAAAGTGGGCGACTAACATGTTTGTAGCTTAGGTTTACAGTACACAGATTCACACTAATGCAAAGTTCAAAATGTTTGTGACACGTTTTTCTACTCAACAATACATTCATAAAGGGGTAGGTATTTTATGATAAAGAGTAGACCAGGGCTAGACCCCCTGACCATAATGGCGATGTATGCACGAAAACCAGGTCCAAACCCATTTCCTTAATAAACTGGTGCCCACTACCTCAGGAGTTAGTGAAAAGGCTTTCATTGTAGCTAGAGATTGTAATCATTGGTGCACCCATTTAACAGAAGACTGGACCTGCAGAGTTGTCCTCCAGAAGAATCGCTGACATGTTTAGAGCGATATTGAGAAGTTACCTAGATCTGATGGTCCCCTGTGGCCATTAGGATAGGTGCCTAGAGCCACACCAAAAAAATCGAATATAAAGGTTTCACAAATATGGCCATGGAATTAATTTCTAATAATAGTTACTTCCCAGTAGTGTTCTCAGACACGTACAGTTCTGTAATTTTTTTTATTTTGATTGTCATAAACATCAAAGAAACAGGTATGGTACGTTTCATATTAAAAACATTTTGTTCTTCAGCACACAGATGCACACCCAAAATCACGGGCACAACACAATCGCATTAGTACATCATTATATTCAATGTCCCATCGTTAACCCAACTCCCCCATCCTTTTAGTCCACATCCGAGACTTTATCTTCTTGGTCTGGCGGGGGATCGCAAATGTTACCTCTATATGCATTCCACTTTCCCCAGATCTTTCTCCACTTTTTGGGGCATCCCCGATTAATAAATACTGATTTCTCGGCAACCATGGTAGTGTCCATATCTTTCCCCCCATGCGGCCAGGGTAGGCACCTCTGGCGCGCCCCATTTCTGGGCAATGTTCCGCTTAGCAATCATGATACTCAGTGTAGCCCAACCCTGAGCCAAGCGATTAAAGTCATTTGGTTCCCACACATTTAATAGGCACCATTTAGTTTCAGGTATTAGGGAAACACCTTCTACCTGGGAGACCGTCCTCATCACCTGTCTCCAGTACTCCGTTATCCTAGTTCAATCCCATATTGTATGGAAAAAGGTGCCTTCTTCTCCATAGCCATGCAGACATGCCCTGTCTATTTTATGAAGGGTGTGTCTGGTGTAATATGAGCAATGCAATATTTTTAGCTGCACTAGCCGTAGTCTAGAAGGTATGCCCACTTCCCTCGGAGAGGCCAGTGCCTCCTGCCACTCAGACTCATCAAGGTCCCCCACGTCAAGGGACCATTTATCACGCAGGGAACCCGTTGGATTCGGCATATTATTTACTAGTTTGCGATAGGTGAGGAAAGTGGCTTTCTTCTGTATATATTCTGTGAGTAGCCTATCCTCCAGGGGGGAAGCCTCCGGGATCTCTGTGCCAGGAGGCAGTGCTGACAACAGGGCGTGCCTGATATGGACGTATCTAAACCGCTCCCTAGTCGTCAGTCCATAGTCTTGCTGGAGACTCTCAAACGGCACCATTTCACTGTTGTGCCATAGGTCGCCCACCGTGGAGATGCCTATGTCATCCCATTTATCAAAACCCTTGGTAGTTCTAAGTTTGCCGAGACGTTTAATATCCCACAAGGGAGTAAGTTGGGTCATGACCCCAGTGGCGTCACTGGGGTTGGTGTCACCCGGTGCGGGTAACTCATGGTGTCACCCCCTCACGACTTACCGCATGGACCACCTCTGTCGGCGTTAGGTACTGTCTTACTCCCTCTAGCTCCCTCTCTCTGTCTTACTCCCTCTAGCTCCCTCTGTCTCCCTCTCTCTCTGTCTTACTCCCTCTAGCTCCCTCTCTCTCTCTGTCTTACTCCCTCTAGCTCCCTCTCTCTCTGTCTTACTCCCTCTAGCTCCCTCTCTCTCTCGGTCTTACTCCCTCTAGCTCCCTCCCTCTCTCTCACTGTCTTACTCCCTCTAGCTCCTCTCCCTCTGTCTTACTCCCTCTAGCTCCCTCTCTCCGTCTTGCTCCCTCTAGCTCCCTCTCTCCCTCCCTTACTCCTTCTAGCTCCCTCTCTCTCTGTATTACTCCCTCTAGCTCCCGCTGTCTCTCTTACTCCCTCTAGCTCCCGCTCTCTCTTACTCCCTCTAGCTCCCTCTCTCTCTCTTACTCCCTCCGAGAAAAACAACTGTATATTCCGGATACCACCACTAGATGGCAGGATTTAGAATGTAGAAGATACCCCTCTGTGGCCATTCACTGCATCACACTAAAGCAGGAGTTCCACAAGTGAGTTACGCACATGGTACTTGAAATAGCTCTTACACACTTACATTTATGCTCTCATGCAAAATGGCAAAATACAAAATGGATGGGCAGAGGACAAGCATGGTGTGAAGAAACGGCGCCAGCGATGCATCTACATATTTGTGCCACTCTGTTGCTGGAGACTGCTTTAGCTGGAGAAATAAGAAGCAATATTGGTGTACTGGAAAAAATCACACGTATAGTGTTACCACGAGGGGGATTGAACTTACTCTGGAGAAGTAGTCTTATTGAGCGCTATATAAACAAATATTTAAAGTAGCATAACAAACAAAGTAAGATAGTGACTTATGACATCGGAGAACAATACTGCAAGCAACTATAACCACAAGAGAAACCAGAGCAATGGCTTATCGGATACAAACGAGAGGGTCTACTAAGCTGCATAGTCGGGATCTGACTCTGGCTACTATATAGTTTTAAGCAGATCAGGTTGTGTACGCATTAAATACACTCTAAGCAAGAGTATAATGGGTCAGTATTGATGTGAGAGAACTTCTTTAATGTATGTTAACTCAGAGTCCGCCGTAAGAAACTTGATCGGAGGAAAATAAACCTAACAAAACAAATACATGTGAGACCTGAGAACCCTTTAGTATGACTAGAAAACAAGGACAGAACTTTGCAATGGTAGGTCTAATTGTTCACAATCGAAGATAAAGAACAAAAAAACATCCTGACGTGCACAAAAGATAAACCTCCTAATCTGGACTCCCCAGTCAAGAACAAATCAGATCGGAATTGTACGATGGAAGCAATTAAACATTACTCGCAAAAGTTCACAAACTTGACAAGCCAACCAAAACAGACACAGACTCAATGCAAACAGAAATATCGGTGATCTGGAATGATGTACAGGAAATCTCAAAAGCAGTATCACTGAGGCAGAACGCAGAATCAGTAATGTGGAGGACATGGACACAAAAAATTAAGAAAGAATTGTTGACCATCAAACAAAAACAAGCATATTCAGTTCCGCTTGCACTTTCTCCGCCGCACCAGTCCCTTTTCTATGTCGATGCTGCACTGAAGGACACAGTCAGCGGCTGGATCTGACGCCACCTCCCCGGGCGCCGCAGCTTGCAGCGTTAGTGTGAGCACCGGGGCAGGGCCACGAACTTGGTGCCACGTCAGGGCTAAAGCTTGGGCGGCGGAACACCGACATGAATCCTGCACACCACGAGCATCCGTGAGAGCAGCAGCCGCAGCTTCAGCCATGGAAGCCCGCTACGAGGCCCGGTAAGGATAAGCAAAGCACCCTCCCTCTCGCTCATTGTGAGCCTGGCAGAGGGCAGCTGCCCGGGTCACCCAACCACCGTGTGTGTGTGTGGGGGGGGGGGGGGGGGCAGAGGGCTGCGGCGGCGTGTGTATGCGTGCGTGTCTTTGTGTATGCAGGGCGGTGGGGGCGGCAGCTTGTGTATGTGTGCACGCGCGTGTGTGTGTGTGTGTGTGGGCTGGCTGTGTCTGTGTGTTTTATTCGCCGTTAATGCATGCGAGCGGAGCGAAGCGAAAGAAGGGGCTGTGAGTTCGTCTGCGCAAGCGCAGCTCAGACGCGCACTCCCGTGGTCAAAACTGAGACTGCAAAAGCGCGCGTCTGAGTCTTGTCCACATTCCCAAATACGGATACCAATAGTTGTCGAAGCTGACAGCAATCAATGCTTCGCATTGAATGCAGGTCGTGCTTCGACCTAAAAAAGTGAGCAACCCAAAATACCCTTGAGGGCTTGGGTAATTGAATAGAAAGGTAAAGATGCCTTC
This sequence comes from Lissotriton vulgaris, assembly GCF_964263255.1. Classification (NCBI taxonomy): domain Eukaryota; kingdom Metazoa; phylum Chordata; class Amphibia; order Caudata; family Salamandridae; genus Lissotriton; species Lissotriton vulgaris. The sequence continues at coordinate 148,788,592 of NC_141699.1, read as the reverse complement.
AAGGGAATTTGTTTTGAAAATATTTGATAATTCAAAGTAATTTAAAAGGATAAATCAATATTCCTTATCAACAATCAATTGAGCACAGTAATTTTTGGTTGGATATAGGGCCTCTATTAGGTCAAAACATATAGACAACATATGAACAACAGACACAAAGGTGTATTAGAAAAATATTTTTTTATCAAAGAGTCGTTTGAATAAGTAGTTTCATATACAGATAAGTGAAAGTACAAAAATACTTAGGCCTGTGGGTACATACACAAATAAATTAATAAGTGACTCAACAGAGCCTAAGAACACCTATCCCAAATCAAACTGAATAAAACAAGACCGGGATAAGATGAAAGGTCAGACCTTTCATCTTATCACTGTCTTGTTTTATTCAGTTTGTATTTTTTTGTACTTTCACTTATCTGTATATGAAACTACTTATTCAAACGACTCTTTGATAAAACTATATTTTTCTAATACACCTTTGTGTCTGTTGTTCATATGTTGTCTATATGTTTTGACCTAATAGAGGCCCTATATCCAACCAAAAATTACTGTGCTCAATTGATTGTTGGTGAGGAATATTGATTTATCCTTTTAAATTACTTTGAATTATCAAATATTTTCAAAACAAATTCCCTTGAAGGCATCTTTACCTTTCTATTTAATAGGCATGCAGCAGCTCATTAAAAACCCATCGATTCCCTGCTGCCTTTGAGGGTTAGAAATCCTCGAAACCGGCCGCACGCTTTCTGATATAATGCAGCAATTTTGCAATGTTTGGCATATTTGGCAATGCAATAAAGGCCCTTGAAGCGCTGGAGAGTGGGGGATGGGCTGGGCAGGGGCAGGCTACCTTAACGAAAAGGGCATGTGTGGGGCACAGGAAGAATTTAGAAAGCCAGCTTGCACCCGCCAAAGAGGGCCCTCAGGGCGTGTTTTCATTTGTGTGCCACTGCACTGCTTTACTACTACGACAGTCTCATGTCATGCAGTCAGTATTTATGATAATGATATACAGTATATTATACATTAAAATTATACTATTCTCTACTACTAGTGACAGTCAGCAGTCTCTCACCGTTCCAAATTTGAAGGGGAGAGAAGATAGTGCCGGAGTCGGACTCACCTCGGCTCGGACCGGTGTAGTCGTCGTTCTTTTTAAGTTTATTCTCACGACGCACAGTACGCACTCTCCCTGGCGCTGGCGTGACCGCCGTGACGCGTCGGAGGCTAAGAGCAGCAGGTGCAGTTGCGCACTGCGCACAGCGTGCGGGGGCTGTCCCAGGGCCGTCACGTCATTGGTAGTAGGGATAAGATTGACGGCCCTGGGACCCAAACTGCTGGGCAAGTGTCAGTGAAACCAAACTTCAAGTCAACGATGCCATTGCCTGCCTGCCTGGTATATGCATAACTGGGTTTGGTTTGGCTTCGGTTTCGTTTCGACTTTCGTCACAGAAAAACAATGCAAACCCAAACCCTTGACTACTTGACTTCTGTGACCCATCCAGAATGCAGATGGCGAATGGTGCCCGTAGCTACGGCAGTCCGGGGTGTGGTGGTGGCGCGCTTCTTGCACTAAAGCAGGACGCAGGTAGACTCGTCAGTGTAGATTGGTGTCATCCCCCAGATGGGGTGACACCTGGTGCGGTCTGCACCCCCTGCACCCCACTAGTGACGCCACTGCATTACCTCGCACTATCCGATCTTGGCTTGAGCAATATGCCAAAGGTCCGTTGTGTGTTTAAGAAGACCAAACAGTGTCAGTGTTTGTTTCTTGTCATAGAGAGGCGACAGCATACCCCTTGTGCCCTATCTGCCCGAAATGCCAGGTCATCCTGTGGAGCGTGTAGCCACTGGTTAACAACTTTCAGCTGCCCCGCCCAATAGTAGAATTGTATGCTTGGAAGTGCAATCCGTCCATCGTACCACCTGCGCATTAACTTGGACTGTGCTATGCGTGCTGGTTTATTGCCCCACAGCAGGCCAGAGTCCTGTGCTTCAATAGCCTTAAAGTATTTTTGGGTTACTAAAAAAGGTGTGTTCTCCAGCGCTTATAGAAACCGGGGCAATGCCATCATTTTAAATAAGGCCGCCTTTCCTAACAAGGTCAGTGGAAAGGTTTCCCAATGTCGCACATCCCTTTTAAGACAGTCCAGAGGCGGTTGCAGGTTTCTGTCAAAGAATTCCGATGCGTCCCTAGTAATATATATGCTCAAATATTTGAATGTACCCTCCAAAAGTCTAAGTGGGCAATCCGAAGGGAGTTGTGCGGGCGGACCATAGAGGACATACATGACCGATTTTGACCAGTTTATTGTATAGCCCGACGCTTTCCCAAAAATCGTGTATATGTTAAGAAGAGACAATATAGACCGTCTAGGGGAGAACAGATACAGCAATACGTTGTCCGCGTAAAGGGAGACTCGGTCCTCCCAGTTTTCTGTCCACCTGAGCCCCTTGATCATTGGATCCCACCTTATCCATACCGCCAGTGGTTCCAGCACTAAGGCAAAAAGGAGCGGCGACAGTGGGCAGCCCTGACATGCGCCCCGTGACAGGGGGAAATCTTCAGAGATATGACCATTGGCGGTAAAATGGGCCACTGGGTTGGTATAGAGGAGCCGGACCCATCCACAAAAGGTGGGGCAGATACGGAGGTGCTGGAGCACTGCGAATAGGAAGGGCAATTTGACCATGTCGAATGCCATTCGGGCATCCAAAGATAACACCACAGCCGGCTCCTGTAAATATTCTGCCCGAACGAGCACTCCATGTAAGCACCTCAAATTAAGGGCCGTATTTCTGCCGGGCGTAAAGCCTGACTGATCCGGATGTATTAGGGACGTTAAGTGGGGTATCAACCAAAATTCCAGCAGTTTGGTGAGGATTTTGTCTTCTGCATTAATTAAAGATATAGGGCGATATGAGGTGCATTGATCCGCCGGCTTATCTGGTTTTGGTATAGCCACTATGGTGGCCGTGCTTTGATCTAGTGGGAGCTCACCCTTTATAAAACTGTCATTGAACATATTAAGAAGATATGGCGTGATAGTCCCTGATGCCTTTTTATAGAGTTCAATTGGTATGCCGTTCGGTCCCAGCGCTTTACCCGACTGCAGTGCCCCTATGGCCTTCTGTAGCTCCTCTTCGGTGAGGGCTGCTTCTAAGTCACTCGCCACCTCTGGGGTGAGCTTGGGCATATTAAGGTCTTGCACATAAGTGAGGGCTTCCTCTAGGGTCATGTCAGAGGTTGACGCATAGACCATCCGATAGTGCTGTGCCAGCATGTGCACTATTTCCTGGGGGTCTGCTGTGGTCTGCCCATCCGCTGAGGTGAGCTGCGCTATCCACCTGTTACCACTATCCCTTCTGTCCAGCCATGCCAGTAATTTCCCAGCTTTGTCGCCGACCTCATACACCTTATGACGTGTGACCTGCATTTTGGTTCTGGTTAGGTCTAGTAAATGTGCTTGGTAGGTGTGCTGTTTGAGATGTAAATTATGGGATGTCTCTACAGTGGGGTTCTCAGCATGTTGGGCTTCCACCTCGTGTAGGTCTAGCTCCAAGGCGTGGAGCTCCGACTGTCTCTCCCTTTTATGTGACATGATGGATACTATAGCTTGGCCCCTGAGTACTGTCTTATAGGCCTCCCAGAGAATGGTTGGGGAATCAACTGATGTGGCGTCTCTTGAAAATAGTTACTGGACATTGTAATGATTCCCTTCTGAATTTTAGGAACCTGTAAGTATCCGGAATGAATTGGGTATATACGACGCCACGTCAGCTGGTGGTGAGTGTATGTCAAAATCAGTGGGAAGTGATCAGACACCCCTCTCGGTGTAATTTCTACACTCTCTATTTTATTCAGACTGCCAGTCGACCCCAGGAAATAATCTATTAGTCTCAAACTATTGTGTACCCCCGAGTGATATGTGTATTGGCGTGCCATTGGGTGATATCGTCTTTTAAAAGCACAAAATTTATTAATAGGGACAAGAAGGGCACATACAAGGTTTTCAAAGAATAGTGGCTTTATTGCCAATAAAGCTGCAGCTTGAGACAATTTGCAGGAGTGCAAAGTGATCTAATTTTCACAGAGAGAATTCAGCCTTTATATATGTTCACAATCTCTTGACAGGTTGTTCATTAACTATTACATCATGGTGTGACCATGCTAGAATTAGATCCACGTGTACATTACAGTATCAAGGTGCATTTCAAAAATATGTCTACGTTCACATTTTACATTATTTGCGACACATCTGACCATGCAGCTACAGGTTAATCTTTAAACCACCATCTCCTGACTTTTCAGCCTTGCCTTGGCCGGTTATCTTGAAATGTACATATGCAATGTTGGTCTACTTATCGGCAGAGGCCTGTGTCAGCCTTGCCTTAGTCAGTTATCTTGAAATGTACATATGCAATGTTGATCTACTTATCAGCAGTGGCCCGTGTTTTCTGCTTTCTCACACAATGACGCACTTGCTATCTGTGCTGGGCACACACTTTGCCTCTTTAGGACAACAAGGCAAGGACAGGCCAAATTTGTCACATTCTAGGTCAGCGAGCTATTCCTGGAAAAAGCTCGCTGAACTGACTGAACTGCCTCTGGTACATAGGTGAAAGCTAGTGAATCATTAAACAATTTGGAGCTTCAGCAGAATGGGCACGCACAGGTTCACCTGCCTTTCTTTCCTGGTTTCAGCTGAATTTCAGACAACTTAATTTAACCCTCTGTGCACCAGCCGTGCACCATGGAGCAACATTTCATTATGACTAGTGGGATCTGTTTATTTGCAAGCAGGTTACAGACAGAAATTAATATAAACTACGGTTCAAAAACAATATTTTCTTTCAGCAAGGGCCAACGTATTTTTTTTATCTTTTACAAACCGACCCTTTGAACCTCAGTTTAAAATAATTTCATCACGCAGCATATCACAATTTAATAATTATATTGTTCATTCTTATCATCGTCAGAAATGTCTATGTTCATTAACTCTGTAGTGACTGTTTGCATCAGCATTCTTTCTTTTTCCTTTAATTTCCTCACTTGGCATTTTGTCAGCTGTCCCAATAGTTGACAGCACATTGGCAGGCAATTAACTAATAGACAACAGCCTATTATTAGTAGGAAAATTGTTATGAACACCATTCCTATCTTCCAACCCCATGCGCTCAACCAACTCCAAAGTGAACCTCCTATATCCCATGTACCAGAATCCTGATGTGCTTCTACACCTATATGATGCAATCTTCTTATTGCTTCCCTGACAGTAACAGAGGAGTCCGGGACATAGGTGCAACAGGACGCCCCTATAATTGCTCAGACTCCTCCCCTTTCTGCCAGCATCATGTCGAGAATCATTCTATTTTGTAACGAAACTAATCTCACAGCTTGAAGCTCTACTGTAATATTTTCAAGTATACTTGTTGTTTCATTTATTGTTGCTTCTAGTAGCCTGGATAATCTACGTATATCTCTGGAGTTGATAGCTGGACCAATCCATGGTATCACTCCTTTAAATATGTCACCCGCTATCTGTGATGCTGTATCTCTTTGATCCACATCCACACTTCTCCTGCCTCGCCGTGGTGCATGTCTTTGCATGTCCCTTCGAACTTCTTTTGTGTCTTTTATTGCTATAGCAGGTAATACAAAACCTAGGTGACAACAACCACCCCAATTTGTTGGAAGCCATGTATAAGCCTTCTCTCCACAAATGAAATAAATTGAGTCACCTACGTAAAGTGGAATGCTAATATTTCCGGCCGTCATTTCAAATGTCATGTTACAATTTGTGCTATTTCCCACCTGATAGGTCCCATTACTCTTAATACATATACTCCCTATTGCGTTGTGTTTTCTTAATTTTAACTTTAAAAATGGTATATTCTTATTTGCTTCTTTTGATGGGCCTGCTATCCTAATGCTTGTATTCTTATTTGGAAAGAGCGGGGTAAAGATGTCAGACAGGGGAAATGTTGCATTTGGTTCTATCACTTCAGTGCAGTTCCCTAGTGTCAGAATATCTGCCATATATTTGTTATATAATGTTCCTGCAGGTGGGGCCATAGTTGCCCCTGCACCAGCAGTACTTTTCTTTAAGTTCTGCAAAACAGCTATCAGTTATATTTTTACTATTGTTATGTAAATGGCATAACAGGATGCTGCAAACGGTAGTGGGACTTGAACCAGGGGCAAACTTTGGTCTACAGAAGCTGGGAATTGCAAACATATCCAGCAATCTCCCCTTGTTAATATCTTATTGGTATGATGCATCAAAGTCACAAAGGAATTGTGGTGCATATCTTCTCTGTGGGCTATTTCTTCAGGTGACAAAGTGTATGCAGGTATTGTAGCAGGTGTTGTTGGAGTTGAGATCAACTTTTCCATGGGATAGAACACATCTAATAGATATACAGTAATTAATGCTAATAATAACAGACAGAATATCACCCCAGATATGCACATTTTAGACTTGTACCATTTTCTCTTCATTTTTAGAACTGTATTTTCCCTATCCATATCTATCTATCTATCCTTATACTTTCTTTAATTGGATGTAGTGCTATTGATGACACTATGTTGTGAATTATCACTATGAATCTTTACTATAATATAGGCTAAACACACAAAAAGCATAAACACATATAAGGTGAGGCTGTAGTATAAAATATATTGCGAACAGCTATTCGTTAATATTTCAGATGGTCTCTGAGCATTTTTTGGTACTTCTCTCCTCCCAAAGATATGCATGTAATTCCTATAAGGCACGACCCTTTGATCATGAATATCAATTGTCAGTGCAGCCACTTTTACATTTACAGGAATGTCCACTATACCTCACCCCAAATGTATCTTTCTGAAGCTGGCTGTCCTGACGATCTGGAAAAAGTCCTTTGCTGGTTGCTGCAGCAGCACGGGTGCTCGCAGTGACAGAAGGACCCGCAAATTCCTTCTGGATCCGTTCAAGTCCTTTGCTGGTTGCTGCAGCAGCACGGGTGCTCGCAGTGACAGAAGGACTCGCAAATACCTTCTGGATCAGTTCATCTACTAATTACTGCAGTGGCACGGGCACTATGCAGTTACAGGAGGACTCGCAAATACCTCCTGGATCAGTTCATCTACTCAACGTTGTATTGGCCCACTTTTTACTAAGAACTTCCCTGATTAATTGTTGTAGTCTCTTCCTGTTATGCAGACAGGCTGTTATTCCATGGTGGTAGTGTGCAACATACCCTAGTTTATTTTTCTCAGTCAGCAAGTACTCTATTCAAGGCTTCTTGTAATGCTAGACTATTCAAATCTTGCATTAGTTGGTATTCTAGCTGACTAAATACTTCCTCAAGGTAACTGAGTGCGTCTTCGTTGTCTTCTTCACTGCTATTCTCAAAGTCAAAAATTGTTGTCAAGATATCTGTCAGGATAATATCAATAGTAGTACTTCATCTATTTCCTGCAGAAGGTCAGGTACCAGAATTACTGACATTTCATCTCCTTCTTCTTTGTAGATCTCAAATTGTACCTTTTTTCTTCTTTGATCAGTTCTGGTGTTGGCATGTGCTGCTGACCTGGGTCTTGGCTGGATGCAGTCTCAGGAGGTGCCAGTTTTATATGGCTAGCGTGGATCCAAGATTTGTTGTTGGTGCACTTCACCGCTGTCTTTGTTGCGAGCAGCACCTGCTGCGGTCCCTTCCAGCGAGCTTGGAGACAGTTGGACCTCTGGAATGCTTTAATGAGCACCCAGTCCCCGGGCTTGAACTTGTGCCCCTCGACCGGCAGCGGCTCTGGAAAGGCTCCCTTCACGTGCTGGTTGATAGAAGCAAGAGTACGTGTAAGTGACATGCAGTAATCATTCAACAGTTCATTCGTCATCATAGGCAGAGCATTTTTGTCTGGAACTCCCCAAGCTACCATTGGCAACCCAGTGACGATCTCGTGCGCACTGAGTTTGGTCTTGGCATCTGGTGTGCTCCTCATGCTCATTAGGGCAATAGGTAGGGCATCCATCCAGGTCAATTTTGTGTCAGCACATATTTTTGCTATCTTGGACTTAAGCACGCCATTTTTTCTTTCCACTGCACCGGCGGCCTCTGGATGGTAGGCGCAGTGTAGCTTCTGCTGTATTCCCAAGGCTTTGCATGTAACCTTTATTAGTTCATTACAGAAGTGACTGCCATTGTCTGAAAATATTGTTTTTGGGACCCCAAAGCGTGGGATCAGCTCCTTTATCAGGCACTTGGCTGTTGAGATGGCATCATTGTGTTTCACCGGATATGCCTCTATCCATTTTGAATACATGCACACCACCACCAGGATATACCTATACTTATTTGTAGGGGGCATCTCCACATAGTCTATTTGCAGGGCTTCAAATGGCATTGTTGGCTTCTGAAAGTGGCCTTTGGGCACTGGAGCAGTCTTACCCACATTGTACTGTGCACATACCATACATGTTTGACATATCTCCTGTGCTATTTTTCTTATGTTCTTGTTCACCCAGAATTTGTCCATGCAATTAACAATTGCATCCCTGCATATATGTGCTGGGCCATGCATGGCCAAACACATAGAGTAGACCATCCTGTCTGGTAACATATATTTATCCTTGGCGTCATTCATCCAACATCCTTGAACAAATGACCCATTCTTTGACCAACTCATCTGTTCTTCTGTGGTTGCTCCTTGTTGCATTAGTCTTATACCTTCACTTGTTAGATCTAGTGACTTCACTTCATCTGGTAATTCTTGGACAGTTAGTACTAGTGCTGAATTATTTCTTGCTGTCTGTTTTGCTGTTATGTCAGCAAATGCATTTCCCTGGCCTACCTTGTCTGTTACTTTTCTGTGGGCGCTGCATTTAACTATGGCCAATTTCTTTGGAAGTGCCAGGGAGTTAAGTAATTTGGTGATAAGCACTCCGTGCTGTATCTTTGTGCCTTGTGAGGTAATGAAACCTCTTTCCTTCCAGAGTCTTCCAAAGGAATGTGCCACATTAAAGGCATATTGGCTGTCTGTATATATGTTAACACACCTTCCTTCAGATAATTCACAAGCTCGTGTGAGTGCCACAAGTTCTGCTGCTTGTGCAGACAACTCGGGTATCTTACAGGACTCAACTACATTTTTATTTGTTACAACTGCATAGGCTGCTGATGTATTTCCATCCTCTGTTCTAAGGCAGGAACCATCCACCCACAATTCTCCCTCTGCATCTGCATAGGCTATGTCCGTCATATCTATTCTCCCTTTTGTTTGCTCTTCAGTTAACAAAATACAATCATGGTCTGTGTCCACTAGATCATCAGTAGGAATAGGTAACAGAGTGGCAGGGTTAAGCACATTGCATTTGTGGAGTGTCACATGTGCTGCAAATAAACAGATCTCATACTGTGTGAGCCTGGCATTTGTGAGGTGCTGCGTGCGTGTCTTATTTAGTATCAGCTCTACGGCATGTGGAACATAGACATCAACTTCATGTCCCATTATTATGCTTTCTGCACGTTGTAGTGCTAAGGCAGTTGCTGCAACAGAACGTATACAGGAAGGTAAAGCCTTGGCTACAGTATCCAAGGTGGCAGAGAAATATGCGCATGGTCTTTTGTGGTCACCAAACTGCTGGCATAGAACCCCAAGAGCACTCCCGTCAGACTCATGAACATAGAGTTGGAAAGACTTAGAATAGTCTGGTAGGCCTAAAGCAGGAGCAGAGCAGAGAGCTTGCCGAATGGCAAGGAAGCTTTGTTCATGTTCTGGCAACCACTGGAGGGGTTCGGGCGTGTCCTTGTGGGTCAGGGCCAATAAAGGTTTTGAAATCAAGGAGAAGTTAGCAATCCAATGTCGACAATAACTGGCCATACCTAAAAAGGCTTGCACCTGTTTTTGGGTGCGTGGCACTGGTGTCTGTAGAATCAATTTAATGCGCTTATCATCCAATCTTCTCTGCCCTTTCGACAGGATGTGTCCTAGGTAGGATACTTCCTGTTGAACAAATTGAATCTTTTCTGGTGAAACTTTGTGACCACGTTCAGCTAAGAAATTTGACAAATTAATGGTGTCAGTTGTACATTGTGCCTCAGAGATGCTACCAAGTAGCAGGTCATCAATATATTGTATTAGCACAGAGTTAGGTGATAAATTGAATGTGTCTAGTTCTCTTTTCAAGGCCTGGTTGTAAATGCTCGGGTACATGCTACCCTCATCTATTGGGATTGAGAAGAAGGCATTCTTCAAATCCACCACAGAAAAATATGCAATTTCTGGTGACAGTGTTGACAATATTGATACTACATTTGGGACAACCGGGAACTGTGGCACCACTATTTTATTAATCTCTCTTAGATCTACTATGAATCTGTAACTTTTTTCATTAGTATTTCCATCACTCTTTTTTAAGACCGGAAGAATAGGGCTGTTACAAGGACTGCCTGATATTTCTTTAACAATCCCTTCTTTTAGTAAGTCAGCTATTATATCCTGCAATCCCTTTAGATCCTCTGGAGCAATTTTGTACTGTGGTATTCTTGGTAATTTTACATTCTGTTTAACTGTAATAGTGACAGGTGTGATGTTCATTTTCCCTGTGTCATTTTTGTGTTTTGCCCATATCCTTGAATCTATTTGATCCATTATTTGTGCGGCAATATTTTGTATTCCTATTGATAGGAAACAGTTGCCCATTTCCTCTGTCATTGGTCCATCTACTTCCAAGAAAACTCCGTCTGCAGTGCACTTAATAGTGGCATTCATCTTTTTTAGCAAGTCCAATCCCAACAAATTAAATGCACATTTGTCTGATATAAGGAATGAATGCGTGTCCTGAATAGGGCCTATGCTGTATTTCAAGGGTGCTGAAATTGGGCTTGTTACAAGTATGTTGGTGAATCCCACTGACTTATTTATTTTTCCCGAGAGAGGAACATCTGGAAACTTTTTCTTGGTCAAGGAGGAATTGGTGGCCCCTGTATCTATTAGTAATTCCACAGGTGTACCTTCAATCTTACCCCTCACATATGGTCCAGTGGGATCTACAGGGATTACCATCCTCTGTATTAACTCTCTCGGGCCCCCCTATTGTGCATAATAGTCCCATTCCCCTTGGGGCCCTTCCTGATATATTCCATCATAAGGGTGATGCACCTGCATTTTTGGTATTTGTTCATTATCAAAGAAATTTGTGTTGGGGGGATACTCTGTAGGGCCATGCTGTGAGTCACGTCCTTGCTGTTGATATCCACCTCTTCCCATGCTCCTTCCCCGGCCTCTTGATCTTCCCATCCCACCCCCTCTTTGTGACTGCTTGACGGGGTGTGGGCATTGAGCTCTCCAGTGATCCTGACCCCCACAATTAAAGCATCCTTGTGTGTGTGCTTGTTCATTTGTGGTGGTATGCTGTGTAGGGGGAGTAGAAAATGACCTTTGTGGGCCCCCACGGCCTCTTCCTCTACCCCTGCTTCTTTGTCCTCTGCCGCTATACTGGTTTGCCTGCTGAATCAAAACTTTAGTTTTTAAGTCTTTTAATTTGTTATTTTTACTTTCCAACTCCTTTTTACCTAGCATTTCGTAATACTGTGCCAATTGTAAAACTTCTGTTAGTGGTTTGCATGACCAAGTAGGGTTGTACTCTAGAATCCCTTTTTTAATTGATGGTTTTAAATTATTTACAAAACAAGAGACAAGTGCACTTTGTGTTGCTTCCTTTTCAGTATCTAAACCACTTGAAGCTGTGAAGACTTTCTGTATTCTGGCGAAAAACCCAGATACTGTTTCTTCAGTGTCTTGAATGCATGCATTTAATTTTGACCAGTCTATTTGTTTTCTGGGGACCAGTGTATTTACTTTAGCCATTATTTTTGCTGGTAAGTCTCTAATATCATCTGATATGTCCTCTCCTTGTTCCCTTTTTGCTTTAGTAATATCTTCCCATTGTATTTTTAATACTTCATCATCCTCTCTCCTTATTTTTCCCCAAATGTCTGGTGGCAAGATTATAGAAAACATTTGTTCTATGTCATCCAGTGTGAGAGTGCCAACTCTTAGTATTATTTCTGTCTGTCTGTACCATTCTTCTCTGTCTTGTCTAATGTCTGGAAACTGAAGTGCAAATCTATGCAATTCAACATTTGACCATGGTGTGTGAACTTTAATAGTGGGCTTCCCTTCCTTATTTCCTGGTACTTCTCTTAATGGCAAGGCTCTAGAAGTGGAAAGAGTACTATCTTCCTCCTGTTTACCTTTTTTCTTTTTTGTACATTTTTGTTGTAGCATCAGAAGAGTATCTATCCATTCAGCTAATATCTGGACAGCCTCTAATATATCTGTGCTTGATGCCCCTACATCATCTATTGCTGCTGATATTGTGTTGCTATGAGCACGGGACAATCTGTCAGGTTGGGGGTAGCCGTCTTCCTCAGGCCAATATTTTTCCCAGTCTTTAAACCAGTTGTAACTTTTCTTGTCTAATTTTTCCAAAGCACTGCGTTGAAGCGCAGGCGTGAAATCTGTGGGGAAGCGACTCTTTGCAGTACGCCATGTAGAAGTACCATTTTTCATAATGTCTATCACCCACTCGTGTATCATTTTCTGTTCTTTTTCTGTTATTTTTGGCCTTAACCCTTGTCTACCAGAGGTAGAGAGAGGTGTTTCTTGTAGTGCTACAGGTACTGTCTTACTAGTTGGTGATGTATGTTGTGGTGTGTGTGTCTGTGGTGCTGATGTAGTTTGCATTGTTTGTGGGCTGTATGGTGGTGGAGTTGTTAATAAAGCCTCTATTACAGGATCTTCTGTATCTTCCTGTTCTAAGGGAGCATTAGGTAGAGTGGGGTACACATCTGGTATAGGCTTGTGAACTGTAAGACATTTATCCATTTCCATTTCTTTTTCCCTACAACTTGTTACACATCTTTCTTTTGCCTTCTCCCTATCATGTGCCAAAGCTTTTCCTTTCGTTGTCCTAGGTTCCCCTGGCCATCTGTTAGCGGCATATGACCGCCATGCATGAAATGCATCCCATTGTAATAAACGTACTTTCTTCCCTTTCTTTTCACGTTCCCTTAAACAATCTTCTAAATAAAGCATTTTATCTCTGTCAAATGTCCCATATTCTGGAAACTGTAGGTCAGGATTTTTCCTGGTATAATGAGTCCATTGATCTAAGTGAATAGCTGTATGGTACCCTTTTTTCCGTGCCACGTACCATGCTGGTGTGCCACGAGGAGGTGTTGGCTGAGTGACATCTAAGGCTGTCCTGCGGCCTTTAGCTGTGCTCAAAAATAGTTTGCTAAGCATTTTGAATTTTATTTAGTTACTAATTTTATTATTTTTCCTCTTCTATCACTTTTTATTTCTTTTTATTTTAAAGTGCACTTAATACACTATTGTACACTGCTTTACACACTTTTTTTTCTATATTTCAACACTTTTGCAAGATACAGTTGTATGACCTATTTCAACAATATGCATATGTAGTTTTAATTTTTAGACGTCTTTTAGAAGCATGCTCTATCTAAAGGCGACCACCCATGGTCCCTCTTAGAAAAGCGACCACCCACGGTCCTTTCTCCTGTCCTTGGGATCCTTAAGATCTTTCACAGGTTGGACAGTCCTCCTCAGGCACTTATCTTAAAGGCGCCCTCAGACCTCCCCTAGAGACCCCTAATGGATCTCAGTTTGTACTTTCTGATGTATTTTAGAAAAAACACTATTTCAATTGACAATATTGAGTTCAGTGCAATTAAGCACTGCCTACCTGATCATTAGACCATTCAGTATGCCGTTGTATGCGTCCTTCTTTGCTGTGGCAACAAAATCACCTGATGGCTCAAGGGAAGCTGGTGGTGTCTTTTGTCAAAGGCTTATCAACGGGAGCCCTGTCATCTGGGCGTGTCAGGAAACAAGTCCTCTCAGTAGCTGCGCAGAATACACCGAGACATCAAGGCTCCTGAAGAATCCAAAGACAGCAGTTCTGTATCCCCTGCAGAGACCATCAGTTCCCCACGAGTCACTGGCACCATCTGTAAAAGCACAAAATTTATTAATAGGGACAAGAAGGGCACATACAAGGTTTTCAAAGAATAGTGGCTTTATTGCCAATAAAGCTGCAGCTTGAGACAATTTGCAGGAGTGCAAAGTGATCTAATTTTCACAGAGAGAATTCAGCCTTTATATATGTTCACAATCTCTTGACAGGTTGTTCATTAACTATTACATCATGGTGTGACCATGCTAGAATTAGATCCACGTGTACATTACAGTATCAAGGTGCATTTCAAAAATATGTCTACGTTCACATTTTACATTATTTGCGACACATCTGACCATGCAGCTACAGGTTAATCTTTAAACCACCATCTCCTGACTTTTCAGCCTTGCCTTGGCCGGTTATCTTCAAATGTACATATGCAATGTTGATCTACTTATCGGCAGAGGCCCGTGTCAGCCTTGCCTTAGTCGGTTATCTTGAAATGTACATATGCAATGTTGATCTACTTATCAGCAGTGGCCCGTGTTTTCTGCTTTCTCACACAATGACGCACTTGCTATCTGTGCTGGGCACACACTTTGCCTCTTTAGGACAACAAGGCACGGACAGGCCAAATTTGTCACATTCTAGGTCAGCGAGCGATTCCTGGAAAAAGCTCGCTGAACTGACTGAACTGCCTCTGGTACATAGGTGAAAGCTAGTGAATCATTAAACAATTTGGAGCTTCAGCAGAATGGGCACGCACAGGTTCACCTGCCTTTCTTTCCTGGTTTCAGCTGAATTTCAGACAACTTAATTTAACCCTCTGTGCACCAGCCGTGTACCATGGAGCAACATTTCATTATGACTAGTGGGATCTGTTTATTTGCAAGCAGGTTACAGACAGAAATTAATATAAACTACGGTTCAAAAACAATATTTTCTTTCAGCAAGGGCCAACGTATTTTTTTTATCTTTTACAGTCTCCACATATCTTTTAGTCCTAATGCTTCTAAAAAAAAAAACTAAATGTGTCACCCCCCCTTTGGTTGCCCGTGCCGGGTGTCTGTCCATGGTGTCATCTATGATGGCGTTGAAGTCTCCCCCAATAATTAAGTCCCCCTCTGGCAGGTCTAACAAGAAGGCAGTAAGATCTGGGAGTGCCACAGCGTGGAGTGCTGGGGGAACATAGGCAGATACAATATTGAGGGGTCACCTCTCCCATTTTGCGCTAATAGCCACAAATCGCCCTGCGCAGTCGGTTTTGACTTTATGCACCAGTAAGGGGAATTGTTTTCTTACCATTATGCCCACACCTCTGGACCCAGAAGTAAACTCAGAGTGTGCCACCATCTTGTAACTCCATCTATCCATCGCTTTAGTGGCATTCCCTGTGAGATGCGTTTTGTGTAACAGCACTACCATGGGTGCCCTTCTTTTAATACAGTGTAGCACTAGGCCCCGTTTTATTTTGTCCCCCAACCCCCGGACATTCCACATAAGCAAGGTAAGGGGTGGTATCTGTCCCGGGGAGTCTCTGTTTACCATATCAGTTGGGGTGTTGCGTAATGTCATATCTAGTGAGGTCCCCCGGGCGGGACATTAGCTGTAAGTGTGACCTGCATGTGCCGCCGTGCGCGCCAACCTGAGAACAAATCCTGAAACAAAACCATTGTAACCTTCTCAACCCGTCCACCCCCCTCCCTGCCTCCCTGCCTAGCGGAGTTAAAACTACCCGCCACCCCAACTCAGCAGAGTGCTTTAGACCCCAACCTTCAAACATTACTTACATTTACAGGAGCAGGAAGTCCATGGAAGACCACGTTCCTCCCCCATCCCAGAGTCCATATTGTGTATTATGTCCGTA
The DNA here is from genome assembly GCF_964263255.1 of Lissotriton vulgaris. Taxonomy (NCBI): domain Eukaryota; kingdom Metazoa; phylum Chordata; class Amphibia; order Caudata; family Salamandridae; genus Lissotriton; species Lissotriton vulgaris. The sequence goes on along the minus strand of NC_141699.1, from coordinate 148,772,761 downwards.
TCAAGTCTGTATTCTACGTGATTTCAGGTGTGCGGTTCCTCCATAGTGTCTACCAGTGGGTCAGGTACAGCACCCGCACCATCACTCCCCGGATTCCTTATGCAGTTGGGCCTCTTCGTCTTCACCTTGTTCAGTGGTCACAAGGCTCTCCTCTCTTTCAAAACTATGGCGCCCTTGACGCTCTCGGCCAGGCTTGCCCACCTAACGCCAACTTTCCAGCCAGTCATGCGCCTCCTCTGGCATTTCAAAGAACCATGTCTTTCCTTCCGCCACCACCCTCAACTTTGCTGGGAAGAGCATCGAATTAGGCAACTCCCGGGCCCTCAGCGCCTTTTTAACCTTTAGGAAGTTCCTTCGACGTGCCGACACTGCTGCTGTATAGTCCGGAAAGAAGGAGATCACTGAGTTGTGGAGTTTGACAGGTGGTGCCACACGGGCCGTTTGAAGAATGGCGTCTCTGTCACGAAAGTTAAATATGCGGGCCAGCACAGGTCGTGGGGGGCACCGGGTTTCGGCCTGCCACCCGGCACCCTATGGGCGCGCTCAACGGAAAAGTAGTTGGAAAGACCTTTGGGTTGCAGTCTCGCTTTTATTAAATCTTCGATGTACAGATCCATAGCGGGGACCCCTTCCTTCTCGGGAATCCCCGCAATTCGGAAGTTGTTTCGGCGAGACCGCCCTTCCTGTTCGTCCAGTTTTGCTGCCATTCGTTTGCTTTCAGCCTCCAACTGTGCCATGATCTTGGTTAGAATGGTATTGTCTTTAGCGAGGGATGTTGTCACCTGCTCCACTTCCGTGACTCTGGCGGACATTTTTTGAAAATCCGCCCGCAGGAACGTTACATCCGTCGAGATGGAGCCCACCGTTGTCTGCGCACTGTGGAGAGCAGCCATAATATCTTCTAGCGTTACTTTGGACGCACTTACGTCTTCTCCTCCTTTATATCCACCTTTTGGTTCCGCAGCAGCGGGAAGTCCTTACTGAAGGCAAATTTATCTAACTTCCCCTGTTTGGTCGCTTGGTTCCCTCTGCCGCTCATTGTGTAGTCTGCATCACCTTGTTTGGCGCCTGTTCAGCGCCCGCTGTTGTTGTCGACTGCTTGTCCACTGGTTGGCACCCGCTTGAAATCCTAATCCTCGAGCCACCACCACCTAAATGAGCGACGTCTGAAGACTGTTATAAATCAACACTGTTTATGGGGATATCTCGCTGGCGTGTCCTTCAGTTTGATTCCTACAGCGTCTCCTCCGTGAGTAGGCCCTCAGTCCCTTATACTACTGTCTCACTTATGTCGAGTTGTCCTGGCCGTAGTTCATTAGATCCGGGCAATGCGACAGGGACACCACTCCTCCCGGGGAATATTACCCCTTGTATCCGGACGCAGTGCCCAAAATCACGTCCAGGTTGACCCAGGCGAGGCTCCAGACTCAGCCAGGTTATTTATTTATTTATTTACTAGCAGCCTGTCCCGACCTTGTCTGCGAGCAACAGGTGGCTTCCCCGCCCGCCCCTACATTGTCCATCAGGCCGGGCCCCCGCCCGGCCCGCCCCCCGCCTGCCCCGACCCAAACCACTTCTCAATGGACTTGTGTACAACATATCTCTCTGGAGTGAACTCCTACTTTCGTTGCTAGGCAGAGCAAATCTTTAAAAAGTAACCACTCTCCCACTATGCATATTTCAGAGTGGCCTGACCGCATGACTACAACAGCCCGTCCCCCGACATGGGTCCCCTTACCTCCGCCGGCGCTCCTCCCGCCTGTCCGCTCGCACCGCCGCTGGCCTGTCCGCTGCTCCTCACGTGACCGCTCCTCCCCCACGCCATGTCCGCCGCTCCTCCTCCGCCGGCGCTCCTCCCGCCTGTCTGCTCGCACCGCTGCTGGCCTGTCCGCTGCTCCTGACGTTACCGCTCCTCCCCTGCGCCATGTCCGCCGCTCCTCGGACGCCGCTCCTCCCCGTGCTCCTGACGTGAGCATGCACGTCGCGGCCGGCGCTACTTTGGGGGGACTACTTTTTAAAAAAAATATAAATATTGTATATAACGTTTATTATTTACATTTATATAGCCTATAACCATCTACACACCCCGACGATTTCAACAGTGTATCAGGTGTGTAGATTGGCGCCATGGTTCCCGAGTTTACCCGCCTCAAAGCCTGAAAGTTCTTACTTTATTATAGTAGTATAGATTTATTAAGAGTTTTGTATAGCGCGAACAAGACCCTTGGGTATCAGAGCTCTTCACATTACATGAGGTAGTTATAGTCCTGCATTGTTATTGTGATTTTCACTATATTCTGAGGTAGGTACATATCTGATACACAAAGCGAAAATATCAGTAAATTTCTACAATATTATGAGGTAGGTACATATATGATACAACAACGACTTTATCAGTATGTTACGCTTTGGGCGGGTAGCGGCGCAGCAGTTATGGGCAACAACCGGGCTCGGGTTAAAGGTGGTTTTATTGACTCTAGTAACTGATCAGTACAACTCTTTCTCCCCTGTGGGGGCCTCCGTGGGGACCTGCTTCGGCTTCGCCTCTGATTGCGGCTTTTCTCCTTCTTACAGAACCCTTCCGGACTTCTGAGGGGTTGGTCTTCCTCTTCGGAGTCTGTCGCGGCTGGACTAGTGTCTCCCCAGCAAAGTAAAGAGAAAACAAGGATGTTGTGAGACTTCTGTCCACACACGTCAGTATAAGGGAAGGGAGTGAGGGAGGTTTTCACCGGTGCTCTACTTTATACAGTGCGCTAACGTGAGGAAGGGAGTAAGTGCACGGGGAAAGGGTACCGGGATATCAGGCGTCCCGTGAGGGTGTACCTAGTGTACTTCTACTGCCTACCCAGCCCAGCAACAGGTCACGCACCTGAGTGAGCTACGCACCTCCCCTGGGTGAGTGGATGGGCGGCTCACGGGAACGGTGGCCTCCTGGCTTTCCTCCGTCCGTAGCAGACGCCGACTCTGCTTCTGTCAGGTGACTCGTCTCCTCGTCTCCGACGGCCTCGGATGTTACTCGGGATTATGGTACTGGTAGGCTGCTGGGACACTCCACATACCGGAGTCCTCCTGTACACCCCGTTACACAGTAACATTTTTACAAAGAGTAAATAGCATATAGTATTTCACAGTTTTAGTATATAGTAACATATAATGTGTAATAGTCAATCGATCCTAACGGTCCATTTCCTGCGTATGTTTCAGCTCCAGTCCATAAACATGAATTCTGACTTCGCGTGCCTCGTCTATGGAAGGAATTTATTCATTAGGAAGATCTTAGTTTCCCTCTTAAAGGATGCTGTATCTTCAATCTTTCTAATGTTTGAAGGAAGCGAATTCCATATTCTAGGGGCTGCTCCTGAAAAGGCCCTGTCGTCAGTTTTCTTCTTCCGGAAAATGGCAGGTCTCAGCATTAGCTCATTTGTGCTTCTGGCTGGTCTGTTACCTCCAGATAGCTTAATTTTCCGAGCAAGGTATTTGGATTTATTGTGGTGGAGCACCTTGTGTGTTATGCATGGCATTTTTAGCTGGATTCTGGCTTTGTACGGTAGCCAGATTAATGCCTTCAAATGTGGCGATATATGGTCAAATTTCCTTGATCCAGTGATCAGTCGTGCGGCTGCATTGAGGCATGCTTTCAGAGGAGCTGTAGACAGTTTTGGTAGACCTGCTAGCGTTGTGCAACCATATTCGATCCTCGCGATAACTAGGGACTGAACTGCTAGTTTGAGGTCTGCTTTGGATATGAATGGTTTCACTTTTCTGATGTAGTTCAGATGGTATCGGGCGCTTTTAGCCATTGCGTTGATATGGGCTTTCATGTTTAGTTTCTCATCTAGAGTTATTCCTAGAGATTTCGCTGAGCCAACTAGGGTAGGGGTGCAATTTAATGCTGTTATCATATTGGACCATTCCTTCACTTCTGTGTGTTTCTTTGGTAGAGATATAAGTAAGAATTCAGTTTTTTGTGCGTTTAGTTTCAGGTGGTTGACCGATAGCCAATGTAATGTCAGTTTTAAGGTCTCATTCATTCTCATGATGTCTTCCCTGGCTGTGATCTTGATATAAATCTGGGTATCATCCGCGTACATGTGGTAGGAAATATTAGATTTACGAAGGATTTATTTATATATATATATATATAAGGTTTATTATTTTCGTCCAAATGGGAATCACAATATGGTTTATGTCTCTGACGCATTTGGCGGGTAGAGGATCACTGTAGTGGTTGTTAGGTTTGATGTCTGATAGAGTTTTGGCTATGGTACTTTGATCCAGGAGTTTGAAGTTAACCCATTGAGCCTTGTTTTTCGTCTTATTGTGGGTGTTTTCTACGGTGATATTGGGGTTTTGTCTGTCCATATTGCCAGTGTTATCAGCCTCTTCCTCAAGCTCTCTTTCCAATTTGTTGGCCTTGTCTGTGAAGAATGTTGCGAATTCTTCACAGCTTATTTGCGTTGTTGTGGTTTCTTGGCTGGTTTTAGCTAATTTATTGGATTATTGCTTCAGAATCTCGAATAATTTCCGAGGTCTATTTTTAGCGTAGTCTAGCTCAGATCTGATAAATTCTTTTTTGGAGTGTAGTATTTTTTTGTTATATTCGCTTCTGATTCTTCTAAGTGTTTTCAGTTCGGACGATGTTGGGTGTTGTCTCCATCTTCTTTCCGCTAGTCTTAGTTTCCTCCTTTCTTCATTCAGAGTCTCACTGAACCATGTGTTTTTTATCTTCTCTGTTACTCTTTTCAGTTTTAGAGGCATTGTACTGTTGACTATATTCGTTACTGTTTTAGTGTAGTGATCTGTAAGTTCCTCCACACTTTGCAAGTTGCTCGGTGGAATCAGATTCTTCTCACAGCTTTCCACTAATAATGTTATATTCGGATCTCTAGTATCTCGCAACCATTTCTTGTGTCTGGTAGGTTGTATCGTCTTGAACTTTTTCATATTGTTTATCCGGAAAGTTATGGCATGGTGATCTGACCAGTCGCATGGCTCAATTGCTATAATTGAGGTATTGTTAGATTTTGCTATTATCCAGTCCAGCGTGGCTCCTTTTTCATGTGTTGGCTCCGTGCATACTTGGTTAAGATTCAACTCCGTTAGGAGGTCTTTTAGAGCGTTGACTTGTTTATCTTGGTTGTCATTCCAGTGTAAGTTAAAGTCCCCCAGGACAATGTTGTTAGTGTCAGAATTGGAGTCGGTGGTGATGATTTCCATTAATTTGTCTATGAAGGTTGTATTGTTGCCTGGCGGGTGGTAAAGTGCATGTAGATTGCATATATGATTATCTCCTGATCTTATCTTGAGATTTAAGTGTTCACAGAATTCGAGAGGTTCTGATGGCACGTGTTTGACTTCTATTTCCGATCGGTAAATGCATGCCACCCCACCCCCTGTCTTTTTTAGTCTATCGAGTCTCACAGTATTATACTGTGGGGGTACTAGTAGGTCCATACTAGGAGACGATGATTCTGATAGCCATGTTTCCGTCAGGATTGTCACATCGATTTCTTTGTTCAATATGAGATCAGCTATGTCTGATGCATGTTTTGCTGCCGACCTACAGTTAAGGAGTAGGCATTTTAAAGGTTTCTCTACTATCCTTGTGTTCATGTCGTGTGATTCCGGGATTAGATGTACTTGTTGTAGGTTGTTATGATTGGTTTTCCTTTCATTATGTTATTATGTTATTATGTTTCACATGTTAGTTTTAAAAGTGTCTCTGTAAGGCCCCAGCAGGGGATTGTCGCCCAGGGCCCCTCAAGGTGTCCAGCAGTGTCACAGATTGTCTCACCTTAGGGAGTGCTTTATTTCAGTTGGGCACAGCCAGTCTGCATGCCCTAGACTGCCCCGTCTCACTGTTGTATATATAGGCCTCACTTTGACCACACTTCAAGCCGGTAGCGCCGCCGCTCCTCTCAGCTACCCCAACCGGGAATCATATAGAACCACTCAGTCTCACGCCTTGCCGGTCAGCACCCAAAATTGAGTCTCGGCTTCCACCATTGGGCAACTTGCAGGATATGGCCCCGGGGCTGTTCGCAAAGGAGCTCCAACCCCTGGCTTCACCACCCGGTCAGTCACCGTCCTCGGTCTGGTTCTCAGCGCAGGGGCCCCCTGGAATGCCCACTTCAGATTGCGGTAATCGAGGACAACAGCCTCTTTTTTTTTTCCCCCAGCAGTAGGGGTCAAAGTTATTTACGGTTCCACGATGAGGCGCCTCCCTCCTCAGCCGCCATGCAGTCTGCTCTGTCCCTCCGCCGCTCCGCAAATCGAGGCCCCGGTTTACCTCACTCAGGCAGGCCGCAATCTTCAATTGCCTTTATTTCGCTTCAAAGTCCTCAGCGTCTGCCTGTTGTATGTCGTTTCGCCTTCGATTCATTATTGTTTGGTCCCCAGGTGCAGGATAGGCTCGCTGCACGAGAGCTCCGGCCTGCGGCACCACCACCCGGCCAGGCGATGTCTCCAGCCCGATCCCCAGCGCGCGGGCTCCCTGGAAAGGCCAGACTCCCACTGCCGCACTCGCCCCAGTTATTCCTGTTAGCTGACAGCAGGGATCACAATTATTCGCGGTCTCGAGAGGAGGTGACTCCCCCTCAGCCGCCACACATTCCGTGCCGCCCTCTTGCCGCTTTTTAACTCGAGCCCCCGGCTTCCTCCACAATCACAGGCCGCAGTCAGCAGTCACCTATATCTCCCTCCACGGAGCACGCAAAAGCTCCGGCGCTGGCTTGTTTCACGCTGCTTCTCTTCCAATTCGCAAATCTGGGCTCTAGGTACACTATTTAGGACGGATAAGTGAATGGATTAATGGGGAGTTAGTCTCGGTCTCGGAGTCCCTTTAGTCTGCGGGCATTTTCTTCGGATGCAGGCCACGCCCCCGACACATACAGTTTTGGATGTCATATGAAAAGCATTCAAGGGGGTGTTGTTAAAAGCAATGTTTTTACTATGCCCCTAATATGCAGCTTTAAGCAAGATTACTTTGAGATTCTTTTAGAAGTTATATAGGTGTTTCCCCCAGCAAGACCTTATATTCACCGTGCATAGAAATAACAGCAATGCAAGATAAACCGCTACATAAAAACGTTATAACTTAATGCACTTGTAGGTAATTGACCCCGAATATATCTAAGAAATCTGATTATCCAGTATTGGATCTTTTATAGATTCACATGCTTGAATCATTCCCTATCGTTGTGTGGGAGTCCCACAGTGCCATAATAAAGCAGTATGTAATAATATCATAGGCTATAATGCCAATAGAGGTTAGTTGAATAGCCTATCTAATTCTTTGTTTAAAAGAACCAAACTTGAGCTGTGACCAAACAGGTGACAGGACCCACTAGAACATGGGTACTCACAAACTTTCTCTCGGGGGCCAAATTTACTGTGTGGTTTATGTCCGAGGGCCGCTTACGTGGGAGCAGGGTCAGTAGGGGAGGGGGCGGGGCTAGCGGAACAAAGAAGACTGTGACCATGAGGTTGAACACAGGTCCCTGCAGCGGAAGCCTTCGTCCACTGAGACACCAGACCCGGCATACACACATCTCTCTCTCTCTGTCTCTTTCTCTCTCTCTCTGTCTCTTTCTCTCCCTCTCTGTCTCTCTCTCTCTCCCTCTCTCTCTCTCCCTCTCTCTCCCTCTTTCTCTCTCCCTCTCTCTCCCTCTGTCTCCCTCTCTCTCTCTCTCTCTGTTTCACTCAGACTGTCTCACTCCCTCTCTCTCTCTGTCTCCGTCTCGCTCTCTCTCTCCCTCTCTCTCTCTGTCTCCCTCACTCTGTCGCCCTCCTCCCTCTGTCGCCCTCCGCCCTCCCTCTGTCTGCCACCCTCCTCCCTCACTCTGTAACCCTCCTCCCTCCCTCTGTCACCCTCCTCCCTCTGTCTGTCACTCTCCTCCCTCTGTCTGTCACCCTCCTCCCTCCCTCTGTTTGTCATCCTTCTCCATCCCTCCTCCCTCCCTCTGTCACCCTCCTCCCTCTGCCTGTCACCCTCCTCCCTTCCTCCTTCCTCCCTCTGTGTGTCACCCTCTTCTCCCTCCATCTCCCTCTCTCTTCCCCCTCCCTCTCCCTTTCTCTGTCTCCCTCCCTCCCTCTCCCTCTCTTTGTCTCCCTCTGTCTGTCTCCCTCTGTTTCCCTCCCTCTCCCTCTCTTTGTCTCCCGCTACCTGTCTCCCCCTCCCTCTCTTTTTCTCCCCGCGTCTCCCTCTCTTTGTCTCCCTTCCTCTATCTCCCTCCTTCCTCTGTCTCCCTCCTTCCTCTGTCTCCCTCCTTCCTCTGTCTCCCTCCTTCCTCTGTCTCCCTCCTTCCTCTGTCTCCCTCCTTCCTCCTACCTCTGTCTGTCGCCCTCTGTCTGTCTCCCTCCCTCCCTCTGTCTGTCTCCCTCCCTCTGTCTGTCTCCCTCCTTCTGTCTGTCTCCCTCCTTCTGTCTGTCTCCCTCGTTCTGTCTGTCTCCCTCCTTCTGTCTGTCTCCCTCCGTTCCTCCCTGTCTCCCTCTGTCATCCTCTCCCTCCATCGGTCTGTCTCCCTCCGTCTGTCTCCCTCCCTCTCCCTTTCTCTGTCTCCCTCTCCCTGTCTCCCCTTCCCTCCCTCTCCCTCCCCCTCGCTCCCCCTCTCTCTCCCTCCCCCTCCCTCCCTCGCTTTCCCTCTGACCTCCCTTTCCCTTGCTCTCCCTCCCTCGCTCTCCCTCTATTTTCCTCCCTTTCCCTCCCTTGCTCTCCCTCCCTTTCCCACACTCCCTTTCCCTCCCTCCCTCGCTCTCCCTCTGCCTCCCTTTCCCTCCCCCCTTGCTCTCCCTCGCTCTCTCTCCCTTTCCCTCCCTCCCTTGCTCTCCCGCCCTCCCTTTCCCTTCCTCCTTTGCTTTCCCTCCCTTTCTCTCCCTCGTCGAGCTCCTTCGGTCTCCCTCCCATTCCCTCCCTTTCCCTCCCTCCCTCTGTCTCTCTCCCTTTCCATCCCTTCCTCCTTCACCTTCTTCATCTCACCCTGCCTGTGTCAGCCCGGGCTGAGACAGCTTCCGGGCACACACACAGCCGCACCCGAGCACTTCACAGGTCTTTAAGACCATTTGTATGTTAATGAGGCTTTTGTATTTCACCTCTTAGCGCCCCTGCAACTCCACTCGGACTATCACTGGAACGTCCGGGCCCCCACAGAGCAGCAGAGTCTCTGAGTCGTGGCGCGCAGTGTTTGCAGACACTTTTTAATTATTTCTTTTTTTTTAAACACAAGTAAATTGTCTGCAAGTCCGCGGGCCGCCATGGAAGGCTTGCCGGGCGGCTGGCGGCCCGCGGGCCGTACTATGAGCACCCGTGCTCTAGAACATTCCCAATAGAGTTTCAATTCCTCAGGTTTTCTACTGCATGCCGTAGAAGGTGGTCTCCCTGAGCATTGCTCAGTTTTCTTCAGCTATTTGGAAAATTTCCTCATGTCCGATTCTTCCCCCCAAAAAAAGCCTCTTCAGATCCTGCAGATTTTTTTACATTTTTTAAAAATTTTATTTGTTTATTGAACAGCTGATAGAGTACACCGGGAGTCCCCTACAAGGGGTCATATCGCATACATAGGATTACTTACAGCACAAGTCTTTTATGTGTTTCTTAGAGCACCCACAATGCATAAAAAACAACCCTCAGAACATCCCACCTCCCACTACTTCTAATCCCCATGGCACTAAAAGAAATATGCAGTGACCCCATATATCCATCTTGGCAATGTTACAGCATTAGGCAGTCCCAAGAGATACACATCGAGGACAGCAAAGGACATCAATTACAGTAAATCAGGGTTACTCAGAAGATACATAGTGAGCGGTGCCCAAAAGTCCTTGGGGTGTGATGTTTCCGACAACTCCTCTGCGTAGATCTCTAGGTGCTTCTTACAATAAAGTAAATGTTAGACCCATTTCTTCATTGGTGGGGTGAGTTTGGAGTTCCAGCACTGCACCACAGCTCTCTTAGCCAGCAAGAGAGAAAAAGCCACAAGTCTACGATTACAGGGTTTAAGAGACTTCACCCAGCCTAACAGGCAAACCTCTGGTGAGCATGGCACCGGTTCCAACACCACTTTCGTAAGCAAATTTGTGATCTTATCCCAGAAGCTGTATATACCATTACAGTGCCATGCAAGGTGCACGAAGTCTGCATTCCCTTGCCCACACCGGACACAGCCATCACACTCCCGCAGACCACAGCGCATCAATTGTGTCGGGGTATAGGACAGCTGATGGAGGTATTTAAAATGTATAATGCAGAGGTTACAGTTTGTCGTGAGTTTACTTGTCAGGGCGCAGCAGAACCTTTACATATCTGGCGTTGGAGAAGTATCCAGTAGTGCCGCCCATGATCCTTCAGAACTTGTGAGAAGAGATTATATGTGGAAGACCCACATAAAGAATGCCTCTGTTGCCTTCATCCTTAACATACAGTGAAGGATTGCAAGGTATGCCACACTTTTTCATCAACAACACTGTGGGACAGGGAAGTCAGGCTTATATTATGGCTCCAGAGGTCAGAAACTACCTCTTCAGGCGAAGGGAGTGTCACCAATGCTAAGCCTCCTAAGAGGGAAAGTTCCCAGGACCTGGGGACCTCTGAAGACAACAGAAAAGCACAAAAGACTTGCCATCATGGGCCTTTTAAAATCATTCAGAAAACATAACATTTCTCCTCAAAAAGTGCTTTTTTCTGAACCTCCCACTCCTGCCAACAAGTCTTCAAAAGGCCCTCATACCTCTTAAGAACCATCAACGACAAGACCGTAGAAGGTACTACAAAGACTTCCCCATTGTTAACTCCGTTGTCGAGGAGCGCAACCCTGACTGACGCTGACGAAGTCCACTTTAGCCTTCTATGCACCCATTCTGTAAACTAATCTTGACATTTACAAAGTTGACTCCACCATTGACAATCCTGCCACCAGCACTAACATCACTGTCAACGATCTTGTCATCGGCCCCTTCGTCGATGAAGTAAGCATCGTCAATGGCATTGTCGATGACGATACAAATAACAAAAACTCTTCTGAGGCCTCATTATACTTTCCCCAGTAAAGTGTCTACTTATCCTCCCTGCCATTTACTTGATGATGATTGGGATAATTTGGAAGAAGAAACGCTATATGGAGACGTGCATAACCCGATGGAGAGGAGGGCAAGATGGCCGCTGCACCGTTGTGCTGAGAGGTCGCACTTTTCCTCTCTCCCACAATGAACTGACATATTGAGAGGAACGCCGTGTCACCCACGAAGGAGAGATATTAATGGAGACCGGTCTCAGCTGGATAAAAAGAGTATCCCCTAAGAAACAAATATTGCGGATTGGACAGGTTTGGGTCCGTATAAGGGAAGGAGTCTTGAACTTTTTAAATAAGCATCAACATATGGCTCCTAAACCACCCACCCGTATGGTTAATCAGGAGAAGGGAAACGAGAGGTGCAAGAAACCACCTGATACCCCTGCGACAATGAAGATAGGGGCAGCTGGTAGCTTAAAGGTGGACTCCTTAACAGGAAAGAATACCGGCGCGATCAGAAAGACAATCCCCCCCCCCCCCCCGGCGGAAAAAACAAAGAAGGGAGAAATGCGGAAACAAAACGCAAACCCCAAACCTAACAATACCGGCAATATCGGCAATATCGGCGAAAATCGATGTGCAAACAAAAGCACTTCACTGAAAGGAGACGAGCAAAGGTCTCGAGAAATGAGTATGCGCCAACCTACCATGACGGAGATTCTATCAGTGAAACGCCCCGAAGCAGTAACTGCAGAGATGCCAGTTTCTCTCCGCGAGGCAGACGCTGTCACTCTGGCGGCTGGAAGCGTCCTCGAGGACGTACTCGACGGGGAAGACGCTGTGAAGGCGGTTGCCAGGCAACGGGCCGAGCCGGCGCGGAGAGCAAGTCAGAATACTGCAGCACTGCATGCTGACGGAGCACACGCTGGAGCTCACGCTGGAGAGGAGCAACTGACTAGAGATGAAGGTAAAGGGGAGTTCATCACTGGAGGCACTGGAGAGGGGAACACAGGCGCAATTGGAGGCACCACAGCGGATATGCTCGGAGCTCTAATGCAAGTAGAAAAAGAGATAAATGACTCCAAGAAAAAGACGGGCTCATGGGGCAGCCGAGAAAGTTTAGTAAGCTTAGAAAAACAAAATCTTTTAGGAGAAATAAATATCATCAAACACCCCCACGGGGGGGGGAGACTGTACTTCCCTAGAGGAGGAGGGCGAGTTTTATTCAGTAAATGAAGATTCTGAGTCACTATCATCAGCAGAGTCTAAATCAGAGGACGAGGGTACCGAATCAGGTATAAACACGTCTGGCAAAGAATCTACAATGAAGAAGAAGCATGCCAAAGTAGAGAAACGTCTCCTATGGGACTACTCAGCGACCTCTCAAGTATACCAGGAGGAGGACGCACATACAAGCATGGCGGAGGGAGCAACGAATGGCAATATCCCTTCCCAACGAGACCCTTTCCAGACTCTATTCTCGACTCTTAAACAGATGCAAAATGAAGCAAGAGCAGAGAGTCGCAGAGCGAGGCAGGCGTCAAAGAAAATTCAGAACAGTCTAAGGAAGGTCAATAAATTATATGATGAACTGGTGGACAGAGTAACAGAGGTTGAGGAGCGGACAGGCAAACTGGAAGATGACGTTGGGAGATGGCAGTCATTTAAGTCAGAGCAGGAGAAAATGGCAGAGGACATGCGCTGGAAGATGGAGGACTTTGAAAATAGACAGAGGAGGAATAATGTCCGTCTACTGGGTGTGGCGGAAGGGGCAGAAGGGCAGGATGTCAGGCAATTCGTGATAAATCTTTTGAGGGGTGCATTTCCAGAATCCCAGTGGCAGTGGGAAACAGAAATACAGAGGGCGCATAGGTTCCCATTCACAGTAAGGAAAACGGGCGATTCAGGAGGAGTAGGGAGAGACGGGCAGAAAAATCATCCAAGGGCAATACTAGTGTATATTGGAAACTTTTTGCTCAGGGAGGAGATTTTGAGTAAAGCAAGGCCAGAGAATAGGAGGACTTTTGAGGATAACACCTTTTTTGCCAGGCCTGACTTCTGCCATTTTACTGTAGAGAGGAGGTGGAAGCTGAGGCAGATGATTGCACCATTCCAGGCTCTTGGTATGGAGGCATATCTACTTTACCCTGCCAGACTTAAAGTAATTGTTAGAGGGAAAACTTGGATGTTCAACTATGAGATTAAAGCAGAGCTCTTTTTAGAAGAGATGAAGAAACAAAAAGGAGGGTAAGAGGCGCAGATATTCATAAGGAATCCGGATAGGAGATAGTGGGATCTGTGGGTGGCACGGTAAGGTAACTGATTGGGGGAGGGAAGCGACTTGCACAACATAAGGCGGGCACACATAGGTCAGTTGACCTATTTGCCTGTAAGGGGGAGGGGAGGGCAGAGCAGGGGTGGAGAGGGAGGGAGGGGGGGAGTGTGGGGGGGGGGGTGGAATGGCAACAGTTTGGTTATGATTTTGCACATTGTTATGTTTTTGAGTTACATTGAAAGTACACAGTCTGGTTTGTTGGTGATAGACAATGTTCATCGTGTGTGGTATCCACTAATGTTAACACAATGGCATGTAGGATAGCATCAATCAATGTGTGTGGTTTAAATGACCCAAATAAGAGGATGAGGGTGGCTGCATACTTTAAAACCTTGCGATTGGACTTGATATGTTTACAAGAAACCCATATAGAGATAAGTAAGATAAACATTTTGGAGCAACTGGGGTTCAGGTTATTGGCTAGCTCTAAACAAGAAACTAGGACCAGAGGTATAGCAATCCTGGGTAGACATAGGGATGTGGTAGTGGGGAAGAAGAAGGAAGATAAATGGGGAAGATGGGCCATCGCAGAAATATGCTTCAGGGGACAGAAATTAACACTAGTTACAATTTATGGATCTACCGAAGATGACCCAGAGGTATTTCAGTTTCTTGATGCGGAGCTGGCCCAATGGTCTGAACCCATAGTCTGCTGTGGAGATTTTAATATTCATGACTTAGAGAGCTCATTCACACGTACAGACGCAGCCTATAGAGGGAGGAAAAGGAAAGTGTTTAGGGCTCTGGCAGATATGGCTTTGCATAACGAGCTGATTGATCCTTGGGTAAAACTACACCCTCACCTTGATGGAAGTACCTTTTTCTCTGCCCCACATAAAGTATTGGTTAGGCTTGACTATTTTCTGATAACTAGCTGTTTATTATCTGAGACACAGGTGGAGAAACTTCCCAGGGTGATTTCAGACCACAGTCCAGTAATACTTACCATTAAAAATAATCATATACCAAGAGCACCCACACAGTGGACTTTCGAGAGAGGCCTTTTAAAGGATCCTATATATAGGGAGCACATGACGGAATGGATTAAATGGTTTTGGGATATCAACAGGGGGACAGCAGCTACAGGAATAGTCTGGGACACATTCAAGGCGGGAATAAGGGGAGAAACAATTAGCTTCGTCCTGGGAAGACAAAAAAGAGAAAGGGAAAGGAGAGAGATGGTAGAATATAGACTACTAAGAGAGGAAGGGAACTTAAGCAGGGCGATAAGATATAATTTACCTTTAGAGGATTGTCTGCTTAGAATAATAGCCCTAAAAGCCGAGGCAGTGGAGGGTTTGGCCAGGCAGGCGGCAGATAATTTTTTGACTAAAAAGGAAAAAACATATGAGCTTAGCGAGAAGGTGGGGCGGGTGCTGGCAATTAGAACTAGGCAGAGAACAGCTGAAGCGGGAGTAAAAGAAATATGGGATGCACAGGGAAATCTGGTCATGGAGACTAACTTAATAAGAGATGCCTTTAGGAAATTTTATGCAGATCTATATACTCCGGAAGATCCACCGAACCTAGGGGAGATTGATAAGTATTTGGGCGATATATCCCCACCGATGATATCAGAAGAGGATAAAGAAATATTAGATAGACCAATATTGTTAGAAGAACTGGAGGAAGCTCTTGGTAGTTTGCCGATAGGTAAAGCGACAGGGCCAGACCAAATTCCGCTCGAATTTTATCAAACATTTAAAAATGTACTCCTGGCAGATATGTTTTTAATTATGCAACAAGTACAGGTAGGGGAACCCAGTCCGGAGTCATGAGGGGGGGGCTGATATAATAGTTATTCTAAAAAAAGGAAAGCCACCAGAAATGCCAGGGTCGTATAGACCAATTACATTAATGAATTCGGATATCAAAATATATTCTAAAATTTTAGCAAAAAGGTTGGCTGGGATTATCGAGCAGTTAGTAACCCCTATCCAGCATGGGTTCATTCCTGGGAAAGGGACTACGCAACATGTAAGGACTGTGATCACGATGTTTGACTCTGCAGATATCCTAGGGGACCCTGTCGCAGCACTCTTCCTTGATGCCGAGAAGGCATTTGATAGGGTCGCCTGGGAATATCTTTGGTATGTAATGAGGTGGGTGAACCTTTCATAAAAGCTATACAGGTACTGTACAAGAATCCAACAGCAAGAATAAGAGTGAATGGGGGGCTTTCAGATAAAGTAAAAATTGCTAGGGGGACTAGACAGGGATGTCCCTCCTCTCCCCTGCTGTTTGCGCTATATTTGGAACCATTACTGCGAAGGCTGGAAGATAATGAAAAGATACCACCAATGAGGATAAATGATTGTACGGTGAAGTCCTTAGCCTACGCAGATGATGTAGCAATCTTAACTCCTAACCCTATTTCAGCTATAAAGGAGGTGGAGATAGAGGCTCAGAGATTCGGAAAGATATCAGGGTATAGTTTAAATAGAACAAAGACTCAGATTATTAAGAATAGATATACTCCATGTGCTGATGATAGGGTGGTTAATTCAGCAGTATATTTAGGAGTGGTATTAACGGCGAGTCTGGACAGGATAGTAGAGATGAATCTGGCCCCTCTAATAGATAAAGTCAAAAAGACCTAGAAAGGATGAACAACTTGCACCTCTCCCTCATGGGATGCACGAATGTTATCAAAATGCTAATCCTGCCTAAATTTTTGTATTTTTTTCGCACTATCCCTTTAGTTTTTGAGGCTAGATGGTTTCATTTGTTAGAAAGGGTGCTCAATAGATTCATTTGGGCACATGGGAAAACCAGAAGAGCTTACAGATACATGACCCTACCAAGAGAGAGAGGGGGCTGGGGGGCCCCCGATTTTAGGCTGTATCAGATGGCTACAGCACTGCAGTTTATGCAGGGCCTAATCGGGGGTGGAGGAAGCGATATAGAGGTTACGACTATGTCTACAGAAGTCTATGCTATTATACTGGGGGTAGAGGCGGAAAATAATCTTTTAAATAGAGTTGAGTTCGGATACCATAAAAGAACTAGATTTAAGACCTTGATGGCAGCATACAGGATATGGAATGCATTCCTTAAAAAAATGGGAATGGGGAGATATAATAGATATGTTAGGCTCCACAAGAACAAATCTTTCCCGACAGAAGTATTTGCAGATTCAACAATGCTGGGTTGGACACAGAAAGGGATAGAACAGATTGGGGATGTAATGGATGGGGACGGGATAATTCAGTTTTCAGACCTTATTGTTAAGTTTGGGATTGAGAGGAAGGACTTCTTTAAATACCTACAGGTAAGGAGCTTCCTCTGTCATAAGCAAGGTGGTAGGGTGGGGTTTAATAGTAATGAAGTATTGGAAAAGATAAAAGTAGGAGGGGACTGTACAGTTAGATCTTTTTATGCAATTCTAGTAAAAGGGAAGGTGGATGACTTGGAGAAAGTTAGCAACAAATGGGTTGGAAAATTGGGAGTGGATCCCGGAAGTCTTCAAGAATCCTTGAATTTGGGATGTAATATTTTGTGCTCGGGTCCCCTGCAATCGCAGCATTACAAGACGTTATTCTCGCTGTATTATACCCCCGCTAGAATAGCCAAGTGGGGAGGCACCACTGGTATTACCTGTCCACGCTGTAATGCAGGAGATGCAGACATCATTCATATGTTTGCTACCTGCCCTCAGCTGTATACTTTGATCAGAAGCATAGAAGATTTTCTTAGTAATACTCTTGATATAAGAATTAAACTAACACCTAGGATGATATTGTTTGGAATAGACAATCAAGATGGATTGGACCAGAAAGAATTTAAGTTTATAGCCACTGCAGTATTGAGACTGTCAATAGCAAGAGTATGGTTAGACAAGGTACCCCTGATATGCAAGTTTGGCTGGCAAACCTACTAGCTAGCTATAACCTCGAGAAAGCTATATATGCACGGAAGGGGAAAAAGGGAAGGAGACTTGGGTTGAAAATTTGGGAACCAATAACCAAATGGAAAGAAAGGATGGCATTGTAAGATAATGTAAAAGAATAGTGAACGTTAGAATTATGCTTTATGATATTGTTATATAATCATATTGTTTATATTGTTTCGAAAACTTCAAACCAGAGATACATAATGGATGTAATTTGCAAAATGTATAAAAGTATGACGTGTAATTCAATGTGCAAGTTAATAAGAAAAAATGAAAAAAAAAAATAAAAAAAATAAAAATAAAAAGACGTGCATAACCCGTCTGAATTACAAGTCAAGTATCAGTAGGACGAAGATGGGGAAGAGCAATCTTACTATGGACATTATTATAATCCATACATCAAACATCATTTGTATTTCTATGCTCTAGAGCATCCGCCTACTCAATCTAAGTACAAGTACCTTTTTCGTGTGTTCAAGATCCGCAGGCAGGATTACCCTAAAAGGTTCCCGGACCCTCCATAGGAGCCACTCGCGCAACCTACTCTGCCACCACATGTCTTTTCCACTCCAAAGCCTATGCCATCGCCTGCAACACTAAGGATGACACTTGCCTCCAATATTGCTCCGCCACCCAGGGATGATCCATCATCATCATCTTCTGACGATGACAGGGAAGAGAGTGAGATTCAGGACACCCATCCACCTTGCGATGAGTGGGATGACTATGTAATACCCACTCCGTCACCACCAGCACCACACCTTTTGGATTCCTCTCCTGAAGACATTGGAGGTTTCCAATATTTGATGGAAAGGGCTGCTGCTCTTTTTTAATTGCCTATGCCTGTGAAGCAATCCGATTACTTCCTGTATTACTGTAAGGAACAAATACGCAAGTCTGTTCAAACCATCCCAATAATAGATCACATTTGAGAAGAGGGCATCAAGTTAATCAAAACTCCGGCGTCCGAGGCAGCTGTGGTACCATTTATTGATCAGTAATACTAAGCTACTGATGATTCTCCTGCCTGCCTCATAGGGGGTCCCAAAGCGGATTTGGTGGTCTTACAAGCGGCACAGCGTTGTTCCAAGAATCTTACCACTCCAATCTCTTTCCCGCCTGACAATGAGGGCAGACGATTAGATAACATTGGTAAACGTTTCTCCACAGTTTCTACCCTTTCTATTTGTGCGGCTTATTCTTTAGCCATTTTAGGGCGCAAGGATAGACAAATGTGGTCAGATATTGGCACATTAATAGACCTTGTGGTTGAAGATCGGAAGTCAGAGCTCGGAAAACACTACAAGAGGAAGAGCGCACATCTTACGAAATCATAGATTGTGTAGTGGATATTGCTTCCACTGGTTTCCACCAGCTGACCGGAGCGGCTGTTTTGCGGAGACAGGGATGGTTAAAATGAACATCATTCAGATGAGGTCCGATAAAAAAAAATCTCGATATGCCGTATGATGGGGACAAGTTATTTGGAAAACATATTGATGACGCTTTGCTTGCCATCAAAGCCAACACAGATGCTGCTGAATCCATGGGCACATTGCAACTTTGTACATTTCGCTTTCGAGGAGCTCGGGCAGAGGTTGTTCTTCATTGAAAGGAACCAAGCAATGCTATCAAGAGTATCAACCCTATCAAATTCAATATAGACCTTCCTATCAACAACAGCAGAACAGCCCTCCACCTACTGCCGCCTGCTCAAGACAAGCATCCCTGCGCAAACAGCCCACCCAGTCCAGAGACGTCACATGCAAACAGTGACCTCAGTCAGATGCCAGCTACTACCCTCTCACCTTTCTCTGTGGGTGTGAACATCTCAAACCATCTTCACCAATTTAGAGAAATTACAAGGAACAAATGGGTATTAGAGCTGGTGTCCTCCGGTCATACCCTCAAGTTCATACAAAAACCTCCAAAGTCCCCGCCAAGGGGTTCGCACTGCCCGTCTTCACTTATTTCCTGCCAAGGGCGCAATCGAGTGAGTACCCTTCAATCAGAGGAGTGCAGGTTTTTACTCTCATTTTTTCCTTCTCAAGGAATCAGGGCAGTGGAGACCCATTCTGGATCTAAGAGCACTCAACAAATTGATAAAGAAGCCATTGTTCCATAAGGTCACTTTATCAGATATCCTGCATTACTTAAACCATGAGTATTACATGACCACCCTCGATTTGCAAGATGCATATTTTCACATCCCAATTCACCCCAAACAAAGCAAGTACCATTGCTTCACAGTAGTGGACACCGACTACAATTCTTACCATTTGGCCTCAAATCCGCCCCTCGAATCATCACAAAATGTCTGGCACCAGTTGCAGCCGTCCTCTACAAACACGGTCACCAGGTGTTCCCCTACTTGGACGACTGGCTCCTAAAATCACAAACACCACTTCAAGCTTCCATGGCCACTCAAGACTACATTATCCTCATTCACAAATTGAGCCTCACTTTAATTTTTCAAAAGTCATCTCCTATCCCACATTAACATTAATAGTTTCTAAGCTTTATCCTGGATACCAGGCAAGCCAAAGCTTTTATCTCCCTAGAGAGGAAGCATAAACTAGTGCAGTTAGCTCTCAAAATTTCCAGAAAAAAGGTCCACTTCAGTACGTTTGTACAAATCATTACTAGGGCTAATGTCATCTTATAATCAGTCTTGTGACCCTAGCACGCCTGAAGATGAGACCTTTACAGAAGGAGCAACAACTCCAAAGGATACAAACAGAGGGGTCATTCGATGACCTCTTAAAAATCACACCAAAAATGTTCTAAACTCCCAGCTGGTGGACCCACATATCACACATTTCCAAGGGCCTTACATTTCTACCATTGATACCGGCCTTCATCATAACTGCAGATGCCTCCCTCGAAGGTTGCGGTGGACATCTCAAGGATCTACATATCCAGGGCAAGTGGTCATTTTCCTCACTCGCCAAGCTTTCCTCCTTCGTATACAGGGATCATCAGGGATCATCAGTGCTGGTACTTACAGATAACAAGACCAGCATGCACTATGGAAACAAGCAAGGAGAAACAAGGTCCCTGGCTCTCTCCCTAGACGCTCAGAACCTTTGGCACTGACTCACGGTTCACATCACATTCAAGGGAGATCCTGTTGCAGGAATGAGCAATACTTTAGAGGACACGCTCAGCAGAACCTTAGATAGTTACCACAAACGGGAGTTAGACCATCTGGAGTTGGACAAAATATTTCACCTTCTGGACTCTCATCTGGACCGCTTCACCACCAGCTACAACAGCAAATGCTGCTTTTACACCAGTCGGCACCCACTCCTGGGATCATGGGGAATGTCTTTTTGATAAGTTGGTCTGGGATATATGTGTACGATTTTCGCCCAATCCCCATGATTCTGAGGGTTCTTAGCTAGATGAATGTGGAGGGATTACTGAGCTCATCCTGCTGTCAGAGTGCAAGCTGGTTCAACTGTAGATCAAACCAACGTTCCAGACAGTGAACCAGGGCCACGTTCTGCAACCGGATCGACGCTCTTTCCAATTAGATGCATGGCTCATGAATTCCATGAATTTCAGAACATAAACATTCCCCAAGAATGCAGGGATATTCTACAAAGGCAAGAGCAGATTCAACGAATAGACCTATTGACTAAAGTGGAAAAGATTCTGTTTATTGTGTCAACCATGCAACTTACTCCCACTAGAAGCGCAAACAGAACAAATCTTACCGTGTCTTCTCTCTCTCGCCCAGTCAGGTTTGGTGCATGCTTCTGTTGGGGTACTTCTTCAGCAATATCCTGATATAGGTGTTCCTCTCAGGTTCCTTTGTTGTGCTCCACAAGGATGATAAAACTATTTCTCTTGTAGGGGATTTCCATTTATAGTCATAAGCACTGAATAGTCCTGCCCATGTGCGGGGACCCTGGAGCAGCTGATATATAGATCTAGATATATAGATGTAGAATTTTCGACTTTCTTCAGGAGAAGGAGAGAGAGACCGATTATGCAGCCTGTTTACCTAGGATACAATGGCAAGATTCTTCATTAAGAGAAAGAAGGGGCCAGATAAAGCAATTTAAAGATAATTTTAGTACATAACAGTGTAAATATCCCTCACAAACCTTTTTTTATGAAAGAGATGAAGGGAGCAGGACAGTGTAGCCTCATAGGATGCCATTATATGTCTAAAAAAAGTCACTGTGCCTTTAAGAATCCAGATACCACCAGTATCCCATTGTGCACAGCAGGTGGCAGTTAATTCTGTTTGTTTCCCCGACTCCTGCTAACAAGACTCTGGAGCATTGAACTCAACCCAAAAAGTTTTTTTTTCCTTCAAAATTCTTAACTGAATTTGACTGTAAACCATTTCACTCTGCGTTTTTTGTCTCTCCCTGCCTTGTTTTCCTGACAGGGATTACAGGCAATTTGTCAGAAAAATGCCATCTGTTTCTGACAAGTGCCCAGCCTGTGGGAGAAAAAAATGTCAAGACAGATCCACTTGTTGTGTGTGTAATCTGCTTTCTAGAAGACCATGTTCCTGAGTCTTGCCAGCACTGGAGGAACTTTTCTAGGTGCACCCTGAGACCGTGAGAATATTCGCCTTCATGGAACATAGGAAAGAAAATGGCTAAAATCTCCGTCTGAAGGTGGGATTACAGGGCATGGAGAGGGTCAGACCTCTACCAAGTCTCTGGTGATCATGCCGAGAAGAAAACTGCTTTGAGGAGAAGTTCGGCACCAACCTGTTCACCGTCTATCCAAGTTACGACGTCGAACAAGCACCGAAGCTCAACGTCGAAGCCAGGTCTATCAAAGTTGTCCATTGCTTCGTCGACCCCCAGGCCCTGTTCGACGTTGAGGTCTCCATTGAGGTCGTCGTCGAGGTTCAGGTGGGTGTCGAGGCACCGCCTAAGGTCGACATCGAGGCATACTTCGACGTCGCAGCGATGCCGGCATTCTACGTCGACGAATAGGTCCACGTTGAGTCATTGAGGTTCGGCAATATTGAGGACTCTTTTATCCAGGCTACAGGAGGCTAGGAAAAAGAGAAGGCACATTTACTCCTCACCAGACTCAAAGTATTTGAGAACATATTCTCCATCTTCCAGTCTTCATCCAGCTTCTCCAGCACCTTCTCCTCCACCACCACCTTTGCCACTACCACAGTCTCCTCCTCCACATGCTCCAGTTACACCACAAAGATCACGATCAAAATCGCACCACCATTCTAGGTGCCATTATCAACATAGCTCACTGCATACTTTGGCTTCTTCTAGTCTCTCCCATCATCGTCGTCATCACTTGCGCTCTGACAAGATCCTCCACATGTACTGGACGTTATTCACCAATATTGTCTGACTCTCCACCTCCACGTATCTCACCGGTGGATGATGTCACCCCATTCCAAGAAGTCCTTGTGAGGGGAGCGACAAAGCTCACATTCCTTTGTGGACTCCAACACCAATGCCATCCATAATTTTCGAGACCCTGCAACTGAGATCAGTAACTAGACCCATGTCACCACTAATGCCAGGTCTTCTTGATCCGGCTACAGGGCTTTTTCTGACACCATCCTGTTTTAAGACTGCACCTTCCAGGCTCCACAAATAATATTGTTCTCCTGAGCATGATCCAGCTTTCCTCCGCAAAGAACTTACACCAGATTCTGTGATCGTTGTGACGGCAAAGAAGCAACATGCCACTACTCATTCTTCTACAATTCCTCCTGACAGGGAAAGTCAGAAGTTGGACTTTGTGGGTCAGAATATGTGCGGAACTGCAGCAACTTCCATCAAAGTAGCTAGAGTCACAGCCTTACTAGGCATTTACGACAGGGTGCTTTGTGAATCCATGAACCAGTTTGTCGAACATCACTCTAGGGATAAAAGGGGAGACTTCATAGAGATCCTAAATCAGGGTCTCGAATCAAATGATCAGGGCTGCAGCAGAGTCGTTTTTATTAGCTGCTCATGAATACTGCCACGGAGTAGCTTTAAGACGACCCTCATGGCTGCACCTAACATCCCTCATACCATAGTCATAATAGAGAATCTTGAATCTGCCTTTTTCTGGAACAACTCTTTACGGGGCTCATTCTGACGAAGAAGTGGCAAAAATGAAGGCAGAAATAGAAACTCTCCAAGCAGTCCCTCCAGGAGAGACCCGGGGAACAGAGAAAATCTTTCCGGCCATACCAGAGCTGCTTCTCCTCCCAGAGAGGCCCATCCTCTCAATTGTATCCGTGCCGCCAACAAATCACTGTACAGCAACAGCATCCCTTTCAATCTTACCAACAACAGCAGCCTAGAGGAAGGTCTGCCCAAGGGGGCAAGCAACCTTATGGGTCAAAGCCCTGAATTATTACTTACCCGTGTTCTGTTCCCCACTCCGGTGGAGGGAAGCATAACACATTACCTGGCACAGTGGCAAAACAACCAGGACGCCTGGGTGCTGAGTATTGTTCGCAATGGATATTGTCTGTGGTTCATCAGTCCACCACCGACCATACCTCTGAAGCCATCCAACAACTAAATTCCACTGTTACGAGCGGAGGTTATCATCTTTTTACAGAAGTTGTCAGTGGAACCAGTTCCTCTCCAATAATGAGGAACAAGTATTTATTCCAGGTACTTTCTCGTCAAGAAGAAAGACAGAAACTAATTCAGACCCATTCTGGACCTCAAAATAGTCAGCAAGTGGATTCAGCGAGAAAGGTTTTGGATGCTGGTGTTACACAAGATTTGCCCCCAATTTCACCAGGAGGATTGGTTCTGCCCAGAGCATTCTCCAATTGCCTGACAGTGGTGGTGGCCTATCTCCGGAGACACAGGATATTCATCTAGATGACTGGCTAATCAAAGCGTCAACGTCTCAAGAAGCGCAGCTTCATTACAGCTGGACTTGCTCTCTCCTATGGAGGTTGGGCCTTCAGATCAATCACGGCAAGTCCATCTCTACCCTCAGTACAAACCTTGCGTTATCTGGAAGCCTCTGCTGACACTGTAAGGGCAAAAGTGTGTCCTTTGGAGGAGAGACTCTTATCGACCCTTCAAAAATGTCAGGATTTCATGAAAGCTTCCCATCCAACAGTAAGGACAGTATTCTCCCTTCTTGAATCAATGGCTTCCTGCATCTTTCTCGCACCGAATGCCCATCTCCACATGAGACCTCTACAAGAATGTCTGGAAGACCAGTGTGACTAACTGACAGGCAACTGGGAAGACAGGATACAACTGTTCCCTCATGCAAAACTGCCCTTCAAATGGTGGTGTTCTCGAACCAATCTTCTCCAAGGCACTCCTTTTCATTTGGAAATTCTGCCTCAAACCATAGTCACTGATGCTTCATTGCTGGGTTGGGTAGCCCACATGGATCACATCCAGATCCTAGGAAAATTGTTGGAGAAGGAATCAACGTACCATATCAATCTCCTCCAGCTCCGCACAGTCCATCTGGCGGTGAAAGCTTTTTATCCGTCATTCACAACCCGATCCCTGCTTGTTCAGACAGACAACACCACAACCATGTACTACCTCAACAAGGAGGGAGGGACATGTTCCTGGCCCTTGTCTCACAAGTCACAGACTATCTGGAAATGGTTTCTAGCCAGGGGCCCTTCAGTCACAGCAACGCACCTGCCAGGTGTCCAAAATACACAAGCAGACTCACTCAACAGACTCCTGCTAAAAAACCATTAGTGGGTCTTAAACGATGACATGGTACAAGACATTTTTCAACGATGGGGAACTCCGGCCATCGAGTTGTTCGCCACTGCAGAAAACAGAAAATGTCAAAGCTTCACATCGTGGTTCTTCCAGACAGAGACTCTGGGGAAAGCCCTATGGATCGACAGGTCCAGCAGATTTCTCTATGCTTTTCCGCCGATTCCCTTGATCCTGACAGCTCTCATCCAGTCAGCTCAGTCATCGACGATCCTCATAGCTACGAAGTGGCCACCCCCATGGTGGTTCTCAGACCTCATTCACTGGTCTATCCATCCGCTGCCATGCTGACCAAATCTGCTATTGAAATTCTGAGGCCAGATAGTTCATTCCAATCTCTCCTTCTTGAATTTAGTAGCATGGCTCCTGAGCTAGTGAAATTTGGACATGCCTCAGGGTTGCATGTAGATTCTCAAAGAAGCTAAGCGACATTCTCCACCTTCCGCATACACCTTCAAATGGAAGAGTTTCTGCATATGGTTTTCATCCAAGAACAAGGACCCTTCCACTTGCCAGGAGGATGTCATTCCTCCATTATGTGGGGAAGTGCCCCATTTTGCATGGTTACCCCCACTTTTTGCCTGACATGGTGTGCCCTGGTCCCTGCCAATGATGTTTCCAGGGCCAGGGTTCTTTCCCAAGATTGTACCTTTGTACCCACAATTGGCAGATCTCTGGCCACAGGTAAGCCCCTTGTAAAAGGTACCATGGGTACCAAGGGCACTGTGACCAGGGAAGGCCTCTAAGGGCTTCAGCACCTGTTGTTCCACCTTTAGAGGCCCTGTAACTTAACACCCACACAGTGCCATTGCAGGCTGCTTGTTTTGGTGCAGAGAAAAGTGACGAGTCAACATGGCACACATCTCTGTGCTAGGGTGTACTCGCCCTAAGGTGAGGGTACAGTGGCATGAACCCTGTACCCCTACAGTGTCTAAGCCCATTCTTATACAGTGTAAGTATAGGAAAGCCATAAAGAGTATATGGTCCAGAGTTGGTAATTACGGACTCTACAGCTCCATAATGCCTTTACCAAAAACTGGGAAGTTTGGTAGCAAACTTCTCAGCACGTTAAACCCACACTAATGCCAGTGTTGGATTTAAGGTAAAATGCACTCAGAGGGCATCTTAGAGATGCCCCCTGAAAATCCACCAGACCTGGTGTGATTGCTGAATGGCTATCCGCCATTTGCCACCACCAGACAGGTTTCTGGACCCCTGGGTAGAGAGCCTCCGCTCTCTGGGTCCAGAAACGAAAGCCCTCCTGGGCAGAGGTGCCATGCCTCCTCTCCCAGGATGAGCTGGGTGCACGAAAGGGAAAGCTTTAAAGGCCTGCTGCCTTTGAAAGCGGTCCCTGCCTTTTGCTACCCCAGCAACTGGCTTCCACCGGTTCTGGCTCCCACTTTTGGCAGGGGAATCGGCGGAAGAACTGAGCTAGGAAAAGAGGTGTGCCCACCTTTACCAACCCCATCACTCAGGTGGGGAGGAAAGGTGAAGCACACCTCTCAGTCCCCTCCATCTTGAAGATGAGGGAACCCAGCCAAATAGAGAGAGGCTCATGTCTCCCTCCCACTGGAGGGTGGTATAACAGGGGTTGTACCAACCCCAAGGAAAGGACCCATTGGTCCCGACCTGCACACCCCTGTAAATGCCCCTAGATTTAGTATTTAGGGGAAACCCAGAACCCTGCCTCCTCAGTTTCCTGCAGCCTACGAAGAAGAAGGATGGAAGAAGTCGCACAGCAGAGGAGACTACAGAGAAGAACTGACTTTTCCCCAGCCCTACCTGCCCGTCTGCAATATCCGGAGATCCTGCAACAAAAGTCGACTTGTCCTGGAGCCAGCTACCTCCAGAATCCCTGGGAGGACTGACTGCCTTCAACAAAGACCAGATCTCCTGCGAACTGCAGCTCCTTTCAAAAGAAACTACAAAGAAAAGCTCTGAGCCTGCTGAAGATGAAGAAACCGGACGCCTAGAACCACCACTTCACCCATACCTATGGCCCGAGTCCAAGTGGCCCACAGGTCCCAGCAAGGTCCAGCAGCGCTCACTAGTCCAAGTCCATGGTGGGTTGAACCCTCTAGTACTCACCGACTTCAACTGCTGCCTCTCCACGGGGGTTCCCTCTAACCTCGAGAGGCCCGGTAAGGTGAAATCCGACCTCAAAAGGTACCCCTGTATCCGGCCGCTCTGCACCCTGGAGAAGAGGACCTACGTCCCCAAACCCTCCAACTTACCTGTCCAGCTGTTGGTTCCTACCGGAAGACTTCCTGTAATGAGCCTACAGCCAAAATCTGCAACCGCCATAGGACTGCATTGGGCTCCCGACCCCTCCTAAGCACCCTGCACCCGACCGCTCCAGCGTCGCTGGTGGTGTGGGCTTGGTGCTGACCTGAGACACCCTTCGCCCTGACCTTAACCCTAGGAGCTTGGCTACCGAAACAGAGTGACCTGCCTGTGAGCAGCCCCCAACCGAGGGGCTCCGTTGGCTAACATTGGCATCCTGCACTCTGCACCCGGCACCCTAGTGACGCTGGTGGTGCAATTTGTGGTGCCTACCTGAACCTTGGTTCTATCCCCCTAAAACTATTCTTGCAGGTCGTCTACTTACCTGCAGACCGATAACCTTCTTTTTACCCAGAGGAGTTTTGTTCCTATAAATGTTGTTGACTTACTGTTTTGTATGAAAGGAAAATAACTATGCTTTAACTTAAGAATTGTCGTACATACCTGGAAGTACTCAAAGTAACAGAAAAGTAATCTAAGAGTAATCAACAATAATCTTACTGTATTTTGAACTGTTTTAAAAGTAATACAAATCTGTAAACGATTCCAATTCAATCCACAATTGCATTTCAGTGTATAGCCTTTCATTTGAAAGTATATTTTACCCACCTTAACCAAGACCTGCTTGACTCTAGAAAATAAAACTTAAGTATACCTTTTTTATACTTACCTAATTGGTCTGGATTTAGTCTCTGAGTGTGAGCCATCTGCCTTGATTGAGCGAATACAATAAATGCTTAACACACCCTCTGGATAAGCCTAACTGCTCGCCCACACTACCACAAATAGCTGTTATTACTTACCTAATTTCACCTCTGCTATACCTCGGAGTACTCCCTGGACTATGTGCACACTGTAGGAGAGTAGGATCTGCTTACTATAGTTACCCCCACTTTTTTCTGGTGTTTCACTGTTTTTCGACTTTAGTCTGGCTGGGGCCCTGCTATCCAGGGACCCAGCTTAGTTGCTTCCTCTCTAAAGTGATTGCATGTACTTTAGGTACACTCCAGATTGGTTACTGGGTTACCCTTGTGAATTCCTAGTATATGATACCTTAGGTACTAAGGGCATAGGTACCCCAGAGGCCTACTAGGGGCTGAATCATGTATTATGCCACCCCTGGGAAGCCGTCCAAAATGGCTCCACAGGTCTGCTACTGCAGCCTGGGTAAGGTTGTGCATGCACCCCTTACAAAGATATAAGTTACCATTATCTACGTTTAATCACTGACACATATAAACATTAAGTCACTCCTATGGCAGGCCTTATCAATCCTGAAAGCAGAGTGCTTGGTTTTGTGTGAGAGGGTGCACATGCATGAGCAGGACCCCTATGCAGCTTTCGGAATCTATTCTCTGATGCGGTTATGTGATGCAGCCAGACCATCTACTCTTAAGTGCATTATAACCTTGCGGTAAATGCTAACTTTGGAATGGCTGCATGGAAACATGTCGTGTTTGGTTTCAAACACTTTGGAATCCTACCCCCCGCCACCGCCAGTCCTGGTGGCACGGGTAGAATTCCACCCTTCTAGAAGGAGAGACATGTACACACTGGTCTAACCGGTAATAGTTTAAAAGAGCCCTGGTATCACAAAATGGATGTCACAGACATGAGTCTGACCTCCTGCTTCTGGATGAAACTCTGGCAGGGGAGGCCTGGACAATAGGTTTCCTGTCACAGGGAGGTGTAACCTCCTCCCCAGACAGGCTTTAGTGTATTGGGGCTGGGCGGGTGCATTTATAGAATGCTTTTCAGATAGTGCTGGGGGCTCACTTGCAGTCCCTGTGCATACCCCAGCCCAAACCGGTTGCAGGGGCACTCAGCCCCTGCTCAGGCGAGAAACTGGACAAAGGGAATGGGTGTAACCGCCCCTCTTCCCAGACCCTCCCATAGGTGGGTCAGCAGAGTATGTCCAACCCCCTTAGTATAAGTATGGGACCCCAGTCCCTAGGACTTCAGATTACACCTGGACGAAACTCTGCAACATATATCCTGGAACTTCGACATTCTACACAACTAGAATACGGAAGAATCTCCCTTGGGATCAAGGAGTGACTCCCCCGTTCGAACAGGTACCAAAGAAGCATCTTGCCGGTCTGCATCTCCTAGGCTCCCGCCGGACCCCGAAGTATTTGCGACTCAGGACACAGACTTCCAGACTTCTCAGAGGCCGACACGAGATCCCAGCAAAGCTGAGTCCCACAGCCCTCACGAGTGACGTGGAACCGGAACTCCTGGACACGTGCACATTTGCAAGTGCATCAACTTTCCGAGCTTTCCCGAAGTTGTGCATTGGGCTACTTGTAGTCCAAGCCCCGAGCACCATCTGCACCGAAGATTGTGGGCCTACACTCCACAAGTGTTCCGTGAGCCCGCTTCTAGCATTTCCGCTCAAGGCTCCTTTGCGATCCCCTGTCCATCGACTGGTGGGTCCCCACCAAGGTAACTCTTCTGTTTCTTGGGCTTTCCTGGTTGCTCCAGACATGCCCTGACTCCTCACCAAGTGGTGAGTCCCTCAGATCTTGCTGGTCTGCACCAAAGCCAATCTTTGATTTCTGCGTCGGTTGCTGTTCCCAAGGCTTGTTGGGTCCAATCCAGAAACCGACTTCACAGCACTCGACATCCTTCATGGGACAGCTCGAATCCAGCTCCTGGATGTCCTCAACGCCTCCTGGTCCTCGTGGCTGAAGAGTCAAGCTTCACCTTCACCTGAATTCACCCGACATCGGTGGGCATCCGCTCATCGCCTTCCTGGTCACTGGCCTCTGCTTTCAGGTTCTTCATATCTCCGATCCACCCTTGGATCCACCCGGACACTTTCGACTTTGTCGCCATCAGCACTTTGCAGCAGATCATCATTGAAATCGACGACAAAACCCGACACCAAAAGACACCTATGCACCCGGCTTCCCGGGTATGGTAACTCGAGTACTCTGGTGCTCCTCTGGGTATTGACTCTAGAACTGCCTAATTCTAAAGGGGTTTTCTCCAAGTGCTCCTCTAAGTGTCCTTTATCTGTGTTTAGACACTGCATGCGTCCCCTGTGGGTCCCCTGTGTCACTACCTTGGGTGGTTCCTGGTGGCCCCAGCGGTTCTAAAGGCTCTAGACCTTGTATCTGTGTCAGTCGTGGTTCTTATACCACTTTCTTAATATATGGTTTGGTGTACGCCCCTAGGCCTCAACTTATATAGTGCTAATTTACTGTGTGCTAAATAAGTTTACTGAATGTACTTTTGCCTCTAGCCTCATAAAGAGACTAGAGGGATATGTTTTAGAATAAATACATATATTTTATATGTATACCTGGTGTGGTTCTCCTTTCATTTGGTAAAACAAGCTGCTTTACATTCCTTCAATACTTAGCCTGAAGGCTGCTCTCTACAGCTACCACTAGGATAGCTTTCTATATAGGTTATCTTAAATCTACCATCAATAAGGGTCGTTTGGACTGGTGCAAGGTGCCCACTAGAATAGTGGACAGCATATGCCAGGCCAACTTCTCACACACACTATACCTTACTTTGGTATAGTATATATCGAGCCTGCTTCCTACAGATAGGTCTTTACACTCTCTTGATGTTAAGAGTCTAAAGTTCTACCTAGATAGAATTCAGCTCATAAGAATATCTAATCACCTCTTTATTAAGTATGGCCCAGTGAGAACAGGTTAGGCATCATCCAAACATACTATCTGGATGGTTCTTGTATGCTTCTCTCACACCAGTTAGCTAAAATAAATCATTGTCTAGTAGACCTAAGGCACATCCTACAAGGGGAGAGGCTGTAACTGCAGATCTCCTAAGAAAGGTTTCCATTTCAGAAATATGCAAAGCCGCTACATGGAGATCTGTACATATTGTTATTAGCCATTATTGTCTGGATTCAGATGCCAAAGAAGATACTCAAGTAGGACAGGTCTCTAATGGATAAAACAGCAAATACAGAGGGTATGAGGCAATCGGGACTGCACTTATTACTATAGTAAGGTCATGTATAGCATTTTATCCTTTGGTACACAGGACCTGAGGCTCAATACCCTTAAGCCTCCTGGGATTACAAAACCCCACAAATAGCACAACAACAATTTGGTCCAGCACTCCTTATTACAACTACTCAGATTATATCACATGATTATACACAACATTAATTCAGCTGGTGTTATTCCAATTTTCTTTATTCATGAACGCTTTTTCACAACAAATACAACTGTAGCCAACATGTTTCATCCTCTCTGACTTCTAATGGGCAGGAAACAGTGTGTTGGCCTTCTATTACAAAGGCTGTCAGTGATGTTCAATCTGTTTTTCCCAAAGTGATACTGGTGGAAACCATGTCAAAGTAAATCTCATCCTAGGTAAGGGTATTGTTTAATATTTCTCTTTTCTCGATGGACAGTCTCCTTGTTTTAAATTCAACTGTTAGCCAAAGTATGGCATAGAGTAATGGGGGTTATCCCATTCCACAACTTTCAAAATCGTAGATCCGGGCTCAGATCCATCCAACTTTCTTAATGCTGTGTTTAGCATTTTTGCGAGGGCTGCAACTCCATCTGGTGCTCCTGCGGGACCCATAGGTCCACTTGCTTATTTACTTGAAGGTTTTCCACCTCACTTCCAGCAGGCTCCTTTGTAGCCGTTTATGCCATTTAATGTGATTTAACAGGGCCTATCTTGGAGATCTGGCAAAAGCCTATGACCTCTGCTGCAGTTTCTAGGTCAGTGGTCAGAAGATACAAAGCAATTCCTGAAGACCAAGCATTTTTGTGACTTTGTTAACTCACCCTTTGCCTGAGAGCTAAATGGTTCAGGCTTCTTGCTCCTTCAAGTTGTTGGCAGGCTCTTTCCCCACAACGCCTGCAGATAGAGACTCCAAAAGGATGGAGCAGTCAGCCACAAATATCTTTTCTTCAGTGAGTATGGCCCTTAAGGCTTTAAAATTCAAAATGTTGATCCTGGAACAGGTTCTCCTTGCACTGGAGAAGGAAGAAGGAGAAGGAAGTGTGAGAAGATGGCCTGATATATAATGCTCACTATTCTAGTGAGCACTTTGTATCAGTCCAAACAACCCTTATGGTGATTGGTTGTAAGTCAACCTTATAGACCAGCTATCCTAGTAGCGTGGTTACGAGCAGTCTTCGGGCTAAACTCTAGAGGGCGTGTTAAGCCAGCTGTTATACCATCACATATACCCCTTGAACACCAAGTGAAAGGACACCACACAAGTGTTATGAAAATAAACAGTGTATTTATTTAGATCACAACAGCCCTGTACTCTTTATGAGGACAGGTTACTAAGCACACAACAAAACTCTTAAGAAAATACTTTAAGTTGCACATTTTACACAAATGCCCGAGGGGCACGAAAAACCATATACTCTGAAAGTGGAATGCGAAAGTACTATCAGGTAAGTACTGGACTAATAGGCTTTGGAATCGCTAGGACTATGTTACTGAACCTTCAGATTACTAGTAGGAGGCCTAGGGGACTCGGGTGCAGAGTGTGCACTCTCACACGGGATGCGGGACAAAGTCTATGGGAGCTAGTAAAGGCACAGTTAGTGTTCTCGGGCGAACCCGATAAGGTAGGTCGAAAACGACAGTGGATCCTGACCCTTGGATAGTGAGGCTATGCTGGGGCACCGAAATGCCGAAGTTACCTAGCCCAGGGGCTGCAGCTGCATAGGTCTCAAAAGACGTCGGGAATCCTCGTAGACGAACCAGGAGCCTGAAGAAAAGGAGTTGCTGGCAGGCGACCAGTGAAGATTGTTCGAGTGATCCAAGCCTGGATCGAAGATGGATGACACCTGAAAGCAGAGGGGACCAAGTTCGTGACTACTAGCCAGTAGTCAGGTGGCACCAGGAGGGCACCGGATGGTAGTCACCTCGACTAGGTGAGTGGGCGACGCTGGGCTCTGCAGTCTCACGGACCAGGAGGCGTTGTCGGCGACCAGGATGGAGGTGCGAGCTGTCCCACCATGGATGATGCTGTCGACGTCGCTGGACCCAGGATTGGGGCAACAAGTCTTGGCAAATTCAAGCCCACGCGGTGGACCTAAAATGGCGTCTGGAGTGGACCAGGAGGGTCCGGGGTGCTCCTCTTTTGGAAGGGAGCAAGGGCCAGTCTGGAGCAACCAGACCAGCAGCAGTGATGTCGTCGGGCGTCGTTAAGAAGGCCACAAGCCAGCGGGCTAGTAGCCAAAAAACGCGGTGAGCAGCAAAAAGCAGAAGGGCCCCACGCAGATCGTGGAGATGCTGGGAGGCTGGACTTCGGTGCTGGAGCTGCTCAGGGTCGGGGCTTCTCGGACCCCAAAGCACTCACCAGAGGATCCCTCGGCGGTCGTGCTGGATAGAAGTCGTGCAGTTCTGATGATGGCCGGTCCCTCGAGGTCTCGTCGCACCTACGGTTCTCAGCTTAGCTGTAGAGGTAGGTAGAGGTCAGAGGTGCCAGGGAAGCCGGGTCTCGTCGTGCTGGTCGGTCGGATTCCCGAGGAAGGACATGCAGCAAACCGCAGAGTTCTTAGATGGTGCCTGCGGATGCAGGGTGACTACTCCTTAGCCACAAGGGAGAAATCTTGAGAAGAAGTCGAGAGTTCCTTTCGTATAAAGTAGTTTCTTGATTCAAAGATGATCTAATTTGGAAGGGTCCCCGCTCCTGCCTTTATCCTAAAGAAAGGGGTGGGTACGCGACTAGGTCCTGCCCTAGGGGTGGGACCAGGAAGGGGGGTGGTTACACCGCTCTCCCATGCCGGACTTTCCCCAGGCCAGGGGCTGGTGTGCCCCTGGAACTGGTTCTAGCCGGCAGATGCGTAGTGAGCACCGGGGTGCCACTTGCAGTCACCTTCCTGTAAAGCCCTGCCTACCCAGGATACACAAAACCCTGTCTGGGATGGTGCTAGCACCGCCCCTGACAGGAAACCCTTTGTCCAAGCTCTCCTCGCTGGAAGGACTCCCAGCAGCAGGAGGTCAGACTCGTGTCTGTGGTGGCAGCATCCATTTTGTGGAGCTGAGGCTTCAGATAACTTTAACCGGGGTTCACAGTTACATACATGTTGTGTCCCTCTAGAAGGGTGGAATGCTAACCCCGTCGCCAGAATTGGCGAGGGGTTAGTATTCCAATTCGTATGACACCTTACTCGACATGTTTTGATAAAGCAATACCAAAGATAGCATTTAACCGCGAGGATAATAATGCACTTAAGAGTATATGGTATGCGTTATCATGGAACAGCTATTAGGACTTGGTTCCGCAAGCTGCAAACGGGCTCAGCTTATGCCAGAGCACCATTTCACACGATTCCCAGCACTCTGCCTTCAGGATTGTCAAGGCCTGCCATAGGAGTGACTGATAGGAATCTGTGTGTCCATTTTTAGGGTTAGATATAGGTATACTATATCTAAAGCAAAGGGTGATTACACCACCTTGCCCCAGCTGTCGTGCAGCCAGTTGTGTCAGATTTAGATGGCCATCCAGGGGTGGCATAATACATGCTTCAGCCCCTGGTAGGCCCTGGGTACACCTATGCCCTGAGTTACAGGGTCTGATAAGGTGGCCCAGTACCAATTGGAAATGTACCTAAGGTACATGGATTCCATTTTAGAGAGTGAGCAGTAGGCCTGGGGTCCTGATTGGCAGGGTCCCAGGCCAACTAAGTCGGAAAACCAGCAAAACACCAGGCAAAAAAGTTGAGGGTAACCATAGTCAGGGATCTACCTTCCTACACCCCCCCCAAACGAAAGGAGATAAGGCTATCCTTGACCAGGTAAGCCTATATTGCCTGAGTGGCCATATGAGGTGGTACATGCACTGGCAACCCCTCACCCTAAGGGTATCTGAGGGTCTCCACCATAGGGAATCACTACCTGTGGTGTGCTTTGGCAAAGTAAATAGCTGGTGTGGGAATGGAGTACTGAAGTGAGACTCCACTACTGTTGGGCTCAACTTCCTCCAATCACTATCCACCGTATGTGCCTTTCTTTCCAGTACTGAGTTGCTATGAGCTCTCAGGGTCAACCTCTGGCTACCTAAAGCTGGAGGCTGAGTCCCTCTGTTTGGCTTACTGGAGGGACAGGTCAGGTTTGGGGTTTTTAGGCCCCAGGTTTGGCTGTGCCCAGCAGTGTCCAGCTGTGGGAGTTCCCTAACTAAGTTTAAGGGGGATCCCTCAGGAGTGTGTTTTATTTTCACTTGGCTAGGACTACTAGCTTCAGTGATCCTAATCTGCTGATTAGGGATTTTTGGACAGGGGGCCCTTTGGGGTCCACCACTGGCCTTCCTGACCTTTACAGCCCTGGGCTGATGGAGGCAGGGTTGAGAGGTGCAGGCTACCTGCTCCAGTCTGGGTCCCACCTGGGAAGGGTCCACTGCCATCAGGGGCTCTGCCAGGCTAGGCCTGGCTACCTCTGGGGCAGCTCCTTCACCAGGGGTAGAGTCAGTTCCCTGAGGAGGCTGGCTCTCACCTAGTGTCTGGGAGGGGGAAGACTTTTCTTCCTCCTCAATGCTCTCAGTTTGAGTGGAGTGATCCATTGTTTCAGGCTTCACAACACTATTATCTGTCTGAGTTTGAGCTGTGGCCATCACAACTCCACCAACCTTTTCAGGAAGGGACTCAGTTTGGGTTCGGGCTGTGACCATCACCGCCTTGCCAACCTATTCAGGAAAGGCATCTTTCTGGGATAGGGCTGTGACTGGCACAGCCCTCCTGACCTGTTCAGGGAGGACATCTTGGACTGGGGCTGTGGCTATCACTGCCCCACTAACCTTACCATGGAGGTTTACCATTTTAAAATGGGTTTCTTGCTCTACATCAGCCCAGGCTGAGGTCTCTAAATCATTCCCCAGTAGGCAATCTACAGGTAAGTTTGGTGACACTGCCACTCTTTTGTGACCAGTGACACATCCCCAGCTGAGATTTACCACTGCTATGGGATGATCTCTCTGCACTCCATCAATGTTCACTACCTGGTATGTGGCACCAGGCATAAGTTGCCTTGAGGGGACTAGGCTCTCAGCCACCATGGTGATGCTAGCCCCTGTGTCTCTGTAGGCCTCAACTTTTGAACCATTGATGAGGGGCTCCTGTCTGTACCTGCCCAAAGTGTTGGGACAGGTTGTGAAGTTGGCAAACCCCATGCCAGTCTCACAGACAAGAGTATCTAAGTCAGGGGACCTGGTTAGGCCAGAGTCCCCAGGCACTCCCAAAGAAAATACACCCAGATTCTTGGGGGCACTCCCACCACCTTGGGGATTACTACCAGTAGTAACAGGAGGCTGGGAAGCTTTATTTGGGGGTATCTTCTCCTTATTGTTGTTGGCCTTGGGACAACTGCTGTCAGTTTTGTAATGACCCACCTATTTGCTTGCAGGTGTGACAATAAGGTTTCTTCTGGGTTTTGGGAGAAGTTTGGGACCCACCCTTTTCAGAGGAATTTTGGGGCCCTGTGGTTTGATCAGAAGATTTATTCCCACCCTTCTCTTGAGGCTTGGTTGATTCCTTCTTTTGGTCACCACCCTGGTTCTTAGGCCTGACCCTGGTTCTGACCCATTTGTCTGCCCTCTTACCCAATTCTTGTGGAGAGGTCAGATCAGAGTCTACCAGGTGTTGGTGTAATAACTGGTTCTGACAATTACTTAAGATTTGCTCTCTCATAATTAGGTTGTACAATCCTTTAAAATCAGTAACCTTACTTCCCAGTAGCCAGCCTTCAAAAGCCTTAGTGGCACATTCAACAAAGTCAGTCCAATCCTGAGACTGAGTTTTCTGGGTATCTCTGAACATCAACCTGTACTGTTCAGTGGTTAAACCAAACCCATCAACCAGTGTATTCTTCAGGACCTGGTAATTGTTAGCATCCTCAGCTCTAGTAGTGAGGAGCTTATCTCTACCTTTGCCTTCAAAGGAGAGCCACAAGATAGCTGCCCACTGACTCTGGGGGACACACTGTACAGTGCAAGCCCTCTCCAAAGCATTCATCCATTTGTGGATGTCATCCCCTTGCTTAAAGGGGGGCACTATCCTACTCAGGTGCCTAGTATCTAAACTCCTGTTTTCCCTTTGGGGAATGCTGCCACCAGTGGGGTTTGTCCCACTCAATTCTTGCTCTCTAGCAAAGGCAAGTCTCTCTTTGGCCAGGGCAAGTTCTTCCCTTTCAATCCTCAGATTGACTTCCCTTTCTTTAGCTTCATACACTCTCCTCTGAGGGGATGTCATCCCTCTGTGAGAAGAGGCCTGAGAGCCATTGGTTCGAATGGATCTGTTAGAGCCTCTTGATAGAGACCTAACTCGTCCATTCCCAATGTTAAGCTGGCCTGAGAGGGGCCCCAGGGGTCTCCTAGTACCATTCTCATGCCTGCTTAAGTTGTCCCTAGTTAGCTGGCTAACTACTTCTGGACCTTTGTCTGCCTCGTCCTCAGATGGCTCTAGATCCTCATCCTCCTCTTCACCTTCTGCAGAGAGATGGATAAGGTCAGGGTCACCTGAGGTTCCCTCTAGGGGGGGCATGTTCCCATCTGGATTAGAAGGGTCTGGGTTACCAGCCCTCCTGGCATTAAGTCTCTAAGAGACCAATCAGGAATGGGATTGTAGGGTTAGAACCCTGTTTTAGCTTCCTGGAGGTACACACTTGTCTCATCTCCTGGAAGCTAAGAGCAGCATATCTGGAAGTGACCTGTGGAGGGTCCACTGACACAAGTGGAGACTCAGAGTTTCCTCCTTTGTCTGACATGCTGTTTCTAGTGTGGTGTAAGTGATGCACCTACCTACACTATTTGTTTGCCTACTGATCCCTTGCTAAGAGTTGTAGCCAAGGTGTGCTAAGCCTTGAGGAGCTACAACAGCTGGTTCAGTAGAACTCAGAGTATTCTAAGCTAAGTTATATGTACCTGAAGTACTTATGCGATCTTTCACAAGATATTCTTAGGATACGTGTGGTAAAACAACAGCAAGCTCAAATCCCAACCGCTGCTCACCAATGTGAGAAGTTGGCCTGATATATAATGCTCACTATTCTAGTGAGCACTTTGTATCAGTCCAAACAACCCTTATGGTGATTGGTTGTAAGTCAACCTTATAGACCAGCTATCCTAGTAGCGTGGTTACGAGCAGTCTTCGGGCTAAACTCTAGAGGGCGTGTTAAGCCAGCTGTTATACCATCACATATACCCCTTGAACACCAAGTGAAAGGACACCACACAAGTGTTATGAAAATAAACAGTGTATTTATTTAGATCACAACAGCCCTGTACTCTTTATGAGGACAGGGTACTAAGCACACAACAAAACTCTTACGAAAATACTTTAAGTTGCACAATTTACACAAATGCCCGAGGGGCACGAAAAACCATATACTCTGAAAGTGGAATACGAAATTACTATCAGGTAAGTACTGGACTAATAGGCTTTGGAATCGCTAGGACTATGTTACTGAACCTTCAGATTACTAGTAGGAGGCCTAGGGGACTCGGGTGCAGAGTGTGCACTCTCACGCGGGATGCGGGACAAAGTCTATGGGAGCTAGTAAAGGCACAGTTAGTGTTCTCGGGCGAACCCGATAAGGTAGGTCGAAAACGACAGTGGATCCTGACCCTTGGATAGTGAGGCTATGCTGGGGCACCGAAATGCCGAAGTTACCTAGCCCAGGGGCTGCAGCTGCATAGGTCTCAAAAGACGTCGGGAATCCTCGTAGACGAACCAGGAGCCTGAAGAAAAGGAGTTGCTGGCAGGCGACCAGTGAAGATTGTTTGAGTGATCCAAGCCTGGATCGAAGATGGATGACACCTGAAAGCAGAGGGGACCAAGTTCGTGACTACTAGCCAGTAGTCAGGTGGCACCAGGAGGGCACCGGATGGTAGTCACCTCGACTAGGTGAGTGGGCGACGCTGGGCTCTGCAGTCTCACGGACCAGGAGGCGTTGTCAGCGACCAGGATGGAGGTGCGAGCTGTCCCACGATGGATGATGCGGTCGACGTCACTGGACCCAGGATTGGGGCAACAAGTCTTGGTAAATTCAAGCCCACGCGGTGGACCTAAAATGGCGTCTGGAGTGGACCAGGAGGGTCCGGGGTGCTCCTCTTTTGGAAGGGAGCAAGGGCCAGTCTGGAGCAACCAGACCAGCAGCAGTGATGTTGTCGGGCATCGTTAAGAAGGCCACAAGCCAGCGGGCTAGTAGCCAAAAAACGCGGTGAGCAGCAAAAAGCAGAAGGGCCCCACGCAGATCGTGGAGATGCTGGGAGGCTCGACTTCGGTGCTGGAGCTGCTCAGGGTCGGGGCTTCTCGGACCCCAAAGCACTCACCAGAGGATCCCTCGGCGGTCGTGCTGGATAGAAGTCGTGCAGTTCTGATGATGGCCGGTCCCTCGAGGTCTCGTCGCACCTACGGTTCTCAGCTTAGCTGTAGAGGTAGGTAGAGGTCAGAGGTGCCAGGGAAGCCGGGTCTCGTCGTGCTGGTCGTCAGATTCCTGAGGAAGGACGTGCAGCAAACCGCAGAGTTCTTAGATGGTGCCTGCGGATGCAGGGTGACTACTCCTTAGCCACAAGGGAGAAATCTTGAGAAGAAGTCGAGAGTTCCTTTCGTAGAAAGTAGTTTCTTGATTCAAAGATGATCTAATTTGGAAGGGTCCCCGCTCCTGCCTTTATCCTAAAGAAAGGGGTTGGTACGCGACTAGGTCCTGCCCTAGGGGTGGGACCAGGAAGGGGGGTGGTTACACCCCTCTCCCATGCCGGACTTTCCCCAGGCCAGGGGCTGGTGTGCCCCTGGAACTGGTTCTAGCCGGCAGATGCGTAGTGAGCACCGGGGTGCCACTTGCAGTCACCTTCCTGTAAAGTCCTTCCTACCCAGGATACACAAAACCCTGTCTGGGATGGTGCTAGCACCGCCCCTGACAGGAAACCCTTTGTCCAAGCTCCCCTCGCTGGAAGGACTCCCAGCAGCAGGAGGTCAGACTCGTGTCTGTGGTGGCAGCATCCATTTTGTGGAGCTGAGGCTTCAGTTAACTTTAACCGGGGTTCACAGTTACATACATGTCGTGTCCCTCTAGAAGGGTGGAATGCTAACCCCGTCGCCAGAATTTGCGAGGGGTTAGTATTCCAATTCGTATGACACCTTACTCGACATGTTTTGATAAAGCAATACCAAAGATAGCATTTAACCGCGAGGATTATAATGCACTTAAGAGTATATGGTATGCGTTATCATGGAACAGCTATTAGGACTTGGTTCCGCAAGCTGCAAACGGGCTCAGCTCATGCCAGAGCAGCATTTCACACGATTCCCAGCACTCTGCCTTCAGGATTGTCAAGGCCTGCCATAGGAGTGACTGATAGGAATCTGTGTGTCCATTTTTAGGGTTAGATATAGGTATACTATATCTAAAGCAAAGGGTGATTACACCACCTTGCCCCAGCTGTCGTGCAGCCAGTTGTGTCAGATTTAGATGGCCATCCAGGGGTGGCATAATACATGCTTCAGCCCCTGGTAGGCCCTGGGTACACCTATGCCCTGAGTTACAGGGTCTGATAAGGCGGCCCAGTACCAATTGGAAATGTACCTAAGGTATATGGAATCCATTTTAGAGAGTGAGTAGTAGGCCTGGGGTCCTGATTGGCAGGGTCCCAGGCCAACTAAGTCGGAAAACCAGCAAAACACCAGGCAAAAAAGTTGGGGGTAACCATAGTCAGGTATCTACCTTCCTACAGGAAGGTCTTGTATACCTCACTAATTTAGAAATTGGAAGAAAGTTTTTGATCTCAACATTATCAATTTGCGGTCCTTCAGTTCGGTCTTATTTCCACACCTCAGATCTTCATAAAGGTGATGGCCATGGTGGTAGCACATCTCAAAGATCGGGTATCCAAGTGTTCCTGTATCTAGACAACTGGCTGCTCAAATCGAAGTCGCCGGAGATGGTGTTGCGCCATTTTCAGTGGACAATACAACTGATGTTCAACTTGAGGTTTTCAATAAATGTACCCAAATCTCACCTCTAATCATCTCTGCTGTGATTTGTGCCTTCCCACATCCACACAGGATTCAGGACATTCAGGCTATGATTCCACAGTTTCAGAAAGG
The DNA here is from genome assembly GCF_964263255.1 of Lissotriton vulgaris. Taxonomy (NCBI): domain Eukaryota; kingdom Metazoa; phylum Chordata; class Amphibia; order Caudata; family Salamandridae; genus Lissotriton; species Lissotriton vulgaris. The sequence goes on along the minus strand of NC_141699.1, from coordinate 148,731,470 downwards.
AGCATTTGTTCCAGTCCTGAAGGTCTTGTGCCTGCTCGGTCTGTTTGTCTCCTGCATTCTGTTGGTCAATCATGCACGCTGGTAGTGGTTTTAACGTAACAAAGATCTTGTATTTATGTATTGGTATATTTGTATAGTGCAATGACTGTCACCTGACGGGTATCCTGGCGCTTAGACTTAGATGATACATTCACGGTGTTTAAGCAGCTGCACAGCTTACATGGTTCTTGGAAAAAGGTACGTTTTTAGGGCTTTCTTGAAGAAAGTAAGATCTCCCATGCTTCGTAAGCATAGTGATAAGGAGTTCCACAGTCTCGCTGCGGTGAACCTAAAAGATCGACCTCCCATCCGGGTCCTCAGAATCCTGGGAACTACCACCAGACAAGCTGAGGCCGAGCGGAGAGATCTGGACGGTACATACCAGGAGAACAAGTCCTGCAAGGAAGAAGGGACCTGTCCATGAAGGGCCTTATGTACCAGACAGAGGGCTTTGAAGTCAATCCGCTGAGGGATTGGCAACCAGTGAAGATCCCTGAGTGCTTTGGTAGATGAATCAGAACGTCGGCGCGAAAGAGCCAGTTTGGCGGCAAAGTTCTGTACACGTTGCAGTTTTCCCACCAGGGTCATAGGTGCCCCCAGAAGTAGTGAGTTACAGTAGTCAAGCCTACTTAAGATGATGCTCTGCACTACCTCTGGCCTGGTCTGTACAGGGAGCATGGGTAATATCTTCCGCAGCATCCGCAGCAGTGTCATACAAATGGCCACCGTTTTGTTTACCGACACGTCTAACTGCAGGCTGGGGTCGAACATCACCCCCAGGTTACGAACAGATTTGGCCGGCAAGCTGGTACCCTGAAAGGACGGGGGTCAAAAATTCAATGGAAGAGGCCTAGGGGTGCGATCCGTTGAACAGTGTAGCACCTTTGTTTTGGAACTGTTGAATTGTAAGGAGTTGTGGCTCAACCATTCCGCCGTGGTGGACATACAGCGGTGGAAGGTCTCCTGTGACACAGCCTCCTTACCCTCAAACGAGAAGACAAGTTGGGTGTCGTCAGCGTAATTGGTGACTGCTATACCGAAAGATTTTATCAACTTGATCAGGGGACGGAGGTAGAGATTGAATAGGATCGGACTGATGGCCGATCCTTGGGGCACGCCCTGCCCAACCCTTCTGGTGTTGGATTTGAAAGGTGGCAGGGCCACCATCTGGTGTTTGTTATCAAGATAAGACACCAACCAGTCAAGTGCCAATCCCGACACCCCTATTACCTCCAGTCTCCCTATCAAGATCGTATTACTGACCGTGTCGAACGCGGCCGACATGTCGAGCAGTACTAAAAAGGCTGCTCGACCTTGGTCGGCACGCGTCCGAAAATCATCTAAAACAGTCACCAACGCAGACTCAGTCCCATGGGCTGGTCTGAAGCCAAATTGGGCCACGTCCAAACAAGCATTGGTCTCCAAGAAACTGGAAAGCTGTTTAGTGACCAGTTTCTCCAGAATTTTAATTGGAAATGGGAGCAACGGGATAGGTCTATAATTTGCTGGACAAGTGGGATGCAAAGTGTCCTTTTTCAGGAGTGGGGAGACCACCGCCAGCTTCCAACAGTCCGGAACCCGTGCAGACCTGAGGGACTGACCGCAGATGGAGAAGAGACGGGGGAAAAGCTCTTAACGAAATAGTTTCCAAAATTTATGTGGAAGGGGATCAAGTGGCGAGCCCGAGGATACCCCGTCTGCCAATGCACAAAAATCTTCAAAGGACAGCGGGGGAAAGCTATTCAATTGCACTGACCTAGCATTTTTCTCAAAAATGGAAGTTAAAGTAGGGGTAGGCAAGGTCTGAGAGATAGGGCCTGGCAATATAGCAAGGTTGTTCAGAATAGTTGCAATCTTATCCTCAAAGTGCTGTGCCAATGAGTCACATAAAGTTTGAGAAGCAGGAATGTTCTTTACAGAGCAGGCGGGCCACGCCAAATCTTTAACGATCTTAAATAAGGCCTGGGACTTGTTCACAGCTGACAGAAGTGATTCCTCTAAAAAGCTAGCCTTGGCCTGGTCAATCTGGGCTTTATAAGTCGCCAGTGCCTGTTTAAAAACAGCTCTATCTGACTCAAGGTACTGCTTTCTCCAATTACGCTCAGCCCGTTTACACTGGAGTTTGAGCTGATAAAGTTCTTCTGAGAACCACGGCATTGCGTGTTTTGTCCTGATTCTAGTTTTTCGCAGCGGGGCCAGTGAGTCCAATGACGCTAAGATTCGCTGGCTAAGAGTCTCATAGCTCACGTCTACATTGTCTCCCAAGATAAAACCAACTGAAAGCAGAATGGGGAGAGTAGATTGTTTAAGGAGCTTAGACCATTGTCTGCCCACCTTAGTGGCTCCTAAGCTACCTTTCTTTGTTAGTGAGGTGGGGAGTGAAAGAGAAAAATGGACGAGTGCATGATCCGTGAGGAGTTAGTTAAAATCTCCAGGGACACTGTACCGAATCTGCAATGGTGGGAGTTTTAGGCTACCTTCCTCAAGGGAACCCATTTCACCCTCCTCCTCTGGTGGCCAGAGTGATAATGGATGCCTCCACACTAGGTTGTGGAGCTCATCTCGAGGATCTGGAGGTCAAAGGTCTTTGGTCTCTAGAGGAAAGTTTGTTGCACATCAATATATTGAAGTTGTGAGCGAAATGTTTCGCTCTCGAGGCCTTCCTTCCTTCCGTTTGCAGTCAGTTCAGGTCTTTAAGACAACACTACTGTGATGTGGTAGGTCAACAAACAGAAAGGAGTAGGGCCGTATCTTCTCTGCAAAGAAGCTCTGCGACTTTGGTCCTGGGCTCAGGACCATTGGATGTTCATCATTGCAAATCACTTGGCCGGAGTTCTGAATATAAATGTGTACAGTTTCAGTCTGCAGTATTCAGCAAATCACGAGAGGTGTCTCCATCCGTTTGTGGTACTTCACATTTTCGAGATGTGGGGGGTTCCTCAGTTGGACCTTTTTGCCACTCACGAGAACGCGCAATGGCCCTCATTCTGCAGTCTCCAGTATTCAATGCAGGGCTCATTGGAGGACACATTTCTATTAGATTGGGGCTCCCAGCTTCTTTACGCGTTTCCCCATACCCTTGATTCCTCGAGTTCTGAGGAAGATTCGCCAAGAACCGACCCAAGCCATATTAGTAGCTCTGAATTGGCTGAAACGGGTGTGGTACACAAATCCTCTTTACCTCTCTTTGTGCCCTTCTCTCCTTCTCCCTCTGATGGGCAGACCTCCTCTCGCAATCAAGGGCATGTTCTACACCTCCACCTACAGAGCCTGCACCTTCATGCCTGGAGATTGAACTTGGTAAATAGTTATTTTTCTCTCCTTCATGATGTGGTGGACGTTATCGGCCGAAGACACTCCACCAAGACAGTCTATGCTGGCAGGTGGGCGAAATTCGTTAAATGGTGTGGAGAGAAGTCATTTGACCCTGGAAAGCCCAATTGTCAGAGGTTTTAAGTTTTGCGCTATCTCTGGTGCAACAAGATAGCGCTGTTGCAACTGTTGAAGGTTACCTATCTGCCATGTCTGAATTTCTTTGTTTGCTAGATCAACCTTTGCTCTTTAAATCCCCTATAATTATGAGATTTATTAAGGGTCTCACTGATAGGTTTCCTCCCACTCCGTTTATTATGCCTCAGTGGGATCTTAAGCTTGTTTTTAGGTTTGTAATGGGTGTGCCTTTTGAACCCTTGCACTATTACCCATTAAGGTTTCTCCCTTTCTGTAGGAAAGTAGGATCTGCTTTTATAGTTTTGGTGTTATGCTGTTTCTGAATAGTCTGACTGGGATCCTACTAATCAGGATCCCAGTCTCCTTGCTTTCTCCCCTCAATTGGTTTCGTAAGTACTTAGGTACATCACAGATTGGACACTGGTGTACCTTTCTCAGTCTCTAGTATATGTTACTAAGGTAGCCATGGCATAGGTACACCAGGGTTACCCCTTGGGCTGAAGCATGTATTATGCCACCCTTGAGGGACCACTCAACTGTAACTAAAGGCCTGCCATTGTCGCCTGTGTAAGCTGGTGCTAGCACCACTTACGACAGACATAGGTTTCCCTATATCTAAGATCACTGCACTTAAAACCTAAAAGTCACCTCTAAAGCAGGCCTTTCAATCCTGAAGGCAGGTTGCTCAGTTCTAATTATGAGGGTGCCCCTGCATGAGGAGGATACCCCTACAGTCTTCGGAGTCCATTCTCCAGGGCTGTAATTGCATAAGCCATTTTGATACATAGAGTGGCCATGCATCAATAAGCGATGGCCATCTCTAAACTGGCTGTAACAAGCGCTATCATGTTTGGTATCAACTATAAAGCTTGCAGCAGCCCGGGTTGACACACACGACGGCGACGGAAAACAGTGCGTATAATACTTGCAATATTAATAATCAACTTAGTAAACAAGACATAGAATGCAATCACACCTCTCTTAGAAGAGGCTTACCTTAAGAAAATAGGTTCCTTAACACCGACTGTCCCACAGATGCATCAGCACGTTGTGATGACTCCAGGCAATAGTGCTGCGCACACATGTGTGTTGTCTTCCATGTAGCAGCTCTACAAATTTTCTCCAGCAGCACTCCTGTAAATAGGGCAGTTGATGCTGACACTGCTCTAGTAGAGTGTGCTTTCACAGTACTTGACAAAGGCTTGCCAGCCTTGTCATGGCAAAATTGAATCACACATGCTATCCTTCAGTATTACCTTGAGAGTTCTGACCATAAGCTACAAATAGTTGGTTAGATTTTCTGATGTCCTTGTTTTTTTGCAAATAAAATTTAAGGCATCTCTCAAGGTCCAGAGTGTGCAAAGCTCTTTCCGCAGGTGTAGAAGGATTAGGAAAGAAAGTCCTCAGAATGACTAGTTCATTTAAAAGGAATTGCGTGGGGACTTTAGGGATGAACTTGGGGTACGTCCTCAGAATGACCGTTTGATCCGTGAATCTCAGGTACGAATGAGATATGGTAAAGGCCTGTATTTCGCTAACTGTTCTTGTTGAAGTTAGTGCTAAGAGAAGTGCAACCTTCCATGTCAAAAACTTTAGTGCTGCCCTGTGTATAGGCTCAAACTGTTGTTTTAAATACTGAGCCAATACCAGATTAAGCTGCCATTCCGGCGGTGGAGCCTTGATAGATGGAAAAGCACACAATAGACCTTTCATAAACTGTTTAATGACTCTGGAAGACCATGGAGATGAAGTATGAGGCGCTCGTCTGTACCTTGATATGGCTGCCAGGTGAACTTAGAACTGACAAAAGCGTCAGACCGGACTTTGTTAGTGAAAGCAAATAAGGTAGAATTTCCTTTGGAGCAGAAAGAAATGGGTCAATCTCTTTACGTTTGCACCATACGCAGAAACGTTTCCATTTAAGCTTGTAAGTCTTATTGGTGCTTTCAACTTTAGATTTGCCAATGATGTCTTTGCAATCTTGTTAAATCTTCAAATCTCTAAATTCCAGGAATTCAGGAACCACGCATGCAGCTGCAGAGAAGCTGGTTCTGGGTGACGCCCTTGGCCCCTGTTCTTTGTCAACAGCGTTGGTAATAGACATATAGAATGCGCTTCTGGGAGAAGGAGAAGGAGAAGCTCTGTGTACCAGTATTGTTTGGGCCATCTGAGAGCTATCAGGAGAATCCGGTAATGCTCCCATTTCATCTTCGTGAGGACCCTGGGTATCAGCGGAATGGGGGGAAACGCGTATGCATATATCCCTGACCAATGCATCAAAAGAGCATTCCCTCGAGAGTTCGGGAGAGGGAACCTTGCCTTGAAGAACCGGCATTTTAAGTTTTACTGTGTCGCAAATGGGTCTAACGTTGGTTTCCCCCAGACTGCAAATATGTCGTCCAGCTGTGCTTGTTCGAGCTCCCATTGTCGCTCGTTCTGCTCAAGGTGTCAGCCAAGGTGTTTCGAAGACCCGGGACATGTTCCACTGTGAGAGAAATTCGATGGAGCATCAACCAGTTTAATAACTCCTGTGCATCTTAAGACAGGGTGAGTGATTTTGTACCTCCTTGCTTGTTTATATAAAACATGCTCGTGGTGTTCTTCATGCGGATCAACACTGACGATCACTGTATTCGAGGAAGGAATGCTCGAGGAGATAAGAAAATGGCTTCGAGCTGCAGTCTGGTTAAAGGACGATCTTCCTTGTACCTGCAGGTCTTGTAAGTGTCCTCCCCATCATTCCATAGAAGCATCTGTTGTGACTACGAAATCCGGAAGGACTGGTAGAAAAGACTATCCTTGTCTGAGATGAGAGGTCTGAGTCCTCCACTTGAGGGTTTCTTTCACCTGAAAAGTGATCTTGATTACATCGTCGCAGGAGCCTGAGGTTTGAAATCATTGAGTCGGTAATTCCTCTTGGAGAGGTCTCCGGTGTAATCGAGTTAGAGGTACAGGATCTATTGCAAAAGAGAGCATTCCCAGCAGAGATTTGTACATTCTCACTGAAACACATTTTTTTCTGTACAGTTTCAGTGCTTATGCTCTTAACCAATGTTGCCTTTCTTCGGAGAGAAACGCTGTTTTGGATTGTGTCTAGTTTTGTCATTATTCGATTTGGGTAAATTAAAGATTTTTGAAAATTGACAGAAAGACCCAGCTTGTGGAAAAGAGTGAGGCAGTCCTTTGTTGCTTTTTCCACTAAGCAAGAAGATTACCTGATGACCTTTGATTCTCAAGGCTGCTGCCACTGGTGCCTGGAATTTTGGGAACGTCCGTGGAGCCGATTTGAGGCCAAATGGAAGAACTCTGAATTGATAGTGGGCACCAGCCACTGTGAACCTCAGGAACTTCCTGTGTTTTGGATGAATAGGGACGTGGAAATATGCATCCTCGAGATCTAATGACGTCATGTAATTGCCCTTGTTGAGGCGACGCAGTATGTCTGAAAGACTTACCATCCTGAATGTCTGACTCTTTAGATATTTGTTCAATTTCCTGAGGTCTAGGTTAGGCCTCCACTCTTCTGATTTTTTGCGAATGAGAAAGAAGCGGGAGTAGAAACTTTTCCTCCATTGGGAACAAGGGACCTTTTCAATTGCCCCTTTCTGAAGCATGACCCGTGCTTCCTTTTTGAGTAAATGAAGGTGAGGGAGGTGCAATCCCCTGGGAGGAGTGTTGGGCGGTTTTTGGGGTAATTTCAGTATGTGGCCATAAGAGATGAGATCCAGGACCCACTTGCTGTAGTGATGTTTCTCCACTGATAGATATGCTTGGAAATCGTTGCACCATATTTGTAAAAAAGGAGCAGCTGGTACCCCATTGAACTCACTGCTTTCGTCCAGTATCACAGCCTTGTGATCCACCTCTGCGTTTGGAAACTTGACTGGAGAAATCAGCTGTATTTGCCTGTCTGTAGGACTGCTGTTGATACCCTTGACCGTATTGCGGCTGATACGTCTGATACGACTGGGATCGCTGATTATTTCCTCCATAATTGGAGTAGTCCCTACCTCGAGCTCCTCGAAGGGGCTGTTTGCGATACTGCAGGGTACCAAGAGCCTTAGCTGTGTCAGTGTCTTTTCTGATGGCGGTAAGTGCCTCATCAATATGGCTTCCAAACGAGCTTTCACCATCATAAGCAATGTTCCCTCTAATTTTTTTCCTCTTTGTGCGGCAGTGTAAGGTCTCTGTGCGCTGCAGCCAAGGTTATGTGCGCCAGGAACCAGACCGTGTATGTGGGTGCAGCGTCTAAAAAAGGGGCGCGGCCAACATTAAGTGAATGTGCCTATGGGGTGTTTTTACACAAAGTGTAATAAAAAGAAAGAAAGCTTTTGTAGCGAAATGACCTGAGTTAATGCCTAAAAAAGATGTGAGGGAAGTGGTTTAATATATGGTGTGGTTGTGCACCCTTACAGTGTAATAAAAGCACAATTAAGTATCAGGTCCGTATGAAAAACCTTAGCTCAGTTCTGGGTAGCTGTGGTTCTGAGCCACAGCAGCCTGGCTCTGAGCCACAGCAGCCAGGATTTAACAAATGAACAAGTGATAAGCATTTAGCAGTACCAAAACAGTTGAATATAAAGAAAAACATTTTTGCATTTTTGTCTTAAAAAAACACTTCAATGACAAAAATCCACATAAGTGTACCGGTGATATGATATGAATTTTCAAAGAAACAATAAATCCCAGATTTTGACTTAGAAAAATAAAACACTGCAATCTACTGCGACTTTCAATTTAGAGTTAGCCATCACAAGTTACTTGGCAACGGCTCTTGTGGCAACCGGGTCCGAACTGAGCCAGTCGCAGGGAACAATAAGGTACAGAGTAACAGTTACCTTGCAGTTAAAGCAGTCTCCACTCTAGTTCCATAGTCTACGGTTGAAGCTCCATAGGAATCAAAGGAGTAGTAGTGATGCAAGGGATTAAGGATGCGGAGCAGGTGTCAGGGGACCTTCCTGTGGCCACCCCTCAGTCCACGAACATAGTGGGGCAACTTTAGTCTCAGAGGCCTTGTCCCTTGAAGTTCATGTCAAGTGCAGCCAAAAAACAGATACAACTGAGCCTCCACTACCGCAAAACCCGTTGTTTCTTTTAAATGTCAGTAACTCCCTTGTCAAGCCACAAACCTGTACTCCAATGACTCTACATGGTCCAGCAGATTCAGGTGAAACTTTTGAGGGCCTGAACTTGATATCTTAGACTGCACTTTGGCAGTCAGTGACGATTATGTGTTCTTAGCTACCAACTCACCATGGCAGGCTTCTTCAGCTTTTATGGCCCTGTATATGTTTTAATAGCCAATGGGCTACCAGTTTTCCTCTCGCCTAGGGACGACATCAGCCAAGAGTGGCATCTGGCTAGCCCAAAACATACCATTCTACCCATTCCCAAAAAGGCAGAACCTTCCCTTGATGTGTGAGGCTCCCTAGTCCATCCCAAAGGTGTGTCCACCTGGGGGCTATCTACCCATGGAAAAAAGGTTTGGCAACAGCTTCTCTCTTTGTCCGAAATGCCAGCCTATCTGCTAAATCAAAAGAGCAGCACCTCTCGAGTGTGACTACCATTTGCCCTTCAAATATGGCTTTCCCTTTGAAGCTCACCTTTTTGGCTCACACCCTGTTTGGCCTTCCAGCTAGAATGAAATCACGCCTCCTGCCTTGGCAGATCCTTTGTTTTCCTTCATGAGTATGGTTCTCACCTGCCCCTAAGAGAGCAGAAGGCTGTCAAGAGAACAAAAGCTTGTGTGCAACCAAAAACAGTCGGGAAATGTTGGGCAAAAGAGTGGCAACTTTTTAAAGTTGCCATGTGTACAAATGTTACATTAAAATCGACTAGTTACGCACTACCATCTTTGAGTAAAAGGCTACCCATATGTTGAACATAATGGAAGTATGCGTCGGTTTGCACAGTTGTTTCAGTGAGGCGTGTTTTGGAGTCATGCAGGGTCGTGGAAGGTAGGGATCTCCAAACATGTTAGTTACTTTATGCAGAAACAATACAAAATGCTAAGATAAAAATATGATTGGACTTGAAGGAACTACGAAAAGGACAAGGGAGAATGCAAAGTCTTTTGTGTTTTCCTCAATAGTAGCAGCAGGTTTCCATCAGTTGGCGTTCAATGGGCAACACAGAACCACTTTATTTTTTCCCCGCTTTCTATAGCACAAGCATGGTCACGGGTTTAGATCGCTTTACAAGAAGTCGGGTTGTAACAGTTGAAAAGAACAACCATTTAACACCTTCAGCGCGGCGCGAATTTTCACGCTGTGCTGAAGGTTCTAAATAAGGGGCGTGGCCGTGACGGAACGGTTCCGTCATAAGCACAGCCCAACCGGCGCTCGTGACGGAACCGGTCCGTCACAAGCATCGAAGGGGTTAAGTAAAACAGTGACTAGAGTTAAAACATATAAGGTATATGCCCAAGCATCTATCTCGTGGGAAGGCATTCAGCCTTTGTCAAAATTGTATTTCGAAGAGGTTGATCTTGAGACATTGGATTGCTGGGCACATTACGTTCGAGTGACTGTATAGTCACAATATTATATACTGCACACCTTGTTGTAAACAAAATGAGGTATACCAGGCACTTACAATAGCCAATGGCAAAGATGCATAACACAGTGTTTCCAAAACACATCGCACGTATATATGGTCATCATCCTTATTAAACATACCTAGCCAAAGACTTACGTATCCGTCTTGGAAAGAGGCTTACTTCTAAAAGACTCTCTACGCAGTGTTCATATTTAGCATCTATTAGTATATTTTCACGTTAGATGCAATCTCACTTTAAGTAGCACAACAAATGACGTTAAACAAATAAACAGTTTACTTGTAGTATGCCATCAAGGATTTCTAATGACATGTTAATTCACGTGTCTGTTGGCCTGGACAGCTACCAGATATTATTAGTGGCCAGTGATCACATTTCACAAATACCAAAACCCTTGGAACCATGTAAATGGTGTTAACTTGTTTAAACGCCGAATTCAAAGAATATAATGTAATTGTTAACTGGGTGTGGTGAAATCGCTGCTGTGAAATAAGGGCGATGAAAATGTTCAGTTAAATAATACAGGAAAATGCGAAATATTAATGTATTAAATGGTGAATAGAAAAAAATATCATCAAAGGGAGGTAAAGAGGGAACAATAAGCCTACATAATAAAAAAGGAAAAACGTGCACATCGTGGATAGGCTGTACTATGCATTTTGAAATACTAATACACTGTGCACTGGAAAGGATGAAGGGAGCAATACATTGTACATGAACGAAAAGAGATAATGTGTGATGTTAAGTGTAGCACTGGAGACGCTGGTGTAGCAGCAGGCTTGGTGCAGAGGCCTGCTTCCACCCGGCTGACTGGTTTTGACAGCAGAGGAGGCACCTGCTTTTCTGGGTACAGGAGTCTGACCTCAGAGGCAGAGCAGAGACAGGGCTGGGCCTGGGTGGGCACGACTGGTCTTAAGAGACTGTTTTTAGGAGTGCCCACAGTGCTGGGGGTTGCCTCGAGCGTCGTGGCGAAAGTGACATCCTATAAAGGGCCTGCGGTACACCGGGCCTTTGACAGCACCGGGCGGAGTGGGGTCGCTGTTGCTGTGTGTCTCTGCTTCCTTGGTGGTGTCTGGGCTACCGCTGTCATCGCCCCGGTGTCCCTGCCGCTCCGCCCCACAGCCTTGGTTTCTGATCTACCCTGTGTCGTGTCCATGCTCCCGGGCGCGCACACAGACAGTTTTTCAGCTGCCAACCGCACCCGAGTACTTCACAGGTCTCTAAAAGACCATTGACGTGTTAACGAGGCTTTGTCTCACCCCTTAGAGCCCCTGCAGCCCCACTCTGCATATTGATATAGTCAGAGTGGAGCTGCAGGGGCTCTAAGGGGTGAGACAAAGCCTCGTTAACACGTCAATGGTCTTTTAAAGACCTGTGAAGTACTTGGGTGCGGCTGGCAGCTGAAAAACTGTCTGTGTGTGCGCCCGGGAAGCTATCCCAGTCCGGGCTACACACACGAAGGGGGAGGTGGTAGTGGTGGGAGCAGGGGGGGGCGGGGATGGAGAGACAGCCCTTGAGCCCTAAGGGCGTTGCTCGCCTGGACTGCCAGAGGCGACCCTGTGTTTTTACATGAGTCAGCCCCCTGCTGCAAGCTGCTCGAGGGCTCGTGTGCGCTTCACATAGGTCAATGCGCGCTCGGGGTGAAAGAGGTGGGCGCTCGCGCACGCGCGCAGGTTCGAGGGAACACTGATCATAAGCCATTTCCAATATCTTGGTTTGGACTTCCGGACGGAAATTAGTTGCTCTCCACCATCCTTGACGCTGTATAACGGCAGCTCCAGCCAACTGTCCGAAACCAGTAGCGGCAATGTCAATAGCTATATCAATGATCTCAGAAGCTGCTCTTTCTCCCTCAATGAACAACTTAACAAACTCTTCCATAGAGGTATCCGGAATGACCTCCTTCAGTGCACCAATGTCAGACCATATTTTTCTGTCATAACGTGCTAGAATGGCTAAAGCGTTAGCCCCCCTAATCGAGACTGCCTCCATAGAAGAGAACCTTTTCCCAATCAAATTCAGGCGTCGACCTTCCTTGTCTGGTGGAGAGACGATAGGCTTAGATGGTTTTTTCTAACGCTTTTGTGCTGCCTGAAAGATCACAGAATCAGGCTTAGGGTGACTTGTAAGACACGCTGTTAGCCCTCCGGCGCTCTATATTTCTTATCCAACCTGGGAAGCACTGGAACTACAGAAGCCAGTGCCTTCATAACTTTAATCCCTTCTTGCCAGATATGGTCAATTAGAGGTATCGACCGGACGGATTTCCATTACTGGTCCTTTAAATCATATAGGAAACAATCCAGCTGATGGACTACCGTAGGTAAATGAAATGGAATCCTCCGATATCTTCAGGAGGCGAATCCGAAGGAAGATGAGTGGCAGTGAAGGAGTTTGCGTTATGTAATCATCCCACTCATCCGCTGCTGGAGAGGGGTCTGGAAGCTCACCTTCTTCATGTTCCTCTTCCGACATAGTAGCGTCATCTCTGAGAGGAGGAGGAAGTATGGGAGCTGGTGCCATTATCGGAGTGGCCGAAGGTGTAAGCATTGGTGTTTGCGGAGCTTCCTGCAGAGGTGGAGGAGGTACAACAGCACCCTCCTGAGGGGGAAACCTTCATTTACAGTCCGCCAACATGCTCTGAAGATCCATGATTAACTCCGGAGGGAATTGAGCAGACTGCTGCCTGGGCATTTCGCAATATTGCTGGTACTGCACTGGTTGGGCAGAATAGTGATGGTAGTATTGATCCTCCTGGTCATATTCGTCATCATCCTGATATTTACCGTGTAACTCTGAAGGACTACGTGCAGCTCTAAACTGACCATCATCATCAGAGTCCTCAACGTATAGCAGATGGCTAGGAGGAAGCGGAGAAATTTTCGGTGTCCTAAACTGCTGTTATGCTGGTTGCTGAAATGGTGTTGATGGACCAGTATAACATATTGGATGTTTTATTGTTGACGGTGACATTTTTGTCGTCGACGGTACTGACACAGTCATTGGAAATGCTGTTGCTACATCTTCCGTCGACGACGGTAACGTCGTTGACAGTAGCGTTGTCTTCGTCAACGGTGGTGTAACTGTCGACAGTGTCTTCGCCGCCGACGATGGTGTTGTCAGTGTCGTCAACGATGGTGTCTTCGTCGACTGTGGTGTCATCGTCGATGTCTTCTTCGTCAACAGCTTCGTTGACAGGTTCGTCGGCCATGTGGTCTTGATTTTCGTCGATGGCACAGTCGTCGACGACAAGGGCAGCGTCGATGATATAGAATCTCCAGAACTCACCGTTGATATGGACGACTAAGTACTCACTGTGGTTGTCATTGAAGTGGGAACAGGCGTCGATGGTGAACCTGCGCCTGATGAAGACTTGTGGCCACCTTTACCTTTAGAATGGCCAGAAGACTCTGGCTTTTCCTTAGATGTTCCTGGAATCTGAGGGATCCAATCTCTGAAGAGATTTTAGGTTGCTTCTCCTTTTTAAGAGATTCTTTAGGCGCTTGAGAAGTTTTAGATTGTTTCTTCCTCTCCCCAGCCTGACCCTCAGGCGACCTGGGCCTCTTGAGTGACATAGAGGACGTGTCACTGTCAACATCAGAAGACGCAGATTGTCTTTTCTTCAGCCAAAGTAGAAGCCTTCCTTCTCTATCTCTCAAGGTCTTACTGGAGAAGGTGCGGCTAATTTTACAATGCTTTGCCTCATGGCTGGGATAGAGGCAATAGATACACTCTTTATGTGCATCATCTACATGCACCCTCTTCTTTCCACAGGATTTACAGGCTCTGAATAATCCCTTCTTATCAGGCATTCTTCTAAAAGAAATCCAAAGAGACTTATCTGAGAAATTTGAAATAAACCGAGCCAAGCTCAGGGAGACTCCCATACACTACGAAGTGTCGTGGAAATCTGAGGGACTCTCTTGGGAATTTTCGAGAGAAAAAGTGGTTGCTACCATAATAGCCTATGGAAAGGTATTGTCTAATACTTACTACTTTGTTATTTATGTAACGTGGAACTCCCACTACGTCGACGGGGAATGATTCAGGCATGTGAATCTATGAAAGATACCCTAATACTGGATAAGTAGCAGAAACTAATTAAAAGATCAAAGCTCTATTTTTCATTGTATTTCCACCAAGATACACGTCATGACCAACTCCCACCACATAATTTAGAGCAACAATCTGCTTTTGAAACATAACATTCTTAGAATACTCATATTGCTTACGAACAGTACGATCAGTTAACAAGTTTATCTAGCACTGGGAAAACACTTAAATCTTTTGTAGCATCATACTTTGACAATTATTAGCTCATCCAGCCCTGTACAACACCCACACAAACACACAAAAGATGACTCTTTACAACTTCTCATTCCAAAGAGGGTTATTGATGATATACTTTCAGTAGGCAGTATAGACGCTAGACTGACCATTACCTCATGCTCTTCCCTCTCAACTGATTGAAAATCTGATCCACAAGACAAATAAAAAAAAAACCAAAATAGGTCAAAAGCCTGAGAAAGATAAACAAGGACACACTATCATTTGAAACTGGCCACACACTTCAGTAAATCCCTCCCACACAAGAGGTATAAAAGCACAAATCAATATACAGAGGTCATTTCAGGGATATTACAAAATGGCACTTAAAATACATTAAAGACTAAAATAGATCATTAAAAAAAAAATCAGGAAAGGAAGGGAAATCCTCTGAGCGAAAGAAAGAGTGTGGCCTCAAAAACCCTTGTATAAACTTGGGTGGGTGGCGTGGCCGGGAACACGAGCATTGCGGCAGCATAATTGCGTGGCTCCATCATGGTTCCGAATTAATCCTGTATTGAGCCGAAGTGGGGCATCTCTACGACTCACCAATGTGGTGGAGATGCAATTGTCGCTCACTGGCGACTAGAAAAGCCAAGGACGGAGCTCCATAGGGTTGCGGAGCCCTGTGGTGAAGCAACGATCATGCAGCCCTGGGCCCTGAGACTTCGGAGCCCCTAGGGTAGAGAGGCCTTGACTGGGGGGCCTAGGTGGTGCGCTGGACTGCAATAACCTCCACAGCAACCGGGAGGAAGGAGCGGCGGCACACTGAAGGACGGAGCACCGAAGGAGGAGCATGGTGCTCAAGGAAGACTGCGAAAGACTGTCGGACTGCCCGGGGCCTCGGGAGACTGAGCTGAATGCAAAATCCAGGCCAAGGGCAGCCGGTAAAAAAGAACAGCACAAATTGCTCCCCCTGGCTGAATGGGGCAATATCGGGCCAGCTGAAGAGGCAGAGACAAAGGGGCAGATGTGGAGGGGCGTGCACCTGGGGCTCCCAGACTGCCGTGAAGGGGACGTGGGGGGGCATGGAGCACAGGAGTTGAGTGAGGTGGACGGGGGTTCCGGGAGCGACTCCACCCGAGCTAGACTGAGGCATCATGACACACCACTGAAGCACCCGGACCAAAGGACTGTAGAGGGTGAGGAGAAGGTTCCGGGAAGGGGGCGCTCTGAGAGGACAGAGACGATGGCCCAAAAAGTCTGGAATAAAGAGTGCTCACTCTTGGGCGGCCTAGGTCCCCGAGGACGGTCCTTGGTGAATCACTGGCCTGGTGTGGTCGGGCAGTAGAACACTAGAGTCAAGGTGGTCTTGTGGGCCCTGACTCGGGAACCGGAGGATGAGAGACGTCAGGCGGGAGGAGCGGAGTCCTCGGAGCCAGGCTACTGCCTTACGGTGACAGGGTTAATGCGCAGCAGGGCAGAGTGACAGAGCTGACGGCTTCACACATACAGAGGGGCTGGGAAAGAAAGGCCTAGTGGTGCAGCACAGAGGCTATTGCCTAAACATCTCTCAAAGAGCCTGTAGTGAGGGAGACAAACCAGGGAGCCCAGGGCGTATTCGAAAATGGAGAAGCTCATGGGGCGTGCAGCAGAGGTGGTGGCCATCTGCACTCGGACAAAGAATAGACGTTAAGTCAGGGCACAGAGAGCTGCGTTCAGCTGGGAAACGGTGAGCCCTGGCTGGACCAACACATAGCCCCTCAGGTCTGCGGGTGACCAGGGCTCGGGCCGGGAAGGCGACAGAAGACTATGTCAGGAACCGGGGACCCTGCTCGGTTGCTGAGCCACTGAAAGGAAGGGCATGCCAGAAAGTTGGATAGGGGAGGCAACCCAAGGCTATTAAAGGCAAGAGGAACGTCCTTACAGAGCAAGCGGAGGTGAAAACAGAGGGGCACACAGCCCATAGTTCAACTTGATAGGGGTACGCAGGAGATTGGAAGGACCCAATATCTGGGTGAGGCCCCTGCAGAGTGCTTACTAACCCCCAACGGACTCAGAGGCACGCAGTAAGATCAGTGGGGAGCTGAAACAACGGTCGCCTCTAGGTAACGCTAGATCGGGAATAACGGAGGTCAAAATGCCACGCCAGAAGGGCATAACCGGTATTACTCTGCCTAACAACTGTGAACCTTCCCCGCTACACATTGAGCATGACAATGAAAACTAGAGGATAAAGAATTTTCTCTGCATCGCCAATTAGACCAGAGTGGCGATAGCGGACACCAAAACAGCATTACAGCAGGACATAGGGGCCGTGTCTGTGGGACTAGGATTGTTGCAAACCGAACACCGTAAACTGGCTGACGGGGTTAAGGAAGTTGAAAACTCTTTCACTGATCTGGTACCGGAACACAAACAGGGCTTACACGGCTGGATGACCTCACTTTAAGAGTAGCGGAGCTGGAACGGCTGACTGAGGATCCCGAAGAGTGTAATAATGTGCGAATAGTGGGGATTACGGAAGGTGCTGACATGTTGTTCCAAGAAAAATGGCTCAGAGATTAAATGCCGGCTGGTTCCCTATCTCAATTCTTTGCACTAGAGAGGGCGCACTGAGTACCAGGGTGGGGGCCAGCACCTGGGAGGCACCCTCGACCAGTGGTTGCTAAACTTCTACATTACAGGGACAGAGACGCTATATTACAACAGTCAAGAAACCACAGCCCATATATAATAGGCAACAGTAAGGTACTAATGTTTCCCGACTTTACTGCCAGAGTACAGGCGCAAAGAGCAACATTCTTGGAGGCCAAGAAAGCCCTCAGAGAGGCAGGGCTGCAGTATTCACTAATGTTTGCGGCGAAGCTCCAGATCATCTTGGATGGTACCAAGCACTTGTGTAACACGCTGGAGGAGGTATGGACTTGGCTGGAGACATATGGGAAAGGGGCGACCCTGCCCAAATCACAGCTGGGCCCCGGAGGTGAGAAACGGGGAGCCAGAACCAGGCAACGCCGCCCCTAAAAACAAAAAGCCTTGCGGAAGCTCACAACTTCTCAGACGCAACAATAGAGGGAAGCAGCGTTACAGGCAGTGGCACGTCCACTGTCACCCCAAAAATTGGACCACAATATAGACTCTTCGTCAAAGCACCTAGCCCACTCGTCCAGTTCAGAAGATAATTCAGGAAATTACTCGAAACTACTGAAAATGACCCCACGTTCAGCAGACGACATCATTTAACACTCGAACATTAGGTGGGGAAGAGTAGCGGCAAACTGAGTGCAAAATATGGCATCTCCCTCGGAAGTGGGCGAGGAATGGCCCCTTCACAGTATCCAGAACCAGATGGATCTAACGTCCTCTCCAAAGTTGCGCAGGTTTTGGGCAGCTGATCGTTGTCAGTCCGTTCGAGGGATGTGGAGTTACACAGTTGGGTTTGTTGTCCTATATCTTGAGGACCACTGCACATGTAAAAAAAAGAGTATTGGTGCCGGGTTTGGGGGGGGGTTGCTTCCATCGACAATGGCCATATACCATAATCTATCTGAGTAGTAAACTGCTAACTTGAAATATTAGGAGCATGGGCTCTCCTTCTAAACGTTACAGCATTCTTAATTATATATGGCACAGAGGCGCACAAATAGTGATGCTTCAAGAGATCCACCTCACAAAGGAAGAAGTTGCCCGGCTTAAGCGTAGGTGGTGAGGTCAACTATATGCGACAATGTACTCACCTCACGCAAAGGGGACACTTGTGTGGGACAAACCTGGTGTCCCTTTCCATGCATCATGCCAGATAATTGACACAGATGGGAGATACGTGCTAGGAAAGGGCAGATTAAAAGGGAAAGAGGTAACGTTGGGGAGTATTTATGCCCCAAACCAGGATCTAGTTCCTTTTCTGATACAACGTTCCAAACCAGTGTCGGGGGGGGGGGGGGGCTTCGGGTGACCTAATTTTAGGGGGAGACTACAACTGTGTGTGGGATTTGAGACCGGATAGATCTAACCTCCCATTACGGGGCACGACGGCGGCTTCGACAGCTAAGGACCTATGGGGATGGATCACCGGTGGGAGCTATTGGATGCCTGGTGGCTACAAAACAAATTGAAGAATTCTCATGTTATTCACGCTTTTACAAACTGCACACCAGACTCGATATGTTTCTCTGCTTGAGCCAGCTGGCACCCATGCTGTGGAGTCAGAATACCTGGGGCGATCCACCTCTGACCACAGCCCCCTCCTCCTGAGATTTGTCCCAAGCCCCGAAAGGGCCCCCATGCCACTATGGCGATTGGATCCCAATTTACTGGAAGTCGATTGTTTCAGACAACAGTTATCAGGGGCAATATCGGCAAATTTTGAAACAAACCAGGGAACGGCTGGCTCCACTCTAGTGGAGTGGGACGCCTTCAAGGTGGTGGTTAGAGGACAATGTATGGGACAGACAGTGGGAGCCAGAAAGGAGATCAACCAAGAACTTAAGTCTTTAGAGGCCCACATATTGGCACTGGACAGGGAAGATGGGAAAGGGGTTGAAGCCCAGAAACACCTGACAGACGTAAAGAGCATATATATTACCACCTGGGAACGGTTAAGACTTTTAGATATTTGAGAATACTATGAAAGGCAGCTTGTAGAAGGAAGCAGGGCAGGGAAGCTACTGGCCTGGCTAATTCGCCCGGAAGGCAGGGGATCCCTGATACCCAGTATTTTAGACTCGACAGATGATTTTCTTCCCAAAAAGTATCAACAACGTTTTTGCGAAAATTATGTGATGTTATACGGGAAGCAAATTAGGTACAAATAGAAAAGATGGTGGCATATTTGGGAAGACTGGGACTGCAAGAACTAGACCAAGCCACTCGGAAGACCCTGGCAACGACAATTGCCGTTCAGGACATTAGAGCAGCCATTAAAGAAATGGCAAGAGGGAAAACTCTCGGGCCAGATGGCCTCCCAGCTGGATTTTATTACACTATTGTGCATCTTTTAGCCAGAGACTGGAAAATATGTATGCTGTGGCATTAAAGGTGGATCACCTTCTGGCATCCATCAGGGAGGCGCTAGTGGTTACCCTGCCTAGATCCACAACTGGCTCAGTAGGCACAGCAGACTTCAGGCCGCTGTTAATGGTAAACCTTTACTTTAAAATCCATAGTAAGATATTAGCAACACAACTTCTGCCTCAAATGCAGCAATTGGTCCATACTGGCCATAACAGGTTTATCGCAACACGCTCGACATCCAACAACCTAAGGAGGCTGTATCATGTTATCTTTCATAAAGACCTGGAGAAGTTCCCTGACGCTGTAGTGATGGCAGTGGACTTGGAGAAAGCTTTTGATTCTTTACGGTGGGACTTTGTTACAAGTGATGGGGAGAATCTGGCTGGGTGACGAATGGTCTGGGTGGGTCAGCTTGTTGTACTCAGATCCCACGGCTAGGGTATGCACAGGCAGAGCAGTGTCTGCTACATACCCCAAACTTTTAAAATAAATAAATAAATAAGGGATGGACCGCAGGGTATAATGAATGTGATGCATATTTTGGGGGAGGTTGCAGAGTTATCTGAAAGAGACACGTTAGTGATAGATTCCTGACCTTAATCCCCAGGCATCAGACTGGATCCGGAAACTTTTGCGTAGCAGTACCCTTGCGCGTCAGTAGGCGTCGTCTGTGGCTCCGCGTCCGGTTTTTGAGGAGTGCGACCGCACGATGTCGGTCACGGACCCCCACCACCTGTGTTTGACCTGTTTAGGTGTCGACCAAGACGACAAGGCCTGCTCAGACTGCCGGGCCCTATCTTCGAAAGCCAGGCGGGAGCGGTCCCGCAGGCGACTCAAACTCCGGCAGTCGTCCCCGTGCCGCGTGAGGTCTCAGTCCCGGTCCCACGGGAGGTCGAGGGACAGGTCGCGGGTACGGAGCCACCACAGCTCCGGGAGTCGGCGCCACTCCTCCGGGTCAAAGTCGTCGTCAGGTAAGAAGCACAAGAAGTCGAAGAGGCGTCATCGCTCTTCTGACTCCCCCCGACGCTCGGCGATGCGGCCGGGGGTTCGGGTGACACCGCCCATGCGGCTCCTTCGGAGTCGCAGGCGTCTCGTCCTGCCCCACACCCTCCGGTCCCTGGGCAGGACGCGACGCCGGAGGAGATTGAGCGCTTCCTCATGGCCATGAGGTCCCTTTCTCCTCAGACGGGCTCTGCGGTGCCTTCGGGCCCAGCGGACCCGTCTGGGGGCCCTAGCGGGTCGGGGGCTTTGGCCCCGACGCCGTCGGGTGCTTCGGCCCGGCGCCGCAGGGCTCCACGATCCCGACACCGCCGGCTCCTTCGGGCCCAGCGCCGCAGGGACCAGCGCCCCCGGCACCGCCGGTGCCTTTGGGCCCGGTGCCGCGGGACTCCGCTGGACCTTCCTCGGGCTCTGGATCGTCACCGATGGACCTTACAACCCCCCCCGGCGTCGGTCCGTCAAGTGTCACCTCCGGCGCCGTACTCGGGCGGCGCCGCCCCGATACCTCCTTTGCTCCGGTTCCGACGTCGGAGGGGCGCCGCTGGGCGCCGCATCCGACGCCATTTGGAGATTTCCACTTCTACGAACCGGCCCCATTAAATTACAACCCTGAGTTTCAGGAGATGGGTGAGGAGGAGGATTGGGAATCCAAGAGGTATGAGAATTATGGAAAGAAGATATTCTCCTCCCTTAGTTTGGGACTGCGGTCTTCCAACACCGCATTCCTCTTGGGCCGCTACACCCACTCTCTGTGGGAGACGGTGGCGGAAGTGCTGCCAGAGTGCCCATTGGAGGTATGGGCCAAACTCGGCCAAGCCCTTTTGGATGGCCGAGATGCAGCCAAGTATTCGATCAGGTGTGGGCTGGATACCACCAACTCGCTGGGCAGAGCGATGGCTACGACAGTGGCGGTAAGACGCCACGCCTGGCTGAGGTCCGCCAATTTTTCGGCAGATGTCCAGAACACTCTGATGGACATGCCGTTCGATGGCGGTCGCCTTTTTGGCGACAAGGCAGACCACGCGCTTGAGCGCTTTAAGGACTCCAGTGCTACGGCCAAGTCCTTGGGCCTCTCTGCCCCGCTCCAGCAAACGGGTGCCTTTCGCTCCTTTCGTGGCCAAGGAAGGGGCGTCCCCACACGTGCCGCCAGCCACTCGCCGCAGACTAACATAAGCGCGGCGGCGGCCGTGGAAACCGCCGTGGAGGTGGTCGGGGACAACGGCGAGGTCAGTCCACACCTTCTCCCGCAGCATCCGCCTCGAAACCCTCCTAGTCCGTGCTTTTCGGCTCATGTGACGCCAGTGGGAGGCAGGGTTCGCCATCACCACTCTCACTGGCGCACTGTCACTTCGGACAGGTGGGTGCTGCAGATCGTCCGGAGGAGCTACTCCCTCCCCTTCGAGACGACTCCTCAAGCCATGCCACCGCAACACCACCGCGTATCGGGGGATCACTTGCGGCTCCTGCAGGACGTTTCGGCCCTCTTGGCCAAGGGGGCCATCGAGCGCGTTCCTGGGCCAGAAGTAGGACGTGGTTGCTACTCCCACTACTTTCTGGTACCCAAGAAGGGCAAAGGGGGCCTACGCCATATCTTGGATCTGAGGAACGTCAACGGCTTCCTCCGGAAGGAGAAGTTCAAGACGCTGACTCTGGCTCAGGTCTTAGCTGCCCTAGACCCAGGAGACTGGATGGTAGCGTTAGACTTGCAGGTTGCGTATTTCCACATCCCGGTCCTGCCGGCCCATCGGCGTTACCTGCGTTTCACGGTAGGCCATGAGCACTTTCAGTTTACCGTGCTCCCCTTCGGTCTTACCAGCGCCCCACGGGTGTTCACGAAGGTGATGGCGGTGGTCGCAGCTCATCTACGCAGGTTAGGGGTCTCAGTCTTCCCCTACCTCGACGACTGGTTGTTGAAGGCGGGCTCGCCCCAGACAGTCGTCAGCCTCCTCCAGACTACGGCGGATCTCCTGCACCAGCTGGGGTTCTCCATCAATGTGCCGAAGTCACATCTGTGTCCCTCTCAGAAGCTCCTTTTCATCGGAGCGGTTCTCGACTCGGAGCAGTTTCGGGTTTACCCGCCCGCCTGCAGTGGTGGCTCATGGACCGCGATTGGGTCAGCGGCAGATCCCTCTCCCTTCCCCAACCGGAGCACGTAGTTGTGACGGACGCGTCCCTCCAGGGCTGGGGAGGCCACATGGGAGAGGTGGAGATCAGAGGCCTCTGGTCTCCGGCGGAGTCCCGGCTCCATATCAACCTTTTGGAGCTGCGGGCTATTCGTCTAGCACTGAAGGCATTCCTCGCGTCTGTCCGAGGGAGTGTAGTGCAGGTGTTCACGGACAACACCACGTGGTACTGCAACAAACAGGGCGGGGTGGGGTCGTGGACCCTCTGCCAGGAAGCTCTGCGCCTCTGGCAATGGCTGGAACATCAGGGCGTGACTCTGATGGTTCAACACCTGGCAGGTTGGCGGACGAACTCAGCCGCCGGTGCATGATGGATCACGAATGGCGTCTGAACTCGGACGTGGCTCAAGGTCTCTTTCTGCAGTGGGGAGAGCCTTGGTTAGATCTATTCGCCACCGAAGAGAATGCGCAATGTCATCAGTTCTGCGCGTTGGAATTTCCAAGGCGGCACTCGCTCGGAGACGCTTTTCGTCGCGAGTGGAGTTGCGGTCTGTTGTACGCCTTTCCGCCTATACCACTTCTGCCCAGAGTGCTGAAGAAGATCAAGCGCGACCGGGCACAAGTCATCCTTGTGGCTCCGGAATGGGCACGAAGGTACTGGTATCCCAAGCTACTCAGTATGTCAGTCGATCCCCCGGTTCGTCTGCCTCTTCAGGAGGACCTTCTGTCGCAGCAGCAGGGGACGGTCCTCCACCTGAACCTGTCCAGCCTCCACCTCCATGCTTGGAGATTGAGCGGCGACAGTTGAGGCCATTTGACTTGCCTCCTAGTCAAGTCAAGTCAATAAATTTATATAGCGCGCTACATACCCAGAGGGTCTCAAGGCGCTTGAAGAAGGGAGGGGAATTACTTGTCGAATAACCACGTTTTAAGTTGCTTTCTGAATGCTAGGTGGTTCTGAGTAAGGCGAAGATGAGTTGGAAGTGAGTTCCAGGTTTTAGCTGCCAGGTAGGAGAAGGATCTACCTCCCATGGTGGTTTTGTTGATGCGAGGTACAGTGGCAAGGGCTTGGTTGGAGGATCGTAGCTGGCGGGAGGGGGTGTAGAAGGACAGTCGTGTGTTGAGGCATTCGGGTCCGATTTCGTAGAGTGCTTTGTGTGCGTGGGTTAGGAGCCGGAAAGTAATCCTCTTATTGACGGGGAGCCAGTGGAGGTTTTTCAGGTGGCCAGAGATGTGTTCTTTACGCGGTATGTCTAATATGAGCCTGGCTGAAGCGTTCTGGATGCGTTGGAGTTTTTTCTGGATTTTTGCGGTGGTACCGGCGTAGAGGGTGTTTCCGTAGTCCAGTCGGCTCGTGACCAGAGCCTGAGTGACAGTTTTTCTAGTTTTGGTGGGGATCCAGCGGAATGTTTTCTTGAGTATGCGAAGAATGTTGAAGCAAGATGAAGAAACGGCGTTGACTTGTCTGTTCATCGATAGTGAGGAGTCCAGGATGACGCCCAGGTTGCGTGCGTGGTCCGTCGGGATAGGTGCTGTTCCAAGGGCCTCTGGCCACCAGGAGTTATCCCAGGCGGAGGGGGAAGTGCCTAGGATGAGGACTTCTGTTTTGTCTGAGTTCAGTTTTAGACGGCTGTGCTTCATCCATTCGGCTACTTCTTTCATTCCTTCATGCAGGTTGGTTTTGGCCATGTTCGGGTCTTTGGTGAGTGATAGGATCAGTTGAGTGTCGTCGGCGTAGGATATGATGTTGAGGTTGTGTTGGCGTGCGATGGCCGCGAGGGGGCTCATGTATACGTTAAAGAGGGTGGGGCTGAGTGAGGACCCTTGGGGTACGCCGCAGATGACTTCAGTGGCCTCTGACTTGAATGGTGGGAGGCGGACTCTCTGGGTTCTTCCGGTGAGGAACGAGGTGATCCATTCCAGTGCTTTTCCATGGATTCCGACGTTTCTGAGGCGTTGTAAAAGGGTGCTATGACAGACCGTGTCGAAGGCTGCGGAGAGGTCGAGGAGGATGAGGGCGACTGTGTCTCCATTATCCAGTAGAGTTCGAATGTCGTCTGTTGCTGCAATGAGGGCTGTTTCCGTGCTGTGCTTGGCTCGAAAGCCGGATTGTGAGGAGTCGAGGGATTTGTTGGTTTCGAGGAATGCAGCGAGCTGGTTGTTGACCGCTTTCTCGATGACTTTGGCCGGGAATGGAAGGAGTGAGATAGGGCGGTAGTTTTTGAGTTCGGTGGGGTCAGCTGTGGGTTTCTTCAGGAGGGCGCTGAGTTCGGCATGTTTCCAGCTTTCCGGGAAGGTTGCGGAGTTGAGGGAGCAGTTGATGACGTCTCGGAGGTGCGGTGCTATGATGGAGTCTGCTTTGTTGAAGATGTGGTGAGGGCATGGGTCTGTGGGGGATCCTGAGTGGATAGAGTTCATCAGACGGATGGTGTCCTCAGTGGAGATTGGCTTCCAGTCATTGAGGATGTTCAGTGGGGGTGGGGGTCCTGCAGGGGGTTGGGAGGGTTGGTTTTCGGGTCGGTTGTCGAAGCTGTTGTGGATGTCTGCAATTTTGTTGTGGAAGAATGAGGCTAGGGAGTCGCAGAGGGCTTGAGAGGGGGTGATGTCGTTGGAGTTGGCCGCGGGGTTGGTAAATTCCTTGACGATGTTGAATAATTCCTTGCTGTTGTGGGCGTTGTTATCTAGTCGGTCCTTGAAAGCGGCTCTCTTGGCAGTTCGGATCAGTTGGTGGTGTATGCGGGTGGCGTTTTTGAAGGACTCCTTGGTGCTGGTGGTTGGGTCTTTTTTCCAGGCCTTCTCAAGGGAGCGGCAGAGTTTCTTGGATTTCTTAATATCATCGTTGAACCAGGAGGCCTTCTTGTTGCCTAGTTTGATTTGTCGTTTTTTCATTGGTGCTAAGATGTCGGCGGTGTTGGATAACCATTGGGTGAGGTTAGTGGCTGCTTGGTCTGGGTTTGAGGAGTGGGCTGGGGGGTTTTGAAGAAGCGATGAGGAGATCTGGTCGACGGTAATTTTGTTCCAGTTTCTTTGCAGGGTGGGTTGGGGGTGGTTGTTGGAGGTGGGCTTGTAGTAGGTGAAGTGAACGCAGCTGTGGTCAAGTCCACAGGAGAGCTGTGGTGTGGCTGAAGGAGACATGTTTGCTGCAGGTGAAGATGGGGTCGAGTGTGTGACCTGCGATGTGGGTGGAGGTGGTGACAAGTTGTTTAAGTCCGAGGTTGGCGAGGTTGTCCAAAAGGGTGGTGGTGTTGCGGTCATTGTTCTTTTCAAGGTGAAAGTTGAGGTCTCCCAAAAGGATGTAATCCTCTGAGGGGAGCGCGTGTGGAGTGATGAAGTCCGTGATGTCTTCACTAAACTGTGCGCGGGGTCCTGGTGGCCTGTAAAGGAGGGTGCCTCTGAGTGTTGTTTTGGGGTCGATGTGGATCTGGAAGTGAAGGTGTTCAGAGTTGGCGAGGTTGGCGTCCGAGCTAGTTGAGATGCGGATGGATTTCTTGTGGACGATAGCGATACCTCCTCCTGTGTGGCCGGTACGGTCCTTGCGAGTGATCTTGTAGCCTTCCGGGATGGCAATGGTGATGTCTGGGGCTGAAGAGGCATTCATCCATGTTTCAGTTAGGAAGGCGACGTCCGAAGAGATGGTGTCTAGTAGATTCCAGAGGTCAATGGCGTGCCTGTGGACCGATCGGGTGTTGAGCAGGATGCATTTTAGATGGTTGGGGTCGGATATCAGCTGAGTGATCGTAGATGAGGAGTTATTCTTGGTGGCGTCGAACTTGCAGGAGTTGCATGTGAAGGGACCATGGGTGTGTCCAGGAGTGGCTTGGACGCAGTTAAGGGAACGGCCGGAGTTGAGGGCTAGGAGGGTGGTGGCATCGTAAGAAATGCGGGAGGGGTGGACATTACGAGGACCAGGGGCTCTGGCGCTGGGCGCGGTCCAGGCGCGGACGGGCGTAGACGGGCTTACCTTTGGCGCACCTTCGGCGCGGCCGTAGCGCGTGAACGCTGCACGTGTGGACATCTGACATAAATGGGGAGTGGAGGGGGGCGGAGCGTGGGAGGGGCCGCTGGGAGGCGGTCTCGGGAGGCGTGTCAGGGGAAAGCAAAACACACAAGATGGTGGTGGAGACAAAAACGAAACTTAGAAAACAATACCAGCAATTCTTTCAATCACAGCCAGAATCAGCAGCGCACTCTCTAAAGGCACCAGGAGATAGCGCTAACAGTGTAATAATGCTGCGGTCACAGAGCGTTAACGAAGGCAACAATACACAATTACAAATCGCTGCAAGCTGAATAGTTAAAAATGCTCAGCGCGCAATTCCTGTAGCGGAGCTACGATACCAATCTCGAGTTAGCAATGCAGGTGAGTCACGCTTCGAGATCAGCTTCAGCTGTGGGCTCTGGGCGCTGCAGTTAGCAGGAGTCAGGGAGCGTGAGGGAGCGTGGGGGGAGCGGCCGTTCAGGACGAGGTCCAGGCGGTCACAATCTGGCTTGGGAGGACGGGAACCCTCTGTTCGTGGGTGGGAGGGGCAGCTGGGAGGCGTTCTCGGGAGGCGTGTCAGGGGAAAGCAAAACACACAAGATGGTGGTGGAGGCAAAAACGAAACTTAGAAAACAATACCAGCAATTCTTTCAATCACAGCCAGAATCAGCAGCGCGCTCTCTAAGGGCACCAGGAGATAGCGCTAACAGTGTAATAATGCTGCGGTCACAGAGCGTTAACGAAGGCAACAATACACAATTACAAATCGCTGCAAGCTGAATAGTTAAAAATGCTCAGCGCGCAATTCCTGTAGCGGAGCTACGATACCAATCTCGAGTTAGCAATGCAGGTGAGTCACGCTTCGAGATCAGCTTCAGCTGTGGGCTCTGGGCGCTGCAGTTAGCAGGAGTCAGGGAGCGTGAGGGAGCGTGGGGGGAGCGGCCGTTCAGGACGAGGTCTGTAACATCATTCTAGCAGCCAGGCGTCCCTCCACAAAGTCGGTATACGCCTGCAGGTGGAACAGAGTTGTGGCATGGTGCACAGCAAAGGCTGTGGATCCCCTTAATGCCCCTCTTTCTGAGGTTCTCCTCTTCCTTCTTTCTCTTGCCCAGCAGGGCTCTGCTCTGGGCACTATCAATGGCTATCTTTCAGCTCTTTCAGCTTTTCTGGGGCTGCCTGATCAATCTTCTTTGTTCAAGTCCCCTATCGTTAATCGATTCCTGAAGGGCATCACACACACGTTCCCTCCTGTTCCCTTCGTGATGCCTCAGTGGGACTTGAACCTGGTTCTTAAATTTCTGATGTGCGCTCCCTTTGAGCCACTTCACAACTGTCCTCTTCGCCTTCTCTCCTTGAAGACTGCCTTCCTGGTAGCCATCACCTCTGCCAGGAGAGTAAGTGAGCTCCAGGCTCTATCTTGTAAGCCTCCTTTCCTTTCAGTCCATTCGGACAAGGTTGTGTTACGGACAAGGCCCTCCTTCCTACCCAAGGTAGTCACGGCCTTCCACATTGGGCAATCTATCACCTTGCCCACCTTCTTTCCGCCTCCGCATCCCTCGAGAGAGGAAGAGAGGCTCCACCGTCTGGACCCAAAACGTGCGCTCTCATTTTATTTGAGTCGCACGCAACAGTTCCGGGTGGATGACCAACTCTTTGTTGGGTACGTGGGCGCTAAGAAAGGGAAAGCGGTGCACAAGCGGACCATCTCGCGGTGGATCATCTTGTGTATCCAGGCGTGTTACTCCTTGGCTAAGAAGGAACCCCCTGTGGGGCTGAGGGCTCATTCCACTCGAGCCACAGCAACTACAACTGCCTTGGGCCGAGGTGTGCCCTTGCAGGACATTTGCCAGGTGGCTACGTGGGCCTCGCTGCACACGTTCGCACGACATTATTGCCTGGACAGTCAAGTCCAGAGGGATGGCTACTTTGGCCGTTCCGTCCTCCAGGACTTTCTGGTGTGATTATTGGTTCGCAGACCCACCCAGTATTGCTGGGGTATCTATTCTAAGGTAAGGAATCTATCACTAACGTGTCTCTTTCAGATGCACAAGTTACTACTTGTGTAACGATATATCTGTAAGAGACATTAGTTAGTGATAGATTCCTTACCGACCCACCCATCCTCCCCGTTCTGCGAACCGATATCTAGGGTTAAGGTCTGTAGGAAGGTGGATATCTGACTATGGTTGCCCCCAACTTTTTGCCTGGTGTTTTGCTGGTTTTTCGACTTAGTTGACCTGGGACCCTGCTATTCAGGGCCCCAGGCCTACTGCTCTCTCTGTAAAATGGATTCCATGTACCTTAGGTACATATCTAATTGGATACTGAGTCACCTTATCAGTCCCTGTACAGTGTACCTTAGGTACCCAGGGCATAGGTGTACCCAGGGCCTACCAGAGGCTGCAGCATGTATTATGCCACCCCTGGCTGGCCATCCAAATCTGACGCAACTGGCTGCACGACAGCTGGGGCATGGTGGTGTAATCACCCTTTGCTTTAGATATAGTATTCCTATATCTAACCCTAAAGTGGACACATGTATTCCTATCAGTCACTCCTATGGCAGGCCTTAACAATCCTGAAGGCAGAGTGCGTGGAATTATGCGAGATGGTGCTCTGGCATGAGCTGAGCCCGTCTGCAGCTTGCGGAACCAAGTTTTTATAGCTGTTCCATGATAACGCGTACCATATACTCTTAAGTGCCTTATAATCCTCGCGGTTATTTGCCAACTTTGGTATCGCTTTATCAAAACATGTCGAGTAAGGTGTCATACGAATTGGAATACTAACCCCTCGCCAATTCTGGCGACGGGGTTAGCATTCCACCCTTCTAGAGGGACACGACATGTATGTAACTGTGAACCCCGGTTAAAGTTAACTCGAGCCTCAGCATCACAAAATGGATGCTGCCACCACAGACACAAGTCTGACCTCCTGCTGCTGGGAGTCCTTCCAGCGAGGAGAGCTTGGACAAAGGGTTTCCTGTCAGGGGCGGTGCTAGCACCATCCCAGACAGGGTTTTGTGTATCCCAGGTAGGCAGGGCTGAGAGGAAGGTGACTGCAAGTGGCACCCCGGTGCTCACTGTGCATATGCCGGCTTGAACCAGTTCCAGGGGCCCACCAGCCCCTGAGCTGGGGAAAGTCCAGACAAGGGAGAGGGGTGTAACCACTCCCCTCCTGGTCCCACCCATGGGCAGGACCTAGTCGCGTGCCAGCCCCTTTTTTTAAAAATAAAGGTAGGAGCGTGCCCCCTTCCCAAATTAGATAATTCTGAATCTTGACTACTTTCCACGAAAGAACTCTTGAACATTTCTGAAGACTCTCCCTTGTGGCTAAGGAGTAGCCACCCTGCATCAGCGGGCACCATCTAAGCGCTTGCGGTTTGCTGTAAGTCCATCCTCCGGATCAAGACTGCCCATCTCGACGAGACCCGGATTCCCTGGCATCTCTGACCTCTACCTGCATCATCAGCCCAGATGAGATTCGTGGGTGTGACGAGACCTGAGGGACCGGCCAGTTTCAAAACCAGCACGACGCTTATCCAGCACGACCGCCGAGGGATCCTCGAGTGAGTGCTTTGGGGTCTGAGAAGCCCTAACCCTGAGCAGCTCCAGCACCGAAGTCCAGCCCCCCAGCATCCACGAGATCTGCGTGGGGCCGTTCTGCTCTTTGCTGCTCACCGCGTTGTCCGGTCACTTGCCTGCTGGCTAGAGGCCCTCCTGACGACAAACCACGACGATTGCACCGCTGGTCTGGTTGCTCCAGACTGGCCCTTGCTGCCTTCCAAGAGAGGAGCACCTCGGACCCTCCTGGTCCACTCCAGACGCCATCTTGAGTCCACCGCGTGGGCTTGACTTTGCCAAGGTTTGTTGCCCCAATCCTGGGTCCGATTCAGAAAAGGGGGTGGTGATGAACAGAGTGTCTGAATTAAGCAGACCACTCTTACCCAGTCCAAAGATCAGGGCTTTATCCATCACCGTTATTTATCTCACTGCACCATCCCAGCTCAGAACCTGGCTATATGCAAATCAGTCTGTCCCTGGCCCAGTGCATCATGGGAACAGGGCAGACTAAACTACCAAGCCAATTCTTCACCAGAAAGGAGACAAGCTACCGGGGACCGGTTTCTGGCATTTCAGCCTTCTTCGGCCCAGCTGGCTTGAATCCTGATGGTGCAGTGAGAAAGGGACTCATGTCTGAGTATACCCTGCCACACCTATAGTGGCCAAAAACGATTCAGAAAAGGGGGTGGTGATGAACAGAGTGTCTGAATTAAGCAGACCACTCTTACCCAGTCCAAAGATCAGGGCTTTATCCATCACCGTTATTTATCTCACTGCAGCATCCCAGCTCAGAACCTGGCTATATGCAAATCCTGGGTCCAGCATCGCCGACAGCAGACACCTTCGTGGGACAGCTCGCACCTCCATCCTGGTCGCCGACAACGCCTCCTGGTCCGAGGGACAGCAGAGTCCAGCGTCGCCCACTCTCCTGGTCGAGGTGACTTCATCCGGTGCCATCCTGGTGCCCACCTAATCACTGGCTAGTGATTAAGAACTGAGTCCCCTCTGCTTTCAGGTCGTCTCCATAACCGATCCAGGCTTGGATCACATCGAACTTCTTCACTGGTCGCCTGGCAGCAACTTCTTCTTTCAGGCTCCATAGACTGTAACGAGGATTCCCGACGTCTTTTGAACCCTATGCAGCCGCAGCCCCTGGGCTAGGTAACCTGAGCATTTCGGTGCTCCAACGTAGGTTCACTATCTAAGTGTCCAGATCCTTTTTCGTTTTCAGCCTATCTAGTCGGATTTGTCCGATAACTGTAACTTTACGAATACTAGTATCCATAGACTTTGTCCCGCATGCCGCGTGAGAGTGCACACTCTGCACCCGATCTCCTTAGGCCTCCTGCTCCTAACCTTAGGGTTCAGTAGTGTAGTCCTAGCGATCCTGAAGCCTCTGGATCTTGTTACTTACCTGCTAGTATTTCGCATTCCACTTTTAGAGTATATGGTTTTTCGTGCACCTCGGGCATTTGTGTAAATTGTGCAACTTAAAGTATTTTCTTAAGAGTTTTGTTGTGTGCTTAGCTCCCTGACTCATAAAGAGATCAGGGTAGACTTGTTATAAATAAATATCCTTTTATTTTCATAACAACTTGTGTGGTGTCCTTTCACTTGGTGTTCAAGGGGTATATGTGATGGTATAACAGCTGGCTTAACACGCCCTCTAGAGTTTAGCCTAAAGACTGCTCTTGTCCATGCTACTAGGATAGCTGGTCTATAAGGTTGACTTACAACCAATCATCAATAAGAGTTGTTTGGAATGATACACAGTGATCACTAGAATAGTGAGCACTACATATCAGGCCAACTTCTCACAAGGTCATCCCCTTTCAGGGCCCTAGTTTCATGGCACCAGTGTTGGTTTTTGGCATAGCTCTGTGTTTCTGGCGCGGAAAAGCTGTCTCTAAGAATTGACGTCAGCACGCGGAGGCGGCGTCTAAGTACTCCGCCGACGTCATCACAACGCGGACGACGGACGCGGAGCCGCAGACGACGCCTACCGATGCGCAAGGGTACTGCTACGCAAAAGTTTCCGGATCCAGTCGGACGCCCGGGGATATTCTAAGGTAAGGAATCTGTCACTAACTAATGTCTCCTACAGATATATCGTTACACAAGTAGTAACTTGTGCGTCAGGACTACGAGTAAATACCCAGAAGACTCCTATATTCCCTGAGTCCCACACTAGACAGGCCACTGGACTTCCCTGCGGGACTCACATGGACCTCTGACTCTTTAAATACCTAGGTATACAGGTGTTTCATCAGCAAACAGACTTATTAGAAGGGAACATGGGAGGAGCCTTTTAGAGCATTGAGGGCAAATGTGTCCTTTTGGCTCTCTCTTAAACTCTCAGTTATGGCTAGAGTAGCACTCTCCAAGATGGTGGTGCTACCAAAACTACTGTATTATTTTGTCAATCTTCCACTGGTGATCCACAAAAAATGGTTTCAAACCATGGACACTCTGCTGACAGATTTGGTATGGGATGGAGGATGTAAAAGGGTATCCCTGAGGACTTTGAGACAGCCCTTAATGGTGGTGGGCTAGAAGCACCAGTCTTCAAGGCATAATACTTGACATCACAGCTTCAATGGCTGGCCCAATGGCTGGATGGGTAAGGATTGGAGACACTGGCACTTCCAAATCAAACATCCAGAGGGATGTTACTTACCAGGATGTTAAGTCCCAGACAGAAGATTAGAAATATGGGAATACTACTCAAGGAAGCGGTGACATGCAGTGATAGTTGTACGAAGCGTGCACCCGAAATACCACTGTTCGAGGCATGTGGGCTGCTGAATTCATATCTGTGCATAGATCACCGCCTAGTGTTGGGTCCGGATGATTGCACCTTGTTGTCCTGGAAGAGTCTTCGAAGTATCACGAGACAGGTGACTGCTCCCCTGGACTACAGTGCGCATGGGCATCTTCTCCATCCTCAGATTGTTTTTTTCCGCCATTGGGTTCGGATGTTATTCCTATACTCCAACTTCGGAATCGAAACAAAACTTTTATAAAGGCAAAAAGGCCTTCGACTTCGACGGTATTGTTCTCGCTCGGTACTTCTTGACTCGATCAAGCTTTCCATCCTGACGCGGGCCGTTGGGCCTTTTTGACGCCACGTGGGCCTGCTGTCGATGGAAAGGAGCAAAAAACACAGTTGATGGACAGAATGTAGAACAATGTCATACATTCACCCCAGTACAAGGATCTGGACCTAAATCCATCGTTTTATTGCACTCCACACCACCCTGGGTTAGACACTGGCTCACTTTGCCACTGGATTCAAGCAAGCCGGGCTGAAGAAGGCTTGAATGCCAGAAACCGGACCTCGGAAGCTTGTTTCCGGTCCAGGGAAGACATGGCTTGGCAGTTCGGGCTGGACTGTTCCCATGAGGCACAGGGTCAGACTGATTTGCATATAGCCATGTCTGAACTGGGGTGGCAGAGTGGGCTAAAGAACGGTGATGGATTAAACCCAGATCTTTTGACTGGGTGTGGGTGTTTGATTGGTTCAGATGCTCCGTCCATCACCACCCCCTTTTGTACCGCTTTTGGCCGCCATAAGTGTGGCAGGGTATGCTCAGACGTGAGTCCCTTGCTCACTTTGCCACTGGATTCAAGCAAGCCGGGCTGAAGACGGCTGGAATGCCAGAAACCGGTCCTCTGAAGCTTGTTTCCGGTCCAGGGAAGACATGGCTTGGCAGTTCGGGCTGGACTGTTCCCATGAGGCACAGGGTCAGACTGATTTGCATATAGCCATGTCTGAACTGGGGTGGCAGAGTGGGCTAAAGAACAGTGATGGATTAAACCCAGATCTTTTGACTGGGTGTGGGTGTTTGATTGGTTCAGATGCTCCGTCCATCACCACCCCCTTTTGTACCGTCGATGGAAAGGAGCCCGTTCAAAAGGTGCCCACAATTCCACTCAAAGTTCCAGCATACTGACAAGCACTCAGTATGCAACGAGTGCCTTTCTCCAGACCATAAGGAAGAAACCTGCCCAGCCTGTGCCCAATTCCGGTCGAAGAAAACCATACGGATTCGACGGGCCGCTAGGCAAGAGATGCAGCGACAGGCACCGGAACTGGACAACATCTTCGAAGATGACCAAGAACTTCCAGAAGCTCCAGATTCGGACCTAGAAATCGTCACCGTCGAGGACTACTCGGACTCCGCCGACAAAATCCCACGGGGGCAAATCGTGAGTACACTGCCCCCGACACAGATTACCCCGTTACCAAAGGCTCCGGTCGAGGCATCGCCAAAAGGCCTTAGCCAAGATCCCAAAAATAATTTGCCAGCCCCGCCGTCTGGCTCGGCACCGAAACCTAAGCCTTCAGAGACCCCAGGGCCAAGTTACGTCATCCCAAAGAAGGTTCCAGAGCCCAAAAAGGTCATCAACCCGAAAAGCGTCGACCCGAAGAAGACTGTACAGCCTAAAGGCGTCGACCCAAATAAAACCGTCGACCCGAAGAAGACTGTACAGCCTAAAGGCGTCGACCCAAAGAAAACCTTCGACCCGAAGAAGGCCGTTGAGCCGAAGGGCGCCGACCCTAAAGAGGCCGTCGACCCAAAGAAGGACACCAAGCCGAAGGGCGCCGACCCGAAAAAGACGGCTGTGCCGAAAGTCGCCGAACCGAAGAAGGTCGCCGACGGAAGAGGTGCCGTATTGAAACATGTAATCCGGCCTGAGAAGGCCGTCGAACCAAAAACAAGCGCTCTATAAACACCAGTCGATCCCAAAAAAGCCATCGACTCGGCAAAGGACAGTCAACCGAAAAAATCTGTTGAGCACAAGAAACGTGTCGAACCGAAAGACCCGGTCGACCCAAAATCACTTGTCGAGCCGAAAAAAGGGCCCGAGCCGAAGAAGAGCAATAAGGCACCAAAAGTGTGTCAAAACAGAAGGTGTTATCGACCCAAAGCCAAAAAAGTCAAAGACACAACCAAGGACAGTGGAGGAAGAACTCTTCCATCCAGATCCATCAGACGGCCAGGCAAAAATATATATTAATCCTGAGACTGGTCAAGTCACAATCCTGCACAGGAAGAAGAGGCCACTGGACACAGACTCTCATTCCCCCATTCCACTAAAGAAGGACTTTGGGACTTCTCCCTCTAGACCCTTCAGTCCTTTCTATCCCACTATGCCTACTACACCTTTTGCTCCTTACTCTCCTTCTCACTATGGGGACAATGAGGGAAACACAGGGGAGGACCCACAGCATGATTATGATTATCCAGAGGATCCTAACCCTCAAGATGAACCATGGGGGGAGCCAACTGACCCATATGACACCCATCCCATCCCTGACGTCTCCTCATACCAAACTAAGCTGTCACCTACTGACGACACCATTGTCTTCAACCAACTAATAGACCAGGCAGCGCAGTACCACAACGTAGACATGCACAATGACCCTGTAGAAGAAGACTTCTTATTTGACACCTTCCCTACTTCAGAAAAAAGCGTCAGAACACTTCCTATGCTAAAGGGAGTGTTAAAACACGCTCCTGATATATTTAAAGACACAGCCAGGGCACGCGTAATCAATCCTAGGATTGAGAAGAAGTATAGAGCAGCCCCTACAGACCCTACGTAGATCAGAGGTCAGTTACCAATAGACTCACTGGTAGTGGCTAATGCACGCAAAAGGGCCAACTCACAGACAACAGGGGAGGCTCCTCCTCCTGAGAAGGAGTCAAAAAGTACTAGACGCCTCAGGTAAAAGGGTGATTCAGAAAAGGGGGTGGTGATGAACAGAGTGTCTGAATTAAGCAGACCACTCTTACCCAGTCCAAAGATCAGGGCTTGATCCATCACCGTTATTTAGCTCACTGCACCATCCCAGCTCAGAACCTGGCTATATGCAAATCAGTCTGTCCCTGGCCCAGTGCATCATGGGAACAGGGCAGACTAAACTACCAAGCCAATTCTTCGCCAGAAAGGAGACAAGCTTCCGGGGACTGGTTTCTGGCATTTCAGCCGTCGTCGGCCCGGCTGGCTTGAATCCTGATGATGCAGTGAGCAAGGGACTCATGTCTGAGTATACCCTGCCACACCTATAGTGGCCAAAAACGAAGACGGCTGAAATGCCAGAAACCGGTCCCCTGAAGCTTGTTTCCTTCCCAGTATAAGAATTGGCTTGGTAGTTTGGTCTGCCCTGTTCCCATGATGCACTGGGCCAGGGACAGACTAATTTGCATATCGCCAGGTTCTGAGCTGGGATGGTGCAGTGAGCTAAAAAACGGTGATGGATCAAGCCCTGATCTGTTGACTGGGTATGAGTGTTCTGTTTAATTCAGATACTCTGTCCATCACCATCCCCTTTTTTTGAAACAGGTAAAAGGGTAGCATCACAAGCCTCCATTTCATGTAGGATTCGGAATACACAAGCTCTGCTAGCTCGTTACGACAGGGCGCACTATGACCAGCTTGAAAGCTTAATGCAACGCCTGCCTGAGCCTTTTAAAGCCTAAGCTAATGACCTCATACAGGAGGGAAAATTTATTACAAACGCCTCCATCAAATGTGCGCTTGACGCAGCCGACACCGCAGCCAGGTCTATTACCACTAGCGTTTTACTACGACGACATGCATGGCTGCGTATTTCGGGCTTTAAGAATAAGGTGCAGTCCACCATTCTTAACCAGCCAATCAATCAAGACTTCCTTTTTGGCCCCGCAGTCGACACCATTTTAGATAAAATGAAGAAAGACACAGAAACTGGAAAATCAATGGGTGCATTGCAGTTTCAGCAACACAGAGGTTCCTTTCGACGCTCCTCATACAGAGCAGGTACACAAGGCAATACTTCACAGACCTCATCTTCATACAAAAGCAACACCCAAGGTTCCTTTAACAAAAACTCCAACAGAGGAGGTTATAGGGGCAACAATAGCAAGGGAAGAGGACGTGGAGGCAAGAACACCAGAGCCTCCCTGCCACAAAACAGTGACTTCCTCACGCTACCTCCAGACCACCTAACACCGGTCGGAGGCAGACTCCAACAATTCCTACCTGTCTGGAACGCAATTACCACGAACAGGTGGGTGAGACAAATTATCCAGTATGGTTATTGCCTAGAACTCACTTCTACCCCACCAAACATACCACCCAGACACTGTCCTATGTCCAAAGAACACATCACCCTGCTACAACAAGAGGTGAAATGCATGCTGGAAAAGGGGTCCATAGAGCCAGTCCCTTTCCAACACCAAGGGACAGGGGTATACTCCCTATACTTCCTTATTCCCAAAAAGGACGGTTCCCTCAGACCAATATTGGACCTCAGACCCCTAAATCAATACATACTGTCGGAGCACTTCCATATGATCACACTACAGCAAGTGCTCCCGTGCTACAGCAAGGAGACTTCCTGGCAACATTGGACCTCACGGACGCGTATTTTCACATACCCATCCATCCAGCTCACAGGAAATATCTCAGGTTCACAATAGAAGGTCAACACTACCAATTCAAGGTTCTCCCCTTCGGGGTGACCACTGCTCCAAGAGTGTTTACAAAATGCTTAGCCACAGTAGCTGCACATCTCAGGAGGCAACACATCCAAGTGTTCCCGTACCTAGACGATTGGCTCATGCAAGCAAAATCGTACCAACAGTGTGCAAGAGACACCTCTCAAACACTCCAGCTGCTACACAGCCTAGGGTTTTCCATAAACTACCCAAAATCGCATCTACAACCATCCCACATACAACAATATCTGGGAGCGACTATAGATACCTCAGTGGCAAAGGCATACCCAAACTCAGCGAGTATAGCCAGCATGCAGATGCTCATTCGCAAATTTCTACCACAACACTCTCTTCCAGCTTGAGTCTTCATGCAGCTCATAGGCATGATGGCCTCCTGCATATTCATTGTCCCCCATGCCAGACTTCAAATGCGTCCATTGCAAGAATGCCTAGCACAGCAGTGGAATCAGACTCAAGGACAACTAAAAGACCTAGTGTTGGTAGACAGTCTCACAACTCTCTGCAGTGGTGGAACCCACAAAACGTTTCCAAGGGGCGACTGTTCCAAGAGCCGATTCCACAACTAGTACTAACAGCGGACGCATCACTGACAGGCTGGGGAGCCCACCTCCTTCACTACACAGTACA
Organism: Lissotriton vulgaris; assembly: GCF_964263255.1. Lineage (NCBI taxonomy): Eukaryota > Metazoa > Chordata > Amphibia > Caudata > Salamandridae > Lissotriton > Lissotriton vulgaris. The sequence goes on along the minus strand of NC_141699.1, from coordinate 148,693,344 downwards.
AGGGCTCTAGACAAACAAACAAAAGAAACTGCATATCAACCAACTAGAGTTGCTACCGATATTCCTAGCCCTGAAAGCATTCCAAAAATACTTGTACAGCAAGACTATGTTGATCCGGACGGACAACATGACAGTAATGTACTATATCCAGAAACAGGGAGGGACACACTCTCCACAACTGTCCCACCTAGCACAGAGCATATGGAAGTGGGCAACCAACCATTCTTCAGGCAGTGGGGGCACCCAGAGATAGACCTGTTTGCCACAAACGAGAACTCAAAATGCCAGTACTTTGCCGCCAGGTTCCCACATCCGTTGTCACAAGGCAATGCGATATGGATGAACTGGTCAGGCAGATTTGCGTACGCTTTTCCCCCAGCACCACTGATTTCGCTGGTGACAAGCAAACTGCGACAACAGTCACTCACACTGATCCTAGTTGCTCCCGCATGGGCGAGACAGCCATGGTACACAACGTTCCTGGAACTTTCAGTAGTTCCTCATCAAAGGCTGCGCCTCGCGCCCCATCTTCTAACTCAGAACCATGGAGAAATCAGACACCCAGATCTAAATCAGATGAACCTAGTGATCTGGCTCCTGAAGTCTGTTTGGATACCTTAACTTACCTTAACTTGCCTTAACTTGCCTTAACTTGCCTCCAGACTGTATGAACATCATTAAAGAGGCAAGGCGACCAACTACGAGAGCATGCTATGCTATGCAGCTAAATGGAAGAGATTTGTTATTTGTTATTTACTGCAACAATAACCAAATCAACCCTTTAGACGCTTCCATACAGAACATTATATGTTACCTGCTGCATCTTCAAAGATGCAACCTAGCGTACTCTTCCATAAGACTACACCTAGCGGCTATTGAAGCATACCTTCAAAACAGGCAACACCTTTCACTGTTTAGAGTAGAGAATAAAAGCTTTTATGGAGGGTCTTAAAAGAGTAATCCCTCCAAGAACCCACCTTCCCCAGTCTGGAATCTGAATATAGTACTTACCAGACTTATGGGACCTCCTTTCGAACCTCTACACTCATGCGAACTGCAATTCTGTGGAAGGTGGCATTCTTAATTGCCATTACCTCACTCAGGCGAGTTAGCGAGTTACAAGCACTAACCATTCAGGAACCCTTCATGCAAGTACATGCTAATAGGGTGGTTCTTAGAACAAACCCTAAGTTTATGCCAAAGGTCATATTCAACTTCCATATTAATCAATCAATAGAACTGGCAGTGTTCTTCCAAAATCCACAGTCAGTAGCTGAAAGAGCCAGACACACACTGGATGTAAAGAGAGTTCTGCTTTATTATGTGGACAGAACGAAATCATTTAGGAAAACAAAGCAATTATTTGTTGCTTTTTCACCACAACATAAAGGAAATCCAATATCAAAGTCAAAGTCAGGAATAGCCAGATGGATTGTTAAATGCATTCAAATATGCTATCAAAAGGCCAAACGCACTTTAACTGTTCCCCCGAGAGCACACTCTACGCGAAAAATGGGGGCATCCATGGCTTTCCTAGGGAATATTCCTCTTGAAGACTTATGTAGAGCAGCCACATGGACTACCATACACACCTTCACAAAACACTACTGTGTAGACGTGCAAGCAAAGCAGCAAGCTGCTGTAGGCCAGACTGTCCTCAAAATGTTTTGTTCAAACTGCTGCAGCTGGCACAGGTAACCACCGCTAGCTGAGATACTGCTATTCAGTCTATGCACAGATATGAATTCAGCAGCCCACATGCCTTGAGCGGAATATGCTACTTACCAGTATGCATCTGTTCTTGGCATGTAGGGCTGCTGCCATTCATATCGCCCGCCCTCCTCCCCGGTGCCTGTAGCAGCTGCAGTATTATCTTTTGCATGGCCATCTCTTACTTTACTATCTCCATCTCTGCCACAATGTCGAAAAACAATCTGAGGATGGAGAAGATGCCCATGCGCACTGTAGTCCAGGGGAGGAGTCACCTATCTCGTGATACTTCGAAGACTCTTCCAGGACAACAAGGTGCAATCATCAGGACCCAACACTAGGCGGCGATCTATGCACAGATATGAATGTCAGCAGCCCTACATGCCAAGAACAGATGCATACTGGTAAGTAGCATATTCCTTATGCGCCAGACCTACCAGTAATAGGTATAACACAGATGGGGATAGGTCATCCTTTCACACATGTCCAGTCACGGGGATGGGAAGAGGTAGGGGTGATCTCAGTCCGAGACTGTTATCCAGATGGAGAATTACTTCCTCAGGTGGAATTTGTAGAGTACCACGAGTTACCTCCGGGACAGTTCCTAAATTATCATAAGGTACGGGGGACACTAGCCGCACTGTGGGGTGGAGATATACGAGAGCCCTCCACGCACACATCCATCCAAGCAATGGTGACTCTGGGATCTGCCAGACATCTGGTGAAATGGTTGTATGTTGCGATAATGGACATGTCACAGATGCCCCTGTCTCGACTTTGAGGGAAATGGGAGATCCTGGTAGGATGGCCACTGTCTGAGAGGGAATGGAGGAAAGCCATGGGGAGCACAAAAAAGATATCGAGAAATGCAAACTTCAAGCTTATTTAGTTTAACATACTTCACATGACTTACCTCACACCTTATAAACTGAATGTCAGGAAGGATGACCAGAAATGTGCTATATGTTCAACAATAGATGCCAACTTTGATCACATGATGTGGTACTGTCCGAAACTCCAGAAGTACTGGACAACAATTGTAGAGACTATTAATGGGGTTTTAGCTCGCACAATGACATGCTGCCCGGAGGTTTGCCTGTTAGGGCTCTTTCTGAGGCCTAATTCCAAAAGAGTAGGGCACAGATTTACAGACCTGCCCTTTCTACTGGCGAGGCGGAGAATAGCTCTCCGATGGAGGGCCAAAGTGATCCCAAAAAGAACTGACTGGGAAAGTGATGTATCAAGTTGGGCCAGATCGGAAGAAAGAACTCTGATCCGAGAAGAGAAAGTCACAAGCCTCTGGCTGAACCATGGGTGGAAATATTAAGGGCATGGGACACGTGTAAATCGAGGGAGGCAGACCTTCATGCGGAAGGCTCTGCACCCGAGATTGTGAGAGAAGCAAATACTGAGCAAGCGCAAACCTAGCAGTTCGCTAATCTATGAAGAATTATGTTGTCAGGGTGAGTGGGCAGTGGAATTGACCTTTCACGGGGGTGGTGTCCCTGGTCCCCCGCCATCTCCCTGACCCCCGTGCCACATGAACGGGCTAGACCTGTGAACAAAATAAAATGACGCAGTTTGACAGTGTGTGGACCCCTAGTAGACTTAGTTGGGTTTTCCTTTTGTTTGTTCCTTTTTTTTCTTTCCTGTTCCTTATTGCGTATTTGGAAGTTAACAAGGCATAGCTCCACAGGAGTATAAGATTTTGGCAACTTGCACAACTTACTCCCTATACAAATCCTTAACGTAATAGGAGCATGACATCAAATACTAGAGAAAGGAAGGGTTATAGAGGGGCATCAAAGTGTTAGATGATAGAGACATGGGACTGAAAATGAATAATGTTATGCCCTCTGCTGTCCTATTGCTGTACCCTCCTTTGGAAGATGTTGTTATATGGAATGTATGTATACTAAATGTTACAGAGAAAAATTACAGACTGTACCAAAAATAATTAAAATGGCAATAAAAACGATTAAAAAAACGTCATTACTTTGGTAACGCTCTTTCGGGTTGATGCTCTAACTGCCGATTTTTCACATTTTGACTGAATCCAGAAACCTTTCTGCAACAGCTTCGTGTCCTTCTAGGTGATGCCATTGAACTCCCTGTCAAATCCGTGCCACCTTCAGATTAAATGGCACATGTAAGGGCCGGATGTATGTCGTTACAACGCATGCTTTTTCCACGTATGCCTTTACAACGCAGGTTTTACAACACAAGTTGTTACAACGACTTGGTTTGAGGGGCGCTGGATAGTGAATAGTTTCATTTACTATTCCAACTCCAGTCCCCGTGGATAGTAGGGAAGGTTTTGGATACTAAATTAAACTATTCCCTATCCTACAGCGCCCTCCAGCACAAGTCGTTGTAACGACTTGCGTTGTAAATCCTGCGTTATAAAGGTACTGCGTGGAAAAAGTTTCGTTGTAAAGGATGTTTCCCGTAAGGGCCACCCTCTGAGTGGTGACATCAGTTTATCAACAGATACTTCTGAGCCCTCAGATATGAGCACCAAACAACAAAGTTGTTGACAGTGTGCATATTAACTTTGAACCTTATAAGCCTAAAGAAGTTTATTATGCCGAACAGGAAGGCAGATGGGCAGTTAGGAATCGACAGTTTGGTAAGAGCATTACCCAGCAAGTGTATTACAAAGGTAAGTATTTTTTTCTGAGGGATTCTTCACCTTTCAAATTGATAACAAGGCAGTAACCTCCTTCTTCCAAAGGCAGAGGGTCTGAGGAGTAGACTTTACACCAGGATGTCCTGCATGACCAAGCAGGTGAAATAACTCTCCCTACAAATCTGAGAGCCGAAGTAGTAATGCCCAATGAAGGTATGGAACTCGGAGCATGTAGAAGAAAATAAGTTACAGACTATAGTTATCCAGCATTGGTATCTTTCATACATTCACATGCCTGAATCATTCCCCATTGTTTAGATGGGAGTCCCACGGTACAATAAACAAGCAGTATTCCAGAACTTCCATAGGCAACACTTGCCCTGAGCCATGCCATCATAACCTACCTATGTCCTTTTTCAAAAAAGGACCAAAAGCTGAAAGCGGCCAATCAGCTATTAGCACCCTCTAGAACCTTCCCAGCAGAGGCAGTTTCCCTCAGATGTTCCCAGCGCAAGTGAGAAGTGGATGTTCTGATATGGAAACCGAAACTGCCTCTACGGGGAGGAGGGTGGGTGCATTTGAATCTATGAATGATACCAATACTGGATAACTATAGTTACAGGTAAGTAACTTATTTTCTTATCCAGTATTGGGGTATCTTTCATAGATTCACATGTTTGAATCAAAATAGTAAGCAGTACCATCCAATTTTTTAGAATGTCTACTGCGGATGGTGGGAGACTTGCAGCAGATCTGAACATCGGAAGCCTAGGAGATTACACAGAGTGGTCTCGCAGGTCCGTAGACGAACCAGAAGTCATCAAACATGTGGCGCCCCTGATCGAGCTGTGCCCGGCATCGGAAAAGAGCGGAAAAGAGCGGATAGCCAGCAGCGCTTATCGGCACAGTGGAGCAACCTGCATTCGCGTAGACTCCTGCACCCGACTCACCTCTGATGACTCTAGACACACGAGTGAGTACAGTCTGTCCTCCAAAGCACTGCACACCAGCCTTAGGTCCCGTCTCACGACCGGCAAGGAGCTCACACAAAATGGCGGGCGCCAGGAATTATCATAGAGATGCGGACGATAGGAAGCAGGCAGCGATCTGAAAAGCGGTGTTTTATTTATGTAGCGGAAAACCGGAGCACTCAAGCACTTATTTGCTTTCATTGAGGGGGCAGCGCAGTCCTTGCAGATCCTATGACTCACTCGATCGTCTACACAGTGAACTGGTCTCCTAAAATGGCGGGCGCTCGCTCTCCCCTTTGCCCAAACATCAAGCCGGTAAATGCATTCTGCGAGCTAGATGTGCAATAACAATTCACTTTTACCCAAAAGGTCAGCGCCCACATAAAGACCCACATAAAGAACAAGACCTACAGGGCTCAGAACACGAAGGCGAGACGTCCCACGCTCAAAACACAGAGACTGGACGGTCCCACGTTGTAAACACATACTGCTGTACCTGTGAACCGGGAAACGCGAGGTACATGATGCAACGACCAGACAGCGCAGCCTAAGAAGATAAAGCACCTCCTTGGGGCGAATGAGACTTGATAATTAAGGGTCAGCATACCGTGCCACTCACATGCTTGCTGTCTCTGCCTCACTGCCTATGTAAACTGCGGAACACTCCATAACACGCGTGTACACTGCCTATGTAAACTGCGGAACACTCCATAACACGCGTGTACAATATCTATTTCGCGATTGGCACCATCTCCAGTCCTACACGACTTGTAAGCCACTGTTGCTCAGGGCCTAATCATTAACGAACACGCAACCCCTATACACTACAATCATCAATATGGGGGATAAAGAGCATTCGAAGAACCTAAAGAGACTCAAGGCTGAGCAACCGAGTCCAATTAAAGGCAGACAGGAAAAAGGTGACGCCATTGACATCATATTGAGCAGATTAGATGAAGTAAGAGACCTAGCAAAGTGAACTAGGGATGAGGTCGTTGCCATCAGGCAGGACATAAGGGACACTAATGCGAGGCTTGCCGTGACTGAGTCAAGGATCAGTGTATTGGAGGATGCTCAAACCACAACATGCGGGGCTCTCAAACGCCTGTCCATAGCCTCAGATCAAACCACAAAGAGAGTGTCCGAGTTGGAGGATTGAAATCAGAGGGGGAACCTCCGCATTTTCAGAATTCCAGAGGGATCTGAAGAGTCTCACAGCTCCTGCGTGCAGTTTCTGGAATCGTGGTTTACACAGGCCACCAATATCACCTTCCACCAGCCGCTTGAGTTCGACAGAGCTCATCGCGTTCCAGGTAGGATTACCAAAAACCAAAAAGGTCCCAGACCTATCGTCTGTAAACCATTGAGATACCAGCACGTGGAACAGATTCTGGCATTCATTCGGAAATGAAATCACATACTATGGAGAAATGCAAAAGTCTACATCTCGCAGGATTACAGCAAGGAAACGGTCGAAGTTCGAAAGGCATTCCTTCCTCTCCGTCCACAGCTTCAATCAAAAGGATACCAATACGGATTTGTTGGGCCATCTAATTACAAAGTGACAATACATGGATCCCCACAGATATTCACGGATCCACTAAAACTCAAAAGACTACTGGGCACTCAAGACATACAGGACATGGACACTAACGGGCCAAACACCGAGACTGCCTCAGCTTCGGCTTCAGCTTCAGCCTCATCGACTGCTTCTGCGACTGCTCCTGCCTCTGCTTCGGCTCCCGATCTACATTGAGTATTCTTTGCCTTACTTGGCTTCATTTAGTTACCCTTCTGAAAATACCTGTGCCTGGAATACTGAGATACTAATGAGTGTTGTACATATGGGGCATTAATATGTGATCCTGTTGGCCGCCAGTGAGATCTCTCTGTGTATAACCACATACAACGATATGTGCTACTTAATTGAGGCTACTGGTGCCTTGTTGGCATCATGATGGCACCTCGCAATTAGCTTGTTATTGGCTTGTTACGAGCCAACATAGAGAGGATGCCACCATATTTTCAACATGGTGTACCCATGTTTTTGATAATGATAATGCTCAAAACTCAGCTTGCCTAAGCCAGTTCATAGACTAACAAATATTATTCCTTTGCTCCACTATCCCTTAAGTTTAATGTAATGGTCTAAAAAGGGCGAGAAGGTGGAGAAGATGGATATTGTTGAATACACGTTAGACCTGTAGTGTTGTTGACACTGGCACACTGCATATAAGGTCTGTCAGGTGGGCAACTAATAGCTACAGCTTTTAGCACAAGCCTGATGTATTACGTTAACCTGTTACTATATTACACATGGAATGGTCACTGTTCTAACCTCTAGTTGCAAAACCTCAAATATACGGTCGCATCCGTTGTTATATTGGTTAAAGATCCTCACAGTGATCCAGTTCCAACACTTATAAAGTGCATTGTTATCCATGGGGGGATAATGCTGTTGTTATTTTTCTCAAGTCACCATGCCTATTGCATATTTTTGGGGAGGGGTGGGGGGGGTAGGGGATGGGTTGGGGTACATGTGGGGTGTTTAATTTTCTTTTGTTTACTGTCCTAATATTGTTTAGTGGTTGCATATCACTGTCAATCTATGCGCACTTTCAGAACACTGACACAGAAGTAGGTTATCTTAATATATGTGAAATCCTCAACAGGGTCTTACCCACTGTTCGACCTAGGGTATCCTAGACTACATAGGGTAGCCTGGCACAGTAGTGGACACAGCTAAACTCAAGGCGTTGGTTAAGTGCTTACAAGACCCACTCACAGTAACTCAGTGATTAACCACTAAAATAAAAGACACAACACCGATTTTTGGAAAAATACCAGTACCTTTTATAAAAATAATATGACTCTTTTTCTTATGCAAAATGGGTTTACAATTAGCTTAGCAACAACGCACATGTGTTACACCAACCTCAGTATATTTCACACTCTAGGAATGCTAGTTCATAGGTACATTTCCCTTGTAATAAACCATTATCAATCCCACGAAATTACTTTTTCAATCAGACATCACAGTAAGGAATATTCACTATACAGGTTACACATTTACATTACAAACCTGGCATGTACATTTCATTACCCTTACTTCTCAGAGATCTGTTCAAGCACAACAATCTCCTGCCCCCAGCAGCGCTGTTCTCAGAGATCACAGCCAACTAAAAAGCTAAACAGGAAACAAGAGGAGTTAATAAGGCTTCCCCTTTGCTTACTGAGTGGCTACCCCGCTCTGATAGTGAATCTAACTCCAGGGGTGTAATGGCCTGTAGAGATCCTGACAGGGAGTTCTAAACTTTAATGTATTTCTCTGGCCCAGTCCCTTAACCACTGGCACAAGTACTTGAACCTAGCGGTTCGTGCCTGGAATTAGTGAGCAGGAGTCAAGTTCCCCCAAGGTCTATTGGGAAGGCCTCAGCACTTCGTAACCGTGTTTGTTTTCCAGTCACAGGGGTTACCAAGTGCCGGCAAAGCCGCCTCCCGCTCCCTCACTTCCCGGCTTACTTCTGGGTTGCAGACGAGCTAGCTGGCGTTGCCTGCTTCACGCGGTGCCGGTGATGTCTTCCAGCAGTTGTCGTGGCCGTGAGGAGACAGGGAAGCCTACCCCAGTCCGAGGTGCTCCACCGAGGCGTCCGATGTGGCGCTTCTGCCTCCTCGATGTTCCCGCTGACTGGGGCTCCGCCTTGACGCACCTCCGGTGACGCGACCGGCGCTTCCTGACTCCGCCTTGCGCCCGCCTCCTCAGACGCGCTGGGTCCTTCTTGCCGGTTCCGGCTCGGCGCACCTCTTCTGACGCGACGGCGTCCTTCTCCGCTTCGCCGGCGATCAGCTGGGCTCTCCACACACGCCTCGCAGGCGATCAGCTGGGCTCCGCTTCGCTTCCCGCCTCTTCCGGCACCTCAACGGAGCTCTCCGAATAACAACACAGGTCAGCTGGGCTTTCCCTCTTCTGTTGTCCTCGCGTCAGGAAATGCACTCGGCGGCAGCGTCGCTTTCAGGTAGGGACGACAGCTGGTTTCGCCGCTTTCCCCGTCAAGGGGGGGGTGTCGATCTGGAGCGCTGCAGTCGCGAGTATTTCTATTTGTTACCCCCTGAATTCAGGGTCAGTCAGCTTGGGGCTGAGTCCCAGTTCGCCCCCTCTGCACACGACCTTCAGGGTGGGACTAACAGGTCCCTAGTAGCCACACTTCAGGGGTTACAGTTCTTTACAGACTCGCCACAGAGTTCCTGGTATCTTGAAGGCGGTTGCTGAAACAGTGGGGTTTGGTCAGCCTAGGTGGGGGCACTTCCCAGTAAAGCGACAGCCGGCCCCGCAGGTCGATCTTGTCACCACTAGTGCGCAATCCTCCTCCTCAAGTCGCCTCTCTCCACACTGGTCACCTCAAGTAATGCACAAAATGGCTGCTGGTCACTGGCCTTTTATAGGGTGGCCTGAGACCTGCAGAAGTCACTGGATGCTTCTAGAAAATTCCTCCTGTTATCCTATGGGCCTGTTCTCCAGTAGTGTCCGTTATGGCAGTTGGTGGACACCATTTTAGGTTTCTGGATGTCCCTAGATTTTCAAGGGCTTGACTAGGCCTCACAGGTTATGAGGGAAAAATGGCGTCATAGCCAAGGAACACCTAGCCCCCTGACAGCACAGAAAAATCCTGGTGGACATATGTAAAAAATAAAAACAGAAACTCTGGGAGGCTAAGGGGGACAAAAATAAATAATGTTGGTTAGAGTATTCCCAGATGCAGACAGGTCTAACACGCGTCCCCCCCAGCTGAAAGTGGGGAGATCTACCCAATCCCTTGGGAGTTCTCATCACTAAGGCGGAAATACCTGGATAGACCGTCTGCATTGGCATGGTCCGATCCAGGCCTGTGTTCCACCCTAAAGTCCATTCCCTGTAGGGAGATGGACCACCTTAGCAACTTGGGATTCTCCCCCTTCATTTGCATCAGCCAACGAAGGGGGCGGTGGTCAGTCTGAACCAGGAAGTGCGAGCCAAACAAGTATGGCCGCAGCTTCTTCAGAGCCCAAACCACCGCAAAGGCTTCTCGCTCAATTGTACTCCACCTCCTCTCCCTGGGGAGTAGTCTCCTAGACAGGAAGACCACAGGTTGATCCAAGCCCTCATCATTTAGCTGCGATAACACTGCCCCAATGCCATGTTCTGACGCATCTGTTTGGACAATGAATTCTCTAGCAAAATCAGGGGCCTTGAGAATTGGAGCGGAACACAATGCTTGCTTCAAGGTCATGAAGGCTCGCTGGCAAGCCTCCGTCCAGACTTCCCGTCGGGGTTGTTTCTTGGAAGTAAGTTCAGTGAGGGGGGCCACGATGGTGCCATACCCCTTCACGAAGCGACGGTAGTATCCAGTGAGGCCCAGGAAGGCTCGGACCTCAGTTTGAGTCTTGGGGGGCTCCCAGGCTATAATAACCTCAATCTTTGCCTGGAGGGGCTGCACCGTCCCTCTGCCCACCAAGTGGCCTAGGTACACCACCGACCCCTGTCCGATCTGACACTTGCTGGCCTTGATTGTCAAGCCAGCCTGTTGCAGGGCATGAAGAACAGCTTGCAGGTGCTGCAAATGGTCCTCCCAGCTGCTACTGAAGACAGCAATGTCGTCCAGGTAAGCAGCAGAAAATGCTTCCATACCAGAAAGGACTTTGTTCACCAGCCGCTGAAAAGTGGCAGGGGCGTTCTTGAGCCCAAAGGGCATCACACAAAATTGGTAGTGTCCCTGAGGTGTAGAGAAGGCTGACCTTTCCTTCGCCCCCTCGGTAAGGGAAATCTGCCAGTACCCTGAAGTTAGGTCAAAGGTACTTAAGTATTGGGCAGCTCCCAGCCGGTCGATAAGCTCATCCGCCCGTGGGATGGGATGTGCATCAGTCTTGGTTACTGAATTTAAGCCTCGGTAGTCCACACAGAATCTCAATTCGGGTGTGGTGCCTGGTGGGGCAGCTTTTGGTACCAAAACCACCGGGCTAGACCAAGGGCTACCAGAAGGTTCAATCACTCCTAGCTCCAGCATCTTGGCGACTTCACTTTTGATGCTGGCCTTCACCTTGTCCGACAGCCGGTAGATTTTAGACTTCACAGGTGGGCTGTCTCCTGTGTCCACGTCATGGGTACACAGGTGGGTCCTACCCGGGACAAGGGAGAACAGAGAAGAAAATTGCTCCAGGATCTGGCGGCAATCACTCTGCTGTTCAGGAGTCAGGGATGGCGAGAGAATCACTCCCTCCACCGACCCATCCTTTTCTTGGGACGAGAGAAGATCAGGGAGAGGTTCGCTTTCCTCTTCCTCTGCTCCATCGGTCACCATCATTAAGACAACCTCGGGCCTCTCATTATGTGGCTTGAGGCGATTGGCATGCAGCACCCTGTGGTGCTGCCTCGGGGTCTTAAGATCCACCAAGTAGGTGGACTTACCCTTTTTCTCCAAAACCTCAAAGGGGCCTGTCCAACGGTCCTGGAGGGCATTTAGCTCTCCAGGTTCCATTACCCACACTTTTTGTCCAGGCTCCAGTTCCACTGGGTGAGCGTTGTGGTCATACCACTCTTTCATAACTGCTTGGCTGGCCTCCAAGTTGTCTGAAGCTTGCTTCCACAACTTAGCCATTTGGCTCCGGAAGGCCAGCATGTAGCTCACCACGTCCTGGGGAAGCTTCCTGGGAGTCTGTTCCCATCCGTCTTTCACCAGGCTGAGAGGTCCCCGTACAGGGTGCCCGTACAAAAGTTCGAAGGGGCTGAAGCCCACTCCCTTCTGTGGCACTTCCCTGTAGGAAAACAAGAGACAGGGTAGGAGGACGTCCCATTTCCTCCGCAGGCTCTCAGGTAGACTCCTTATCATACCTTTCAAGGTTTTGTTAAACCTTTCCACAAGACCATTGGTTTGTGGGTGGTAAGGAGTGGTAAACCGATAGGTAACGCCGCACTCCTTCCACATCGCCCGCATGTATGCTGAAAGGAAGTTAGTCCCCCTGTCGGACACAACCTCCTTGGGGAAACCCACTCGGGTGAAGATCCCCATCAGGGCCCTTGCCACTGCAGGTGCAGTAATGGTCCTCAGAGGAATTGCCTCTGGGTACCGTGTGGCATGATCCACCAAAACCAGTATGAACCGGTGACCAGCTGAAGTTGGTGGATCCAATGGCCCTACAATGTCGATGCCCACCCTCTCAAAGGGGGTGCTAACGACAGGTAGTGGTTCCAGGGGAGCTTTTAGCTTCACCCCTGTTTTCCCACTGGCTTGGCAAGACACACACATCCGACAATATGTATCAGACGCCACTTTCATTCGAGGCCAGTAGAAGTGGGGGACAAGCCGGGCAAAGGATCTTGTCCTGTCCTAGGTGTCCTGCCAATGGTATCTCATGAGCCAGTTCCAAAAGAAAGGCTCTAAAGCATTGAGGGACCACCAAGGCCCTGGATGAACCATGTCCAGGTGCCTTGGGCTCACTGTAGAGGAGTCCATCCTCCCAGTAAATCTGGTAGCTCCCTACAATGTTCCCTGCTGCCTGGGCTTTGGCCTGTTGCCGCAGCCCCTCGAGAGTAGGACACTCCTTCTGAGCTTTGCATAACTCTTCCCGGGAAGGACCTCCCTCCACATGCCATTCAGTAGGGATGGGTAGGTTCTCCAGGGAAGCAACATTCTCCCCTGTGGACTCCAGATCCACCTCTGCAGGTGGCCCGTCTGTCTCACGAGGTGGAGATGTCGAGGCAGGGTCCTCCGGCCTCCTGTCCTTCTCCTCTCTGGCAGCCGGCTGGGCCATTGTTCCAGGCTCCAGCGTAAGTGAACTCCCCCTTCGGGCAGTCGCGGACCTTGTGCTGACACAAGTCCAGTCAGGGGGTCCCAGCATCTCAGAGTGAGTCTGGTACTCCACCCTCCTCCAAGCATTGTGCTCCATATCATTCCCTAACAGGCAGTCAACAGGCACGGCAGGGCTTACGGCAACTCGAAGTGGACCTGCAACCCCTCCCCACTCAAAGGGAACCTCAGCCACAGGGTAGTGGCCCAATCTGCCGTCAGCCATTACGGCGGGATGGAGTACATCTGGGATGACCTGCTCTGGAGACAACAGCTGACTCCTTACCATAGTCATGCTGGCTCCTGTGTCTCTCAGAGCCTCCCCTCTACGGCCGTTGATGGTGACCCACTGCTCATACTTAGTAGTATTAGAGGGCAGTTGGGTCTTTGGAACCATCTCCTTATCTCCCAGGGACACTAAAGTGACACCCGCCCGCTCCCCTCCGTTACCCAAAGGCATCTCCTCCCCGAGCACTACACTAGTTATTCCCGGGGCTTTTCCTCCAGTGGGAGGGGGTGGTCTTTTTGGGCATCTCACATCTCCCTTATAGTGTCCCACACCACCACACTCAAAACAATGGACAACCCTTGGCTGCTGGCTTTTGCCAGGGGTAGGGTTGCGAGGGGGGTTACTCTTGGGATGAATCCTCTGCCCCTTCCTTGCGAAGTATTTTGTGGACCTTTTGAGAACTCCCTCTTATTATCCCCTCCCTCTTTCTTCTGGGGGGCGCCCTGTCCATGCTTCTGGGAATCCCCTCCAGTCCCCTTAGTTGACACCCGGGTACTAACCCAGATGTCCGCCTCTTCAGCAAGCTTCCTGGGGCTGGTCAGCTTGCTGTCCACCAGATGCTGTCGTAGTTCGGGAAGACATTTCTCGAGTAGGTGTTCCTTGAGTATGAGGTCATATAAACCCTCATAGTCCCCTATCTCGCTGCCTCTCACCCAACCCTCCAGGGCCTTCCTGGCGTAATCCAAAAAGTCTACCCAGTTCTGCGTGCCTAGTTTGTGGCTGCCCCGGAACTTTTGCCTATACTTCTCAGGGGTCAACCCAAACTTTCTTAACAGCGCCGACTTCATAGCAGGGTAGTAGGTCTGTTCACTTTGATCTAGGGCCAACAAGGTATCCCTGCCAGTGGGGGGCATGTATTTATATAACCCACCCCCCCAGTGGGCTTCCAAGATCCCATGGGCCCTCAGTGAGACCTCGTAGGCGGCTAGCCATTTTGCAATATCATCACTGGGTACATAGCATGCCATAACATCTTTTGGTAGGTAAGGTCTGGGTTCTCTGATGTTGGTCTGGGTATCGCTGCCACCATTCTCAGATTTGGGGGTTCTTAGGTTTAGGGCTTGTAAATCCATCTCTTTGATGGTCCGCTCATGCGCCAACCTCTTGTCCTCCCTTTCCATGTCCATCCTGGCTAGTTCTATTCTCATCCTCCTCTCCTCCCTCCTATCCTCTAACTCGGCGTCGGTCAAACCCCTCTCCGAGACACTACTGCCCACTCTGGAAGGTGTCCTAGGGCCTGTTAAAAGGTTCCCCCCTCCTGCCTGGTACAGTGTTGCGGTCTCCAGGACAGTGTCCCTGTCACTCCCCTCAGGATCTACTTCCTCCCCGGAATGAGCCTCCACCCATGCCCGGATACTGGTCAGCAGCTCAACTTTCCTGGCGCCTTTCTTAAAAAACACCCCCTGCTGCTGACACCATTCCTTTAGTTGGGTCATGGTATAGTTTTCCAGCTCTTCCACATTTACCTCCATTTCTACTTAGAGTATAAACTTTTACACAGGAGAAATCCAAAAAGTGACCTGGGGTCAACCTCCACCCACCACCAGTAGTTAATTTAGAAAAAGCAAAATTTAGATTAGGAGGGCCGCAGGGAGAAAACTCCAGGTGTGGTCCCGTGGTAGGCACTGCGTTACTACTAAGTGAGTGTAAGCACAAATCCGTGATCCCACCGCTGAAACACCAATTATGTTAGACCTAGGGTATCCTAGACTACATAGGGTAGCCTGGCACAGTAGTGGACACAGCTAAACTCAAGGCGTTGGTTAAGTGCTTACAAGACCCACTCACAGTAACTCAGTGATTAACCACTAAAATAAAAGACACAACACCGATTTTTGGAAAAATACCAGTACCTTTTATAAAAATAATATGACTCTTTTTCTTATGCAAAATGGGTTTACAATTAGCTTAGCAACAACGCACATGTGTTACACCAACCTCAGTATATTTCACACTCTAGGAATGCTTGTTCATAGGTACATTTCCCTTGTAATAAACCATTATCAATCCCACGAAATTACTTTTTCAATCAGACATCACAGTAAGGAATATTCACTATACAGGTTACACATTTACATTACAAACCTGGCATGTACATTTCATTACCCTTACTTCTCAGAGATCTGTTCAAGCACAACAATCTCCTGCCCCCAGCAGCGCTGTTCTCAGAGATCACAGCCAACTAAAAAGCTAAACAGGAAACAAGAGGAGTTAATAAGGCTTCCCCTTTGCTTACTGAGTGGCTACCCCGCTCTGATAGTGAATCTAACTCCAGGGGTGTAATGGCCTGTAGAGATCCTGACAGGGAGTTCTAAACTTTAATGTATTTCTCTGGCCCAGTCCCTTAACCACTGGCACAAGTACTTGAACCTAGCGGTTCGTGCCTGGAATTAGTGAGCAGGAGTCAAGTTCCCCCAAGGTCTATTGGGAAGGCCTCAGCACTTCGTAACCGTGTTTGTTTTCCAGTCACAGGGGTTACCAAGTGCCGGCACAGCCGCCTCCCGCTCCCTCACTTCCCGGCTTACTTCTGGGTTGCAGACGAGCTAGCTGGCGTTGCCTGCTTCACGCGGTGCCGGTGATGTCTTCCAGCAGTTGTCCTGGCCGTGAGTAGACAGGGAAGCCTACCCCAGTCCGAGGTGCTCCACCGAGGCGTCCGATGTGGCGCTTCTGCCTCCTCGATGTTCCCGCTGACTGGGGCTCCGCCTTGACGCACCTCCGGTGACGCGACCGGCGCTTCCTGACTCCGCCTTGCGCCCGCCTCCTCAGACGCGCTGGGTCCTTCTTGCCGGTTCCGGCTCGGCGCACCTCTTCTGACGCGACGGCGTCCTTCTCCGCTTCGCCGGCGATCAGCTGGGCTCTCCACACACGCCTCGCAGGCGATCAGCTGGGCTCCGCTTCGCTTCCCGCCTCTTCCGGCGCCTCAACGGAGCTCTCCGAATAACAACACAGGTCAGCTGGGCTTTCCCTCTTCTGTTGTCCTCGCGTCAGGAAATGCACTCGGCGGCAGCGTCGCTTTCAGGTAGGGACGACAGCTGGTTTCGCCGCTTTCCCCGTCAAGGGGGGGGTGTCGATCTGGAGCGCTGCAGTCACGAGTATTTCTATTTGTTACCCCCTGAATTCAGGGTCAGTCAGCTTGGGGCTGAGTCCCAGTTCGCCCCCTCTGCACACGACCTTCAGGGTGGGACTAACAGTTCCCTAGTAGCCACACTTCAGGGGTTACAGTTCTTTACAGACTCGCCACAGAGTTCCTGGTATCTTGAAGGCGGTTGCTGAAACAGTGGGGTTTGGTCAGCCTAGGTGGGGGCACTTCCCAGTAAAGCGACAGCCGGCCCCGCAGGTCGATCTTTTCACCACTAGTGCGCAATCCTCCTCCTCAAGTCGCCTCTCTCCACACTGGTCACCTCAAGTAATGCACAAAATGGCTGCTGGTCACTGGCCTTTTATAGGGTGGCCTGAGACCTGCAGAAGTCACTGGATGCTTCTAGAAAATTCCTCCTGTTATCCTATGGGCCTGTTCTCCAGTAGTGTCCGTTATGGCAGTTGGTGGACACCATTTTAGGTTTCTGGATGTCCCTAGATTTTCAAGGGCTTGACTAGGCCTCACAGGTTATGAGGGAAAAATGGCGTCATAGCCAAGGAACACCTAGCCCCCTGACAGCACTGAAAAATCCTGGTGGACATATGTAAAAAATAAAAACAGAAACTCTGGGAGGCTAAGGGGGACAAAAATAAATAATGTTGGTTAGAGTATTCCCAGATGCAGACAGGTCTAACACCCACCAACAATGATTATCTAGCAATGTATCATTCTAAATATGATTATGCCTGTGCCCATGGTTAGTACACCTCTGGGGGTGACCCACGTTGGGAAGCTGATGGTACTTTCCCTCAATGTCAAAGGCCTTAACAAACCGGTAAAACGGCAAAAAATCCTGGACTATCTGCGTAGGCAGAAGGCAGATATCGCACTGCTTCAAGAAACCAAGCTAGATGCTAAACAGTTCTACACACTTAGAAATAAATTCTTTATGGAAGTCACAGGTTCAAACGCAGTGGGGAAAAAGAATGGGGTAATAACTCTGATTCCCAAAAAATCTAACATTGATCTCCTCTCCTCCACGACTGACACCAAAGGGAGATGGGTTACAACCAAATTGCTAAAAGATTGTACAGACTTCTATATCACAAACGTCTACGCGCCAAACACATGCAACTTGAAATTCTGGTCGGATCTAATGAAACAAATTGAAAATATCTAGGATTCGGCAGTTCACATTCTTGTTGGAGACTTTAATCTCCCCGTGGACCCAACCCTGGACAGAGACTCCCGATGCCCCTTCCGTAGCAATAGGTCACACAGAGCCTTCAAAAATCTTTGTGAACAATTCCACCTAGTGGACTCATGGCGCCTGCAAAACCCGGACGGAAGGAACTACTCATTCTAGTCTTCACCCTACGATTCGTTCTCACGAATTGATTACTTATTTATCACACAGAACGCTATACCCAGAATTGTACAGACATCAATAGAGCAGAGGCTCGTGTCCGACCATTCCTGCGTCACACTCACTGTAGGAGAGTAGGGTCTGCAATCCTATGATCCTATGATCACCCGGACTTTTTGCTTTTGTTTCACTGGTTTACGACTTTCCCGGGCTGTGGGCCTGCCAATCAGACCCCCAGCCTAGCTGTTCTCTCGCTAAATTGATATGTGTACCTTAGGTGCAGTACCCAATTGGAACTGGGCCACCCTGTCAGACCCTGTAACTCAGGGCATCGGTGTACCCAGGGCCTACCAGGAGCTGAAGCATGTAATATGCCACCCCTGGATGGCCATCTAAATCTGACACAACTGGCTGCACGACAGCTGGGGCAACGTGGCGTACTCGCCCGTTGCTGTAGGTATAGTATCCCTATGCCTAACCTTAAAATGGACACCCGAGTTCCTATCAGTCACTCCTATGGCAGGCCTTGACAATCCTGAAGGCAGAGTGCATGGAACTGTGTGAATTGGACTCCGGCACGAGCCGAGCCCGGTTGCAGCTTGCGGATCCAAGACCCAATGGCTGTTCCATGATAACGCGTCCCATATCGGTAACTTCGGTATCGCGTTATCAAGACATGTCGAGTAAGGTGTCATACGAATCGGGGTGCTGCCCTCTCACCATTCCTGGCGACGAGGTTAGCATTCCGCCCTTCTAGAGGGACACGACATGTACGTAACTGTGAACCCCGGTTAAAGTTAACTGAAGCCTCAGCTCCACAAAATGGACGCTGCCACCACAGACACAAGTCTGACCTCCTGCTGCTGGGAGTCCTTCCAGCGAGGAGAGCTTGGACAAAGGGTTTCCTGTCAAGGGCGGTGTTCGCACCGTCCCAGACAGGGTTTGTGTATTCTGGGTAGGTAGGGCTTTGCAAGAAGGTGACTGCGGAGTGGCACCCCGGTGCTCACTACGCATCTGCCGGCTAGAACCAGTTCCAGGGGCGCGCAGCCCCTGATCTGGGGAAGGTCCAGCAGGGGGAGAGGGGTGTAACTACCCCCCTTCCTGGTCCCACCCTTAGGGCCGACCTAGTCATGTACCCGCCCCTTTCTTTAGGATAAAGGCCGGAGCGGAGACCCTTCCAAATTAGATCATCTTTGAATCAAGAATACTTTCTACGAAAGGACTTCGAGACTCTTCTCAAGATTTCTCCCTTGTGGCTAAGGAGTAGTCACCCTGCATCCGCAGGCACCATCTAAGAACTCTGCGGTTTGCTGCAAGTCCTTCCTCAAGGATCCGACGGCCCAGCTCGACGAGAACCGGCTTCCCTGGCTCCTCTGACCTCTACCCACGTCGTCAGCTCAGCTGAGATCTGTGGGTGCGACGAGACCTCGAGGGACCGGCCATCATCAAAACCTGCACGCTTTCTTAACCAGCACGACCATCGAAGCAATTCTCTGGTGAGTGCTCTGGGGTCCGAGAAGCCCCGACCCTGAGCCGCTCCAGCACCGAAGTGCAGTCTCCCAGCATCACCACGATCTGCGTGGGGCCCTTCTGCTCGCTGCTCAGCACGTTGTCTTGTCACTAGCCGCTGGCTTGTGTCCTTCTTTGACGACATCCGACAACCAACGTTGCTGGTCTGGTTGCCCCAGACCGGCCCGGTTGCTCCAGAGCGGCCCTTGCTCCCTTTTTCCAGCAGAGCACCCCGGACCCTCCTGGTCCACTCAAGACGCCATCTTAGGCCCACCACTTGGCCCTGAGATCTGCCAAGGCTTGTTGCCCCAATCCTGGGCCCAGCGACGCCGACAGCATCAACCTTCGTGGGACAGCTCGCACCTCCATCCTGGTTGCCGACAACGCCTCCTGGTCCGTGAGACTGCAGAGCCTAGCGTCGCCCACTCACCTAGTCGAGGTGACGGCCATCCGGTGCCTTCCTGGTACCCTCTGACTACTGGCTAGTAGTACGAACTTGGTCCCCTCTGCTTTCAGGTGTCAACAATCACTGATCCAGGCTTGGATCTCTACGAACTATTCATCACTGGTCGCCGGCCAGCAACTCCTTTTCTTCCGGCTCCTGGCTCGTCAGCGAAGACCCCAGACGCCTGTAAGACTTGTGCAGCCGCAGCCCTCGTGGCTAGGTAACTTCGGCATTCCGGTGCCTGCATAGCCTCCTTACTCTAGGGTCCCGAGTCCCTCGCTTCCGACTTGCCTTATCGGGTCCGCCCGAGACCACTAAACTTTCCGTGCCCTCGGGCACTTGTTTTTAATTGTGCACTTGAAGTATTTTCTAAGAGCTTTTGGTTCTGTGCTTAGTACCCTGTTCTCATAAAGAGTACAGGGCTGTGGTTATTCTAATAAATATACTGTTTATTTTCATAACACTTGTGTGGTGTCCTTTCACTTGGTGTTCAAGGGGTATGTGATGGTATAACAGCTGGCTTAACACGCCCTCTAGAGTTTAGCCCGAAGACTGCTCGTATCCACGCTACTAGGATAGCTGGTCTAAGGTTGACTTACAACCAATCACCATAAGGGTCGTTAGAACGATACATAGTGGTCGCTAGAATAGCGAACGATGCATATCGGGCCACCTTCTCACATTGGTGAGCAGCGGTTGGGATTTGAGCTTGCTGTTGTTTTACCACGCGTATCCTAAGAATATCTTGTGAAAGATCGCATAAGTACTCCAGGTACATATAACTTAGCTTAGAATACTCTGAGTTCTACTGAACCAGCTGTTGTAGCTCCTCAAGGCTTAGCACACCTTGGCTACGACTCTTAGCAAGGGATCAGTAGGTAAACCCATAGTGTAGGTAGGTGCATCACTTACACCACACTAGAAGCAGCATGTCGGACAAAGGAGGAAACTCTGAGTCTCCCCTTGTGTCAGTCGACCCTCCACAGGTCATCTCCAGATATGCTGCACTTAGCTTCCACGAGATGCGACAGATCTGTACATCTCGGAAGTTAAAACAGGGTGCAAACCCTACCATTCCGTTTCTGATTGGTCTCTTGGAGACTTATGATGCTAGGAGAGCGGGTAACACCGACCCTTCTCATCCAGAAATGGAAATGCCTCCCCTCGAGGGAACCCGATGTGACCCTGACCGTATCCATCTCTCCGCTGAGGGTGAAGAGGAGGACGAGGAGCCGGAGACATCTGGGGACGAGGCAGACCAAGGTCCAGTCGTAGTTAGTCAGCTAACTCAGGACAACTTAAGCCGGCACAAGATTGGTACTAGGGGACCCCTGGGCCCTCTCTCGGGCCAGCTTAACATTGGGAACGGACGAGTTAGGTCTCTGTCGAGAGGCTCTAACAGATCCGCTCGAACCAATGGCTCTCGAGGTTCTGCTCG
This sequence comes from Lissotriton vulgaris, assembly GCF_964263255.1. Taxonomy (NCBI): domain Eukaryota; kingdom Metazoa; phylum Chordata; class Amphibia; order Caudata; family Salamandridae; genus Lissotriton; species Lissotriton vulgaris. The sequence continues at coordinate 148,672,088 of NC_141699.1, read as the reverse complement.
AAGAGGGATGACATCACCTCAGAGGAGAATGTACGAAGCAAAGGAGAGGGAAGTCAATCTGCGGATCGAGAGGGAAGAACTTGCCCTAGCCAAAGAGAGACTCGCCTTTGCTCGAGAGCAAGAGTTGAGTGGGACAATTCCCACTGGTGGCAGCATTCCCCCACGGGAAACCAGGAGTTTAGACACTAAGCACCTGAATAAGATAGTGCCCCCCTTTAAGCAAGGGGACGACATCCACAAATGGATTACTGCTTTGGAGCGGGCCTGCACTGTACAGTGCATCCCCCAGAGTCAGTGGGCAGCTATCTTGTGGCTCTCCTTTGATGGTAAAGGTAGAGATAAGCTCCTCACTACTAGAGTCGAGGACGCTAACAATTACCAGATCCTGAAGAACACACTGATTGATGGGTTCGGCCTAACCACTGAGCAGTACAGGTTGCTGTTCAGGGATACCCAGAAAACTCAGTCTCAGGACTGGTCTGATTTCGTTGATTGTGCCACTAAGGCTTTGGAGGGCTGGTTGCTGGGCAGTAAGGTTACTGATTACACAGGATTGTATAATTTGATCATGCGAGAACAGATTTTAAACAATTGTCAGAACCAGTTGTTGCATCAGCACCTTGTCGACTCGGATCTGACCTCTCCCCAAGAATTGGGAAAGAAGGCAGACAGATGGGTCAGAACAAGGGTTAAGCAAAACCAGGGCCAGAACCAGGGTGGTCAGAAGAAAGCAGACCAGAAGGGTAAGGATTCGAAAGGGGAACAAACTGACCAGAAGTCTTCGACAGGTCCCCAACAACCCAAAGAGGGGGGGGTCAGGTTTCCCAGAAAAAGAAGAATCAAGAAGGCCAATCGAAAAGGTGGTGCCAATACTGTAAAAGTAAAACTCACTGGTTTAGTGAGTGCACCAAGAAAGGAGGGCAGACTCCTGCTACTGCAGCCCCTAAGGCACCTATGCCCCCTAGTACAGCCAGCAGTAGTAGTGCGCCTCCCAAGGGACTAGTTGGGTTAACCTTGGGTTCTGAGGGGTGTGACAGCTTAGCTGGTACGCTCACTCAGGCTGTCCTTGTCTGTACGGGGGATATGGATATATCCCCTGATGTCAGTCCCAATACTTTAAGCAAATACCGACAGACGCCTTTAATAAATGGAAGAATGGCTCAGGCCTATAGGGACACTTGTGCCAGCGTCACCATGGTGACGCCTAACTTTGTGGATCCTGGACAGATCATGCCAGGTACAGATTTTCTGGTGACCAATGCCAGCAACGTCACTACCAGTCATAGTATGGCGATTGTTGCTTTCTCCTGGGGAGGGGTCAATGGCCAGAAAAAGGTTGTTGTTAGTTCAGACCTCCCAGTGGATTGTTTGTTGGGCAATGATTTGGAGTCATCACAATGGTCAGAAGTGGAGCAACGGACTCACATGGAGATGTTAGGCTTGCCAGCACACGTGTTTGCTGTGACCAGGTCACAGGTCAGGCGATGCCTCACTGAACAGGTGCTGGATCCTGGAACAACGGACCAGACACCACCCAAGAAGAAGAGCAGTCGGGTTAAGGCTTCGCCTTCCCCCTTGCCCCAGGTCGAGGATCAGGTCTCAGAGGAGGCTGACCTCCAGGAATTGCGGGAAACTGAACCTAAAGGGCTCGAACTTGATCAAGTTGAGTTTCTGGGCTCAGGGGGACCCACACGAGAAGACCTGGGGAAGGACCAGTTAGACTGCCCTTCCCTTGAACCCCTCAGACAGCAGGCTGCTGCTGAGGCTGCTGGGAACGCCACAGGTACCCACAAGGTATACTGGGAAGATGGACTCCTGTACACTGAGGCAAGAGACCCCAAGCCTGGCATGACCAGGAGGCTGGTCGTTCCCTTGTCTCAGCGTGGTTTCCTCCTTACCTTGGCCCACGAGATTCCCTTAGCAGGACACTTAGGCCAGACGAAGACGTGGGACAGGCTTGTCTCGCACTTTCACTGGCCTCACATGAACGAAGATACCAAGGAGTTTTGCCGCTCCTGTGTCACTTGTCAGGCCAGTGGTAAGTCAGGTGGCACGACAAAGGCCCCCCTTATACCAATGCCTGTGGTGGGGGTGCCCTTTGAACGGGTGGGGATTGACATCGTCGGTCCCATGGAACCACCAACAGCATCAGGGCACAAGTTTATACTGGTGGTAGTGGATCATGCCACCAGGTATCCTGAAGCTATTCCCCTTAGGACCACTACAGCGCCTGTTGTGGCAAGAGCCCTAGTTGGAGTATTCTCCAGAGTGGGCTTCCCTAAGGAGGTCGTCTCCGACAGAGGTGCAAACTTTATGTCGAGCTACTTAACTGCTATGTGGAAGGAATGTGGTGTCAACTGCAAGTTCACTACACCCTATCATCCACAATGCAATGGGCTTGTTGAGAGATTCAACAGGACCCTCAAAGGGATGATTCATGGACTACCTGAAAAGCTTCGGCGTAGATGGGACGTCCTGATCCCCTGCCTTTTATTCGCTTACAGAGAAGTCCCACAGAAGGGGGTTGGCTACAGCCCTTTTGAACTTTTGTACGGGCATCCTGTAAGAGGACCCCTGTGTTTGGTGAAGGAAGGATGGGAGAGACCTCTCAAAAAGCCTGCAACCAACATAGTGGACTATGTGCTTGGTCTCCGCTCGCGGATGGCTGAATACATGGAGAAGGCATCCGAAAACCTTAAGGCCAGCCAAGAACTCCAAAAAGCTTGGCATGACCAAAAGGCTGTCTTGACTGTTTACCAGCCCGGACAGAAGGTGTGGGTGTTGGAGCCAGTGGCCCCAGCAGCACTCAAGGACAAATGGTCCGGGCCCTACACCATCCTGGAGAAAAAGGGAGAGGTCACCTACCTGGTAGACCTGGGAACTCCCCGGAGCCCCCACAGGGTGCTTCATGTCAACAGGCTCAAGGCATATGTCGACAGGAAGGACATGAGTTTGCTCATGGCCATAGATGAGGGACAGGAGGAGGAGAGTGACCCTCTCCCCGACCTGCTCACTCAGAATCCTGACGATGGATCGGTAGATGGTGTTGTCTTTTGTGGCAGCCTCTCCGAACATCAACAGGAGGATTGTAAACAGGTTCTTCAATCCTTCCGGCATATGTTCTCTCTAACACCCAGCCAGACCAATTGGTGCACCCATGAGGTTGACACTGGCGACAGCCTGCCCGTCAAGAGTAAAATCTACCGGCAGCCTGATCACGTTAGAGACTGCATCAAGAGTGAAGTGCAGAAAATGTTGGAGCTGGGAGTCATTGAACCCTCGGACAGCCCCTGGGCTAGTCCTGTAGTTCTAGTGCCGAAACCTCACACCCCGGGCGGTAAGAAAGAGATGAGGTTCTGCGTAGACTACAGGGGTCTCAATGCAGTCACTAAGACTGACGCCCACCCAATACCACGGGCAGACGAGCTTATCGATAGATTGGCTTCGGCCAACTACTTAAGTACGTTTGACCTGACAGCTGGGTATTGGCAAATCAGGTTAGCTGAGGACGCTAAGCCCAAAACAGCATTTTCTACCCCTGGTGGGCATTATCAGTTCGTGGTGATGCCCTTTGGTTTGAAAAATGCACCTGCCACCTTCCAACGGTTGGTGAATCACGTTCTCACTGGGCTGGATGACTTCTGTGCGGCGTATCTTGACGATATTGCTGTCTTTAGCTCCACCTAGGAGCATCACCTGGTCCACCTGCGGAAAGTGTTAGAGGCTCTGCAAGCAGCAGGTCTCACTATCAAGGCTACCAAGTGCCAGATAGGGCAGACACAGGTTGTATACTTGGGCCATGTTGTCGGTGGAGGCCAAGTTCAACCACTGGAGAGCAAGATACAGTCAATCAGGGACTGGGCTCCTCCAACCACCCAGACTCAGGTTCGAGCTTTCTTGGGCCTGACTGGTTACTACCGGAAGTTCGTCAGAAATTACGGATCGATTGTGACTCCGCTCAATGAACTGACGAGTAAAAAAATGCCAAAAAAGGTTCAGTGGACAGCGAGCTGTCAAAAAGCATTCGATGACCTAAAGCAGGCCATGTGCACGGCACCTATCCTCAAGAGTCCAGACTACTCCAAACCATTCATTGTCCAAACAGATGCTTCTGACTTGGGTGTGGGAGCTGTTCTATCTCAACTGAATTTTGATGGTAATGACCAGCCCATTGCTTTTATAAGCAGACGGCTGACCCCCAGAGAGAAAAATTGGTCAGCTATAGAGAGGGAGGCCTTCGCTGTGGTGTGGGCCCTGAAGAAACTGAGGCCATACTTGTTTGGCACTCATTTCAAGATTCCGACCGACCATAAGCCCCTCCTATGGCTAAATCAGATGAAGGGTGAAAACCCAAAACTGCTTAGGTGGTCCATTTCCCTACAGGGGATGGACTTCACAGTGGAGCATAGACCTGGCACTGATCATGGCAATGCAGATGGGCTCTCCAGGTATTTCCACTTAGAACAAGAAGACTCACCTGGTCAAGGTTAGCTTATTGTCCCAACGTTTGAGGGGGGGTCATGTAGGAGAGTAGGGTCTGCAATCCTATGATCACCCGGACTTTTTGCTTTTGTTTCACTGGTTTACGACTTTCCCGGGCTGTGGGCCTGCCAATCAGACCCCCAGCCTAGCTGTTCTCTCGCTAAATTGATATGTGTACCTTAGGTGCAGAACCCAATTGGAACTGGGCCACCCTGTCAGACCCTGTAACTCAGGGCATCGGTGTACCCAGGGCCTACCAGGAGCTGAAGCATGTATTATGCCACCCCTGGATGGCCATCTAAATCTGACACAACTGGCTGCACGACAGCTGGGGCAACGTGGCGTACTCGCCCCTTGCTGTAGGTATAGTATCCCTATGCCTAACCTTAAAATGGACACCCGAGTTCCTATCAGTCACTCCTATGGCAGGCCTTGACAATCCTGAAGGCAGAGTGCATGGAACTGTGTGAATTGGACTCCGGCACGAGCCGAGCCCGGTTGCAGCTTGCGGAACCAAGACCCAATGGCTGTTCCATGATAACGCGTCCCATATCGGTAACTTCGGTATCGCGTTATCAAGACATGTCGAGTAAGGTGTCATACGAATCGGGGTGCTGCCCTCTCACCATTCCTGGCGACGAGGTTAGCATTCCGCCCTTCTAGAGGGACACGACATGTACGTAACTGTGAACCCCGGTTAAAGTTAACTGAAGCCTCAGCTCCACAAAATGGACGCTGCCACCACAGACACAAGTCTGACCTCCTGCTGCTGGGAGTCCTTCCAGCGAGGAGAGCTTGGACAAAGGGTTTCCTGTCAAGGGCGGTGTTCGCGCAGCCCCTGACCTGGGGAAGGTCCAGCAGGGGGAGAGGGGTGTAACTACCCCCCTTCCTGGTCCCACCCTTAGGGCCGGACCTAGTCATGTACCCGCCCCTTTCTTTAGGATAAAGGCCGGAGCGGAGACCCTTCCAAATTAGATCATCTTTGAATCAAGAATACTTTCTACGAAAGGACTTCGAGACTCTTCTCAAGATTTCTCCCTTGTGGCTAAGGAGTAGTCGCCCTGCATCCGCAGGCACCATCTAAGAACTCTGCGGTTTGCTGCAAGTCCTTCCTCAAGGATCCGACGGCCCAGCTCGACGAGAACCGGCTTCCCTGGCACCTCTGACCTCTACCTGCGTCGTCAGCTCAGCTGAGATCTGTGGGTGCGACGAGACCTCGAGGGACCGGCCATCATCAAAACCTGCACGCTTTCTTAACCAGCACGACCATCGAAGCAATTCTCTGGTGAGTGCTCTGGGGTCCGAGAAGCCCCGACCCTGAGCCGCTCCAGCACCGAAGTGCAGTCTCCCAGCATCTCCACGATCTGCGTGGGGCCCTTCTGCTTGCTGCTCAGCACATTGTCTGGTCACTAGCCGCTGGCTTGTGTCCTTCTTTGACGACATCCGACAACCAACGTTGCTGGTCTGGTTGCTCCAGACCGGCCCTTGCTCCCTTTTTCCAGCGGAGCACTCCGGACCCTCCTGGTCCACTCAAGACGCCATCTTAGGCCCACCACGTGGCCCTGAGATCTGCCAAGGCTTGTTGCCCCAATCCTGGGCCCAGCGACGCCGACAGCATCAACCTTCGTGGGACAGCTCGCACCTCCATCCTGGTCGCCGACAACGCCTCCTGGTCCGTGAGACTGCAGAGCCTAGCGTCGCCCACTCACCTCGTCGAGGTGACGGCCATCCGGTGCCTTCCTGGTACCCTCTGACTACTGGCTAGTAGTACGAACTTGGTCCCCTCTGCTTTCAGGTGTCAACAATCACTGATCCAGGCTTGGATCTCTACGAACTATTCATCACTGGTCGCCGGCCAGCAACTCCTTTTCTTCCGGCTCCTGGCTCGTCAGCGAAGACCCCCGACGCCTGTAAGACTTCTGCAGCCGCAGCCCTCGTGGCTAGGTAACTTCGGCATTCCGGGGCCTGCATAGCCTCCTTACTCTAGGGTTCCGAGTCCCTCGCTTCCGACTTGCCTTATCGGGTCCGCCCGAGACCACTAAACTTTCCGTGCCCTCGGGCACTTGTTTTTAATTGTGCACTTGAAGTATTTTCTAAGAGCTTTTGGTTCTGTGCTTAGTACCCTGTTCTCATAAAGAGTACAGGGCTGTGGTGATTCTAATAAATATACTGTTTATTTTCATAACACTTGTGTGGTGTCCTTTCACTTGGTGTTCAAGGGGTATGTGATGGTATAACAGCTGGCTTAACACGCCCTCTAGAGTTTAGCCCGAAGACTGCTCGTATCCACGCTACTAGGATAGCTGGTCTAAGGTTGACTTACAACCAATCACCATAAGGGTCGTTGGAACGATACATAGTGGTCGCTAGAATAGCGAACGCTGCATATCGGGCCACCTTCTCACACTCACCATCTCTGACATAAAACCATCCACCCGCCATTCTGTATGGCACCTTAATGATGAAGTACTTGAACATGAACAACACCGGGTAACCATTGAAGCCGCCATCAAAGAATACCTGAGCCATAATACCAGGGGTGATACCTCTGACTTAACTAGGTGGGAAGCACTAAAAAGCACTATAAGAGGAGTTATCATTAAGATTAAATCTGGCATGAATAAAAACCATAATAGGAAATTAGAGGATCTAGAAAAGGAAATATCAATTCTAGAAGCTAAACACTTGCAAGACAGGAAAATAGAGTCACTGAATAAGTTGGCTAACAAAAAATATGAATACAATAAAATCGTAAGTGAAAGGGCTGGTGTTTGGCTAGATAGGAGGAAAAGGTTCAAGCTGTGTGAATCGAACAAGGTAGGTAAAAGCCTGGCAGCTTACCTCAAATTTAAATTATAGAAGAACACGATAAACTCCATAGTTGACAACCTTGGTGTAGCTCATTCCGACCCGACTAAAATAGCAGACCGTTTTAAGGAATTTTACGAGAAACTCTATGCCAAGAGCACAGACATGGAAAGCCATAAGATAAATGATTACTTGAGTAATTGCAATCTCCCATCTCTTTCCCTAGATGAGCAAGCAGACATAAACAGTCCAGTTTCGTTCCTGGAAGTCCAGACCGCCATTAAATCACTAAAGTGCGGAAAAGCCCCCGGACCGGATGGTTTCTCCGCAAAATTCTATAAATGTTTCTCCCCGGTGGTCACACAACCACTGCTTAACATGTTCGAAGAAATAAGTGAGACAGGTGAAGCTAAAGGCACTCTGTCAGAAGCCACTAACGCGGTCATTCCGAAGGAAGGGAAGGACCCCACACTACCCAAGAATTATAGGCCCATTTCCCTTATAAACCTTGACTGTAAGCTCTTCGCCTCCATCCTAGCGTCACGCCTCCAGAAAATAATACCAAAACTCATACATCCATCACAAGCGGGGTTTCTGAAAAACAGGTTGTCCAGCGATAACACCAGGACTCTTGCGCATGTACTAGAAAAAGCGAAGCTCCTTTCCACTCCTTCAGCAGCAATAACACTAGATGCTGAAAAAGCATTCGATAAAGTAGATTGGAAGTACTTGGAGGCTGTGCTTAATAAATTTAATTTGGGATCACCAATCATAAAGATGATCATGTCCCTTTATTTCTGCCCGGTAGCGAGAGTCAAAGCAGGAGGTTCGCTCTCGTCACCTTTTTAACTACACCAAGGTACGAGGCAGGGATGCCCCCTTTCCCGGTCACTATTCATATTGGCTATCGAACCATTCCTTTACAATATTAGGCAAAACTAAAATATACCAGTAATCCCTTTCAACGACTGTATCATAAAATTAACGGCATATGCGGATGATGTACTGGTAATCTCAGAGAAAGTGGGCAAAGCTATACCGGCTGTCCTCACCACTATCAATGAATTTTCAAAGGTATCCGGCTATAAATTAAACAAAGACAAGACAGAGGTTAAATCACTCAATAATTTAGGGAACAAAGATATTATTGGAGATTCAGGATTAACATGGCAGCCAGGCTGTTTTAAATATTTGGGGTTAGATTTTGATAGCGACCTAATCTCTACAACACAAATTAATGAGAACATCATTCTGACCAAAATAAACAAAGTACTAGAAGGCTGGTCGCCTAAATACTTATCCTGGTGGGGCAGGGCTGAAACCCTGAAGATGATGGTAACACCTCTGGTAAATTACTTAGCAAGTATGCTGCCAATGACCTTCTCCGAAGATTTCATTCACAAGGTGGAGAAGCTGTTTGGTACGTTTCTGTGGCAAGGGAAGAAGATCAGGATATCAATGAAAAAGCTACTACTAGCTAAAGAAAAAGGCGGCCTGGGTCTCCCAAACTTCAGACACTATCAAACAGCGTTCCTATGCAAACAAGGCGCCCTGGGGCTAAACAAAGAATCAGACTATACCCCACTATGGATAGACATCGAAAAGGCTATACTGGGCACTATTCCACTCCTGGCCCTACTCACCATGGACCTTGCACACATACCCCATTCTAAATATATTCTGCTAAACACAAGAAGGGCTCTCCTGAAACTCGACCAGTCAAACCATAAAGGCCTAACGCTCAAAAAGTCCACTTCCATAGCCCTTTGGCATAACCCTTTACTGAAAATCAACGGGGCACCCCTCCAGTGGGAACACTGGTCCGCGAAAGGTATCAACATGGCTAGTGATCTCTTCAAGGGTACTGAACCTCTACCGTTCTCGTCACTACAAGCCACACACGCCCTCACACCAATAGACTTCTACGATTTTTTTGAAACTAAAAGCACTCCTGTCTGCGCGCTCCTTGACTCCCTCTGAGCCATGGCTCTGGAGTTCTGTCCCACGCATCAATAAAGCAGGACATTTCGTTTCGAAGGTCTATAAAATGCTCCTCCCCCTTCCTCAGAAATCACACAGAAGAAATGAGAAGGGATGGGAAGCAGAGTCCAATGCAACGTGTATGACCTTCGACTGAGATATAATATACACTCCTGCATTTAGGAATAAGGTCTCCCCTATATTGTCACAAACTAAATTCATGTTAATTAACAGAACATATTAGACACCTGAGAAGCTCTTTAGACTTCAATTAAGAGATTGCCCTACGTGCTGAAATTGTGAGGCAGAGGTGGGGGACTTGGCCCACATGTTATTTAATTGCCCCTTATTGAAGGGATACTGGAATAGAATATTTGACTGCATTGAGCATATTTTCTGTATCAAACCTACTAGGGAGTTTGTCTATGTTCTGCTGGGGGTACAGGAACCGAACTTGCCTAATGCGGTTGACCGCCAACGACTTGATCTCCTTCTAACCTTAGCATGCAAAGTTGTACTATGCAAGTGGAAAAACGCTTCTGAGGTATCATTCAAAATGTGGCAAGAGTGGTTGTCCTTCCTAAGGGGTGCCAATAACCCAGCACTGCACTCATCTCCAGGGCGTGTCTCTCACAAAAAACTTTGGAAGGCCCTTGATGCTTCCTCTTTCTCGTTTGACCCCCCTTAGACCACAGAGCTGTTGTCAGACCACATAGCTTAAGTCAGCAAACACAAGTCCCTGTGTAATACCCTTCACCGAGAGATTGTCCTAGATGTCATCAAGATGAGAACCTATACTAGATGGCTATGCAAATGCAATTGTATTTGTATATGTAAATGTATGACCACCGTATATGTTAACGTTCCCTTTTCTTTCTTCAGGTTTGCTACGCTAGTGAGTCTAGTGATTCAATTACCATTTTTTCTTTATCATGATCAGAAACTTTTACTTGGAGAATTGC